>NW_026870043.1:5205000-5544166 GCF_029168945.1 Cannabis sativa | reverse complement strand
TTTACAAGTTTAATTAAAAAGCAAAAATTTTAATTAATCACGTTTTCCATAAACCTCGTTGATTAGCAACGAGCTGCACGGCATGTTTAAAAATCACGTAATACGCCTATGCTAGTTAGGGTGTTACAGGTTTGGTAGCTGAAATTCGAAGAGGAGCTTGCTGGTTTCTGAGTTCTACACCCAGATGCCGCCCGCGGCCCGCTCCTTTGAGTGGACCTGGGAATTGGTCCCAGGTGCCGCGACAGGGTCTGGGCTTGTCGCGGCCCGTCCTCGTGTTTTTGGGCAGTTTTGAGTTTATTTTCGAAAGTTCGTAACTTTTGATTCCGAGCTTCGATTTGGGAGTTCTTTATATCTTTGGAAAGCTCGTTTCGAGCTCTGTATGATTATCTGAATTGTAAATGCCATGCTTGAATTTTATTGAGTTGAAAGTCGGGGGTTAACCCTAAGTGTGAATTATCGCAGATTTGTGTGACTAGGATTACCGGCACCTCATCAGGAGCACCCGGGGATTCAGAATCTCTTTCCATTGCTGGACAACAGGTAAGATAGTGATTAGCACGTAGAGTATGCGCAGTGGCGCTTATATTGAGAATGATATGCATGAATGATTAGTAACCGGGATTAGGGTTATTACCCTAATAGGAACGGTTTAATAGTCGAGGGTTATTTCCCTAGTGATATATGTGTGTAAATGCCATGCCATGTTAATTGAAATGAGATTTAGGGATTATGCGCTCAAGGCATAATCAGGTTGGACTCGGTACTCATAACCGAGATGAACCTCTTCTAAGGCCTTAATGTATTTAGACGTGTGAGAGCAACACGTGGGTCTACGTCACGTAGATTTAATTAGATGTGTGAGCGCAACACATAGGTCTACGCCACGTAGACATAAATGAGCATGTTAATATAATGATCAGGTATGTGCTATACAGGCATATGTGAATGACTATATAATATTTGTTATGACTTATACTGTCTTGCTAGGCTTGGCTCATGGGTGCTCTGCTGTGCAGGAAAGGGTAAGGCATTAGCTGATCAACCATGAGTTTCAAGAGCAGGGCGGAGAATGTACATGTTCATGCCACTTCAGACCAAGCGGGTTATGGGTCTATCAGTGTTGAACTTTTGAATTATGTTTTGCCGCTTAGGTCGGCTAGAAAGAAAAGACTTGTAATGAGTTTGTAAATATTTTTGGGATCCCAATTATTTTGAAAGTTTAAATATATATCACAAGTTTATTTTAATTCTGTTTAATATAAAAGTTTAAATTCTGCGCTATTTTGATTAGTAATCCCGATTAGGGGATTAGGGTTTCATACGTATTTTGGGTGGCGTGCCTAATTATTTAGGGCGTTACACTGCAAGCAGCCTGTATGGGGGGAAAACCTTGGTCAGGAGGGGAAAAATTCAGACAGCGCCTTGTCTGAAGGCCTCTTGTCCGAGGGAGCATCCCATCCGCACGCGCACGTGTGTGATCGGTTTTAAATATTTTCATTCAAATTCAAAAAATCATAACTAATTCATAAAAAATCCAAATTAGGTTCTGTAAAAGACAAAATTTATTACTTTTTCGTCTACTTTTTCGTCTACTCCAAATTAAATATTTTTGCAACGTACATTGCAATTTCTAAACTATCATCAAATAAGCACATAAACCATCATGAAACCATCCAAGTCAACACAAAACATCGTTTTAATTCATATTTCATGAAAGTAAAAAATTACTGGCTCTGAGGCCAGTTGTTGGAATTATCTTACCAGGATCTAGATTTACTAACAAGTATGTTTCACTAACATCCTAATATGAATTTCTAAAACAATGAATTAAACACATAAGGGTTTAAGAAAACCTTACATTGATTGCAGCAGAATGTATTGACTCCTTCTGTTCAGATCTCTAGCCCTTGATTCCTTGATGTAGCACAGCATTATCAAGATCTGTTGTGGCATGATTATTGTGGGCAGGAATGTAGCAGTGTAGCTCGCCCAAGTATCCGCCCTGGTCAAGAGTTCGTAGGCGCGCCTCCGTAATCTTGGATGGAGGGCTTACCCACGTGGCGCCCAAGGCACCCTGCGTTCTATGAGAAACCACCACAGCAAGTTCCACACTAACGTAGTCCACGGCCTCAACCAGGACATCTCCGTCAGCATCGACTGGCTCCCCAGCCTCGTTGTACTCCCCGTAGTTTGGGGGTGCAACCTCTGCCTCTTCCTCCTCCTCGAAGGAACTGCCAGGACGTACATCGTCCTGCCCCTCGATCTCTTGGACCTCAGGGTCCCCTTCATGATCATCCTCCATCTGTACAGCTGGATCCTGTTCGGTGTTAGGCAAAGCGGCATGCCGAGCCACTTAAGGGTCAGATGCGTCGGTCAGACGCGTCGGCCAGACACATATTTTTCTTTGTACGAGCCATAATTCTATGGCTGGGTACAGGGTTTGAAGAATTTCCTTCGCTAGAGGAAGGTGGACTAGAACAAAGATGACGATGATCCTCGTGCAGAAGTTGAAGCAAGTCCTGGTCGATCCGATGTTCGTTTTCCCAAGACTCACCTGAGTTCATCTACAAAAGACAACGCACAAGATGAGTCTTTTGTCGGAATATCGAACGATAAACAAGAAAATATGCCGACCAGAAGTACTCAACAGATTAAAGAATGATTATGTTTGAAGAAAAGTCAGAACTCAAGAAGTCAAAAAATTTTCTCGAGTTCATGAAGCTTAGAATAAGCAAGATGAAAGATAGATGTTGCGCAATTCGGAAACAAGTGTTATGACTGTAAAATCGCACGAAGACATGATAAAGAAGAATCGCAGAGGTTTTTGAGCCTAGGGTTTCCTAAACATTTTTCTACAGCAAAGTAGAGGGTGCATTTGACATATAAACATGCAAAGATAAGCATAAAGGAAACCTGAGACTTACTCGAGGGTCAGAAGTCTGGGTGCGAGCAATGTCAATCCAACAAGCAGTTTGTATGAAGGCGCTTCGGCAACTTTGAAGCAAAGAATCTCTCTTTTCGCTTTGAAGCTTATTCATTAAAGAAAGGTGATGAAAATGAGCTTATGTGCCAATGGTGTTTGGTATTTATAGGCAAGTCACAAAAGGAGATAATCGTCTCAAAGGAACCTCAAACGCCTCAGTTTCCCTCCTTAAAAGCAAATATGGGAAATAAAAAATAATCAAGTGCAGCCGTCAGCCGTGGGGAGACAAAGAAAGATTTCAAAATATAAAGTGTCAGAGCATTTATTAGTCGAAACCGAAGGGACACCCAGTAAGCCTCACATCGAGTCTCGGACGGTCACACTCAACACGTGTCCCCATCCAAAAGCAGGAGCGGCTCGGATAGAGTCTACACGCAACTTCAGAAGTCCCATACAAACTTGGGGGGCAAATGTTATTCCAATTTTTGCACTCTAACGTGGCATCAAATGAATGGTGACACATAGTGTCTACTTGGAACAACTGCTCGAGAAGCACAGTCCGAGCAGGATGCCTCACTGGCATGCCTAGAGCAATGTATTCACTAATTCGCACAGAATGGCCAAAACACTTAACGAATTCAACTTTGGCATCATGAGTCATCAACACAATCCCTATAACTTAGGGATCAATTTACATGGATATGGCATAAACACGATCCTGCTATCAGTGTATTCAGCCTCAATCCCACGATCCTTTCATTCAGCATTGATCCAACGATCTTTCTATTTATACGCATTGTAACGAGAGGGGATACTCTTCCTCCCCAAGCTTACTAGCCTTATAAATAGTGATGCATGTTCGCTTGGCAAGAGATCGGTCAAAAAGTTGTTGAGCTAAGACTATACCCTAAATATATTATCTAAGAATTATATATTCAGAGATACCGTTGTAAGAGCTATAAGAAAAGGAATCTTTCTCCTTGATCTTAAGTCAATACAAGTAACGAGGATTAGGCTATTACCGAACTGCTCGGGGCTGAACCTCTATAAAATTCCTTTGTCTCTTTATTGCTTTATAATATATTTGTTATTATAAATCATTTATCGCTTATCAAATAGACTCGTTGTCGTTGGCTAAAAGTGAGTTCAACACGGTGTATGGCTATTAGAATCACATGTTAGTATTTTTAGTTTAACGGGACAATATTTTAGACATTAGGAATGTTGGGAATAGTCAGGATTTTAGAATTTCCCAAAATACCTCCTTAGTGCCATTTTGTGACTGTGGAAGAGCAAAATGGTCTTTTTGCCCATTTGTGTTTTTGTCCTTTAGTGGACTTTATGTTGATGAGTAATCTGATCTTTAAAGTTTAATTAGCTGAAATATTTAATAAAATAAGTGTTATCTCATTTATTTTCCAAAAATAAGAAAATTCAAAAGAAAGCAAACTTTTCTCTCAAGCTCTCTCTCTCTCTCTCTTTTCAAACACTAGAGAACCATTTAGGTTCTGGTTTTTTCTTCCCAATTCAAGCAAGTTGAAGCAAGATTTAGTGTGAATCCAAGCGAAGGTAAGTTTCTAGCAATTTCTAGTTAGGTTTTCTTGAATTTGAAGAAATGGATTTTGCATGATTTTGAGTTGGTAGCTGTTGTGATTATTGTTGGTGTTTGAATCATGTTTCTATAGTTAGAATATGATTTATTATGTTGAGTTAAGCATGAATTAGTAGTTGTTTGAAGGTTTTAGCAAGCTTTGAGTTTTAGAACTCAAGATTGAAGCCTTAATGGTGAAAATTAATTATGGGCTTTGATTGTTGTTTTATTGCTTGGAAATAGTTTATTGGGGCATAAAATGCAGGTCTAGAAGGTTTGACTGAGTTTGGAAACGATTTGGTTAGGGTATGAATTTTTGTTGGTTTTCTGGGTAAAACCGATTAACCGGTTTTACAATGCTTACAAAACCAGTTCCCGGATTTTTCTACAGGGAGGAAAACCGGTTTTTCAGCTTGTAGTTTCGTGTCAGTTTTCGACGGTTTTAGCAAGCTTTGAGTTTTAGAACTCAAGATTGAAGCTTTAATGGTGAAAATATATTCTGGGCTTTGATTGTTGTTTTGTTGCTTGGAAATAGTTTATTAGGGTATAATACACTAGTACAAAAATGGGTTTTCCCGACGTTTTTAAATAGTCGTTTAAAGTATTCCAGTCGGTTTCTATAACTGTTGCCTATACGATCGTCGTAAAACGGGCATAATAGGAGATGGTTCAAAACCGTCGCTAATGTGGGTTCATGACGGTTTAAAATTGTCGCCTTTAACTGGGTATAGGTGACGGTTTTAAACCGTCGGAAATGTAAAAAAAAAAAGAAAAAAATACAGATTTTTCTTCCATTAAAATAAAATCTATATTTTCCCCCATTTTTTTTCCTCCATTAGCTTTATCATTTTACCTAAATTAAAATAAAACAACTAATTCATTTTGTTACAATAACAACTAACTTTAAAACACATTAAATTTATACAATAACAAAATAAATATACATAATAAATAAAAAAGTATATAAATAAATAAATGTATTTATACCGAGCTCAGAAAGAGAGAAAGAGACGGACAGGAGGTGGTGGTGGTCCGATGTATGCGACGATGAGTAGAGGGAGATCGACGGGAGGAGGGGTGGGTGGAGATCGATGGATGAGAGAGACAAGAAGAAAGGGAGATCGAGAGAGGCAGGAAGGCGGCGAGAGAGGAGGCCAATGGTGTGGAGGCGTGGGTGGGGTTTTTGGGAGTTAAGATTTTCGTTTTAGGGTGTGGGAAATGGAGAAGAAATATGTGAGAAGATATAGGTGGGCATGTGGGAAATAGAAAAAAAGCAGGTGGGCATATGGGAAATGTGGCAAGAAGTAGGTGATGATTACTTAATTGGCCCTTATAGGCGACGATTTTAAACGGTCGCCTATAGTATAGGCGACGGTTTTAAACGGTCGCCTATAAGGGTCCATTAAAAAATCGCATTTTATTAAAAAAAGTCACCTATTTTGTTTACTACGATTTTAAACCATCGACAATACTAAATTTTTCCTGACGGTTTTAAATAGTTACTTAATTTTTTTAGCGACGGTCCTCGAAAAAAATTGTTTTTAGGATCGTCGAGAATTTTGATATTTGTAGTAGTGATGTGCAGGTCTGGAAGGTTTGATTGAGTTTCGAAACGATTTGGTTAGGGTATGAATTTTTGGTTGTTTTTTGGGTAAAACCGGTTACCCGGATTTTGCAGCAGGGGGAATACCGGTTTTTCAGCTTGTCGTTTCGTGTCAGTTTCTGGTTTCTAGTTGGTTTATTCCCTCCTAGTTTGGGATATTACCATATTAAGTTGCAGTAGATAGGGTTTTGGTTTTAAACCTTAGTCCCGGTTGTGATTTAGCGAGACACTTATGTGTGTTATTATCGATGCGATTTGAGGGCCTATAATTTGTCGAGCAGTTGTTCCACTCAGGTTGACCGACACACCTGAATTCTCAATTGAGGTAAGATTAGTATAATATCATGCATATGTTATTACATGTTTAGCATACATGTTGTTATTTCCTGTTAGATTACATTGATAGCAGTAATAGTATACATAGAGTTGTACTGATTACTGATATATGTATGTTGGCTAAAATACTGATCGATGTTGTCACATTAATATGGCTAGAGTATGACTAGCATATTGAGTATAGGCTGACATTATGGTCGATAGTATTGTCGTATGAACGTTCTAGACTCAGTACCGTGTGGGACACGGGGATTAGGGTTATGATCGGGTGTATGGGCGCCAGGTTATAACCCAGGTTAGTTGTATGTTTATGTTATGCTTTTCTTACTGGGTTTGTCGACTCAAAATGCTATTTCCATGTGTAGTTAAGGGCAAGGCTAAAGATGAGGAATCGTGAGGACGAGCAGATGAAGATTGTACATGTTGGGGCGGTTAGGCCTGAAACGTAGGATCTTTGGGACTTCGAGGCTTTTGCTGCATCGTCGCTAGGCGAAAAACTTTTGTATATGTGTATAGCAAACTTTTGCAAAGTATTTTGTAAACGGGATCCCAAAATATTTTGTATGTAATACTTTTAAGTTTTTAATAAAAAAACCAATATTTAATTATTCACGATTTTCAATAACCTCGTTGATTAGCAACGAGCTGCACAGTATGTTTAAAATCACATTAACACACCTATGCTAGTAAGGGTGTTACAATTTGGTATCAGAGTCACCAGGTTGTCTTCCGAAGATCGTCACGACATGTACAATCTGTTGGATATATTTTACCAGTATCTAGATTTACTAACAAGTATGTTTCATTAACATCCTAATATGAATTCTAAAACAATGAAATAAACACATATAAAGTTTAGAAAACCTTACATTGGGTGCAGCGGAATATAATGACTCCTTCCGTTCAGATATCTAGCCCTTGATTCCTTTCTGTAGCAGAGCATTACCAATATCTGAACCTGGATCTCTTTCTCTCCTTCCTTTGATGCTGATTCTCCTTCTTGTTGGATGGTTTTCCACAGTCTTACACACTATGATTGAGATACCACTTGATGTGTGTGGGCACTCACTCATTCACTCAAGGAATTCGAAATTTAGAGAAGAAAAGAAGAGGGAAGAGGTTCGGCCTATAGAGAAAAGATAGAGGCTCAGTTTTCATCTGACAGAAGTTCAAGTGTGAATGAGAGCCATCACTATCTATTTATAGGTAACCACCTAGGTTTAGGTTAGAATTATTTGGCATTAAAATAATGAAAAAATAAATGATAAAACCGATAAAGTGTGGCCGGCCATGGGCTTGGATAATGGGCCTCACTTATGCAATTTTGTTGTTTTATCGTTCCTGCATCTAATTTTCTCAAAAACGCAAATTTTTAAATTCAACCATTTAAATGCCAATTCTAATTATTTAATAACTAAAATTAATTATTAAATAATATTGTCATTTAATATATTTATTAATTAGACATATAAAGTCTCTTAATTAATAAATAAACCTAGAATCTCTTTTCTTTACAATTTCACCCTTAATTAGTGAAAATTCATAAACTAGACATAGTCTAACTTTAGAATTCTAATTAATTAATCAAAATCAATTAACTGAGTCTTACAAGCAGTATGGTCTCAAATAGTATGGGGACCATGGGTCTATATATCCGAGCTTCCAATAAGTAGATCAAGAATTTATATCTTAAATTCACTGACTTATTAATTCGTCATTGAATCCACGCATAGAATTTAGAATTGCACTCTCACTATATAGAACACTCTATATGTTCCACGATATAGACACATCATTAGTTATCCATTGTTATAACCCTAATGTGATCAATGATCCTCTATATAGATGATTTACACTGTAAAGTGATTAAATTACCGTAACACCCTACAATGTATTTTATCCTTAAAACACTTAACCCTGTATAAATGATATTTCAGCTAAGTGAAATGAGATCTCCACCATTTATTTTCATTTGGTTAAGCTCGAAGGAAATCATCCTTTACTTTCTATTCGCCAGATAGAAGTTATAGATTCCATATTTATGTTAGCGCTCCCACTCAATTGTACTACCGTGTTCCCAAAATGTACGTATCACCCTGACCCAAAAGTAGGCTTAAATAACAAATCAAAGAACACGAATAATACTCTTGAGATTGAACCTAATCATATAAGGATTAAGATCATTTGATCTAGGATCTACAGGCGATATTGAATTGAATAGATATTACGGTAAATTCTAATATATCTAATCAAAGTTCAATATCGGTCCCTTCTGATGTATACTCCATACATCCGATGCTGGTAAACTTTGCCAATGCCCTGGAAAGGACATAACACTTATCCAAGGTGTAAGAATACCTACCGCTGATTATACCATGTCAGTCTTAATCCAGTGTTCTAACAAATCAGGGAATAAACTTTCGAACATATAATTAAGATTATATTCTACTGTGCTGACAACACTATAATCATTAACAAATTGATATGTTCGGGACTTAAATAGAATTCATACATGATGTACATATAATCATGAAATAAATCATGTGAACCATGCAACATTAAATGTTCTTTCTGATCTATAATAATAAGTAAATCTGATTATATGGAAATGAGTTTTATTTAGGGCATAAAACCCAACAAACTCAAACTTGCACTAATATAAAACAAAATGTGCATTTCAAATAATCTCAACACCTTGATATACAAATCAAGTGTAGTGGTAGTAAACTCCTCGTAATAGGATCTGAAAGGTTGAATTAAACACAACCTTTTCTCCACCATTACTTTCCCTTAATAACAAAATCATTGATATTGTGAAATTCCTTTCTATATGTTTACTCTTTTGGGATACTGGATTCTATACCTTTGGCAACTACTTCTTGGTTATTCAGGAAGTAACACTAGTAGTTAAGGCAATTTGGAACGGTGCCACAAATGTATAGAACTTTCCTTAGACTGAATAAGTACCTTTCCTACAACTTTAACATTCAGTCCCTTTCTGGTAGACCTAGAGACTTCAGATAGGTTTTTACAGTTCTCCAGAATCACTATTCCACCCCCAGAGTAATCACCATCTTATCAGCAGACTTTCTAACACAAAGGCAAGTCTCGAAATCTGATGTGGTGTAGTCTAAGAGTTTTAAACACACCCTTATCGACTAACATATAGTTCCTCTTCTTAATCTTAAGATTTACTTGATTGTCTTCCAATGTTCCTCTCCTGGATTAATCTGATACCTACTCATTACTCCCACTCAACAGCAGGTGTCTGGTCTAAGGCATACTAAAGCATATCTGAGACCTCTCGTTGTTGTAAGAAATTCTTTCATGACTTTATCATTTCTGGAATAGTTGAGACTTTTCCTTAGATAAATAAAATCTATGCCTAGAAGTTGAGAAGCTTCTATAGATTGCCATTAGAAAGAAAATGCTTCAGCATCTTACTAAAGTAAGTTGCTTGCATTAGAGTAAGTAATTACCAGGTATATCACAAGCCATAGGTTTAGATAAACTCAAACCTATAATACTAGGAACATGAAGTTTTGCTAAGTCCATTAAATAGACTTATTAACAAAATTTCCTTTTATGTCCTTGTAATAGAAAAATTTAGGTTACTCCATGTGAATGGATTAAACCATAGTTCTATTGGCTTTTCTTCTTAGTTTCTTATCTTGACAATCCATTACTTGTTTAAACTCACAATGGATTTTAATCACTAGTGTCTTCGAAGAAGGTGAGTTCTTAGAAACTCTCCCACTACGACAAGGTACTGTGAATTATGTCTAAGAAAACTAAATGGTATTAACCTCTTCGGTTGTGACAAGACAATAGAGGCAGTGGGATCATCCTATGTAGAACACTTTTGGAATCAAGAAAAATATCTCCTTTATTTTCTACTTTGGTTTTAGACTTAGTCATTTTCTTAGAAAAGTAGTATTTGTTTAAACAAACACTTTCTTATCTATTGACTATGGGATGGTCCACCCCTAATCACTTAGAATAGCGAACAAACATGCAAACAATGGTTAACAATTCTAGCTTTTCTTAAGAATTCAATTAGGTCATCCATGAATCTAGTAATGATTTACATTAAGTATACAACCATTACATCATTCTGAAATTGTATTACCATAGAAGGACTAAGGCAACGACTAGTAACTAATCATCAATATGCGAATCGAATTTCTTGGGAGGTAAGTTTGGATATAATTCAAAAATCAATTTAATGATCTTTGAACTGCATATCTACTAACTATTTCTCCACCCCTATCAATTCGCAAGATCTTTAACCACTTACCTTAATGGTTTTCACCATTGCTAGAAATTCATGAAATTTTTCAAACATGTCAAATTTTTTTGCATAAGGTAAATCTAGAGTGATCGTTTTAAGAATATAACGAAAAACTCATATCCACCCCTAAATGTACATCCATCTGCGAATGAGATGAACCTACTTTCAGTGGATATAGGCATATTAACTCTTTGCAGAGATTGATCTTGTCAATACCACTATGATCAAGATACAAATGTCGTAGATTAAAAATGTGTGGTTGTGTCTTTTTGAGGACTTAGGTTTAGTTACATCAAAGAGTTCTTAGAATAGTGAAAATGGATCCTGGTCACAGAATACTAAACTCATATTCCATACAGTTTGAATCCATTGATAGAAAATGGTTATTAAACACTTGTGAAAGTGTAACTGTATTGTATCCTGGAATTAGAAATATAAGAAAATTTCTGTTTGGAATCTAAAATTAAAGTGAAAGACTTAAATTTAACCAAATATAATGAGTAATTCTTTCTTGGACCACCACTACTAATTTAAACTCTAAGTCAGATTTGCCCATACAAGTAGGAGATTTCTAAGATTGAGGACTTATATTATTTTGGAATAGAATTTAAGGATTATAATCATATGCATCATTTAATTTCTGAGGAGAAAAAATAGAATGACATGAAATGATATATAGACCATTCATCCAATGATATCTTATTGAGCTAATTCGAAATGAATAAGCTAAGAGGAATTAGGATAATTTTGTTTATAAATAAGAATCCAACGATGCTTCGATTAGCGAGAGTCAAAGTAATTTTATTTATACAATCTTCTTGTTTCATATTGTAAAAATACTAGTCTAAGGTGTCATCTATTGATGAATAGGTAGATGTTGCATATACAATATTTATCTTTCGAGATTTAACACTATTATGTATATCTAATGGTAAAAAATCCATTAGGGATTTATCTCATTAGATAAACAAACCAAGTTAGACCAACAATGAAGATTCGAAATTAAACTACAATTTAGTAATAGAAAATAACATGGTTCAATATAAATTCATACACAATTCAGAAATTATTAAACATATAGCAAGTAGGAATGACAAGTGAAAATACTAAAACATACAAACCTAAATAATTTCCAAGGTCTTCAACAAACTGATATCAGTGTCCCGTTTAGGCGAGAGTCAAAGCTACTATCCATTGAATAGAGTTGTCAGCTCATCTAAAATGTAAAACATTCTAGCAACCTTTTATTCGATCAAGATTGGAATCCAACGTTGTCCCGTTTAGGCGAGAGTCAAGGCTATTCTATCTTATGAGCTTCCACCATTGTTTCATATTTTGTAAGTCAAATACAGTCGCCACCAGTAGGGTGATCCATACCATATAAAACACTTACAAAGCTACTTATCTTTCGAGATTAAACGGTGCTAACTTTCTAATGAACGTTCCTCCATTAGGGAGGATTACTCACTAAAACAAAAGCTATGTAAAACCAACAATGGAGATCGAATGTCCTAATAATAAAGCTCATTATTTAAAGTGTATTTTCTTCGAATATTTATTTTAATCTATTTATTTTACATATATATATTTATTTAATTAAAATTTCCAATTTAGAATGAAAAATTCTAACTATAAATTTTAATTTAATATTTATAAATTTTACTTAGATGGATATGAAAATAACATGAATTATTTCCATCTTAGTTATAATTTCCAATAAATATTTAGAAAAATATTCAATTTAAGTTGTTACAAAATTAATTTAAATTAATTTACAACTCAAATTTAATTTTCTATAAATATATATTGTATTTCAAAAAATTGAAGTATTTAATAATACAATTTTCGAAATTGCTTGTTAAAATAAAATAAAAATAAATCCTAGAAAAATTATTCTAATTTAATGTTGGCCCAAAATTAATTAATAAAATTAATTTACAACGAAAAATATAATTTTCCTATTTAATTTAATATATAAGAAAAATTTCAAATATTTAAGTATGATGATGAAAATCAACTTAAATATTAATATTATATTTAATTAAATACACTAGAAAAATACTTCAAGCAAAAACAGATAATATCTATCTAGATTTTCATGGACTAATTAATTCATTTTCTAACTAAATATATATTACTTCATTTATTTTAATTAATCATTAAATGAACAAATCATTGATTTAAGTTGGTCCAAAATAAAAATAAATAATTTACAACTTTAATCTATTTTTCAAATAAAATTCGAAATAATTGCATTTAAAAAATGCGATTTCGAAATTGTGGGAAAAAGATTAATAAAATAAAATAAAATATATCTTGAAAATTATTCAAATTTAAGTTATTATGAAATAAGATTTCAAACTTAAAATTATTTTCAATTTTAATTAAATAACATGAAAATAATAATATTTAAGTATCATGATGAAAATCAACTTAAATCTTTAAATTTTCAATTTAATTAAATGTATTAAATTCAAGATAAATAATTAAGTATAGAAGAGACTTAATTATTAATTCTAGTTTAATACTAGGAAAAATATACTTAACTTAGATTGTACCAAAATTAATTATTAAACAATTAATTTCACAATCTATGATATTTTCCTAATTAAATATTAGAAAAAATAACTAGTTCTAGAAATAACTATCTAGAATAATTTCATATACTAAGTGTTTTTCTAAAACTAACTTTAAAATATGAAATGAAAAATTGAATTTCATATATTTTAAAAGTTAATTCTGTTGTTAATTCAATTTTAATTAGGTTAGACTAATATAATTAACCTAATACAATTATTTAAATAAGGCAAATGGGCCTTCACAATTGGGGTAGTTCATGTGAGGGGGAGCTGGGTTCAGTATGTCGTACCCACTTCTATTGGCCCCCAACTCTCACACAAGGCCCAAAAGAGAGGAATTTAACCTTTAAATAAACAATTGTTACTCATTGAATAAGCCCAAATCTAATTGGGCCTAAATAAATATACTTATGTCAAAATTTATTTTAGCAACCTAGTCCATTTACTTAGTAAAACTTAAATGGGCTTCCTATATGCAAGCCCAATAGCAAACATATAGGCTCACACAGGTCAAAGATTTGGATGGGCCCTATCATGTTACTAGGTTTACACAGATGAAAGAAATTGCAAAATTTACCTGTTACAAATTATTTATAAGATCTATTGACAATTGGACTATGATTAAAATCAGATCATTGGATCTGTCAACAAGTTAATCATAGCAATTTAGATCAAATAAATAATAGGTTTGTAAAATAAATTTGAATACATAATAATATAATGAAACTATACAAACAATAATAACTGATCTGGAATATCAAGAAAGTAAGCTAAAATATCTCAATTTTAAAATTTAAAATAAAATTAAATTTTAAAATAAATATCTTAACTAGAATTCAAATTTAGGTTGTTAGAGAATATTTGAAAAATTCAAAATTCAACAAACTCCTAAATTTCTTAAATTCTAACAAAAAATCAAAAATATCTAACCAATTTTTTAAATATCAAGTTTATTCAAAATTTAAATTTATTTAAAATTTCTAATAAGATAATATAATAAAATATCTTGAATTTTAAATTTAGATATTTATATTATATTGTAAGTCTTATAATTTAATAAATTTAAATATTACATAAATAAACTAATTGAAAAATAAGATATTTAATATGGTTAGAATATTTTAAAAAAATAATAAAATAATAAGTTTGAAAAATTTATGGTTTGAAACCTTAAAATATCTATTCAAACTAAACTAACCAATTTTTCAAATCTTCATGTTATTTTTGCCAAAATATAATTTTAATAAAAAAAATGTCTAATAAGATAAAATGTTAAACCTAACATATTCCTAATCTTATAATTTTAATTAATAAAATATATTTCTAAAATAACAAATTTGAAAAAGATACGATATGGTTAGCAAATTTTGAAATTAGTACAAGATTATTTTTAAAAAATAATATTTAATACCAAAGTAAGATCATTTAAAAAATAATAATATCTGATCTTATAATTAAGAATAAATAAAATAATCTAAAATTTTAAAATTAACCATAAGGCTCCTTTGCGAGAAATCAAATTTTCGAAATTCAAAGCCTACTAATATCATAAACTAATTTTAATTAATTAAAAAATTAATAAAAATTAATTTTATTCTGAAAATTAGATTTTTATTTGAAAATTTAGATTCTACACAAAATTCTACAAAAATTTGGCTTTTGTTTCAATGAAAAACGATTTTTTGAATCAAAAGTTATGACGAAAACAAGTTTGAGGCACAAGGGTATGCATTGCATACCCCTGCGCGCGCGGAAGCAAGGGTGTGGCCCAAGATAGAGGCTGCAAGCAGCCCCATTTGACCAAGGATCTTGGGTGCGAGCTGCCCTTCAGACAGCAGTCCGAGCGGATCCGAGGCTCGTGCGCGCGCGTGTGACATTCAAAACCCGATATTTTCGTTCAAATTCAAAAAATCATAACTAATTCATAAAAAATCCAAATTAGGTTTTGTAAAAGCCTAAATTTATTAATTTTTCGTCTACTTTCCAGAAAAAATAATTCCAGATCGAAATAAAAAGATTTCAGTAACATATATTGCGATTTCTAAACTATCATCAAATAAGCACATAAACCACATGAAACCATCCAAATCAACACATAACATCGTTTGAATTCATATTTCATGAAAGTAAATCATTACCATGACTCTGAGGCCAGTTGTTGGATATATTTTACTAGGATCTAGATTTACTAACAAGTATGTTTCATCAACATCCTAATATGAATTCTAAAACAATGAAATAAACACATATAAAGTTTAGGAAACCTTACATTGGGTGCAGCGGAATATAATGACTCCTTCCGTTCAGATATCTAGCCCTTGATTCCTTTCTGTAGCAGAGCATTATCAATATCTGAACCTGGATCTCTTTCTCTCCTTCCTTTGATGTTGATTCTCCTTCTTGTTGGATGGTTTTCCACAGTCTTACACACTATGATTGAGATACCACTTGATGTGGGTGGGCACTCACTCATTCACTCAAGGAATTTGAAATTTAGAGAACAAAAGAAGAGGGAAGAGGTTCGGCCAATAGAGAAAAGATAGAGGCTCAGTTTTCATCTGACAGAAGTTTAAGTGTGAATGAGAGTCATCACTATCTATTGATAGGTAACCACCTAGGTTTAGGTTAGAATTATTTGGCAATAAAATAATGAAAAAATAAATGATAAAACCCATAAAGTGTGGCCGGCCATGGGCTTGGATAATGGGCCTCACTTATGCAATTTTGCTATTTTATCATTCCTGCATCTGATTTTCTCAAAAACGTCAATTTTCAAATTCAACCATTTAAATGCCAATTCTAATTATTTAATAACTAAAATTAATTATTAAATAATATTGTCATTTAATATATTTATTAATTAGACATATAAAGTCTCTTAATTAATAAATAAACCTAGAATCTCTTTTCTTTACAATTTCGCCCTTGCTTAGTGAAAATTCATAAACTAGACATAGTCTAAACTGGTATGGGGACCATGGGTCTATATATCCGAGCTTCCAATAAGTAGATCAAGAATTTATATCTTGAATTCACTGACTTATTAATTCATCGTTGAATCCACGCATAGAACTTAGAATTGCACTCTCAGTATATAGAACACTCTATATGTTCCACGATATAGACACGTCATTAGTTATCCATTGTTATAACCCTAATGTGATCTATGATCCTCTATATAGATGATTTACATTGTAAAGGGATTAAATTACCGTAACACCCTACAATGTATTTTTTCCTTAAAACACTTAACCCTGTATAAATGATATTTCAGCTAAGTGAAATGAGATCTCCATCATTTATTTTCGTTTGGTTAAGCTCCAAGGAAATCACCCTTTACTTTCTATTCTCCAGATAGAAGTTATAGATTCCATAATTATGTTAGTGCTCCCACTCAATTTTATTACCGTGTTGACAAAATGTACTTATCACCCTGACCCAAAAGTAGGCTTAACTAACAAATCAAAGAACACGAATAACACTCTTCAGATTGAACCTATTCATATCAGGATTAAGATCATTTGATATAGGATCAACTGGTGATATTGAATTGAATAGATATTACGGTAAATTTTAATATATCTAATCAAAGTTCAATATCGGTCCCTTCCGATGTATACATACATCCGATGCTGGTAAACTTTGCCAATGCCCTGGAAAGGACATAACACTTATCCAAGGTGTAAGAATACCTATCCCTGATTATACCATGTCAGTCTAAATCCAGTGTTCTGACAAATCAGGGAATAAACTTTCGAACATATAATTAAGATTATATTCCACTGTGTTGACAACACTATAATCATTAACAAATTGATATGTTCTGGACTTAAATAGAATTCATACATTATGTACATATAATCATGAAATAAATCATGTGAACCATGCAACATTAAATGTTATTTCTGATCTATAATAATAAGTAAATCTGATTATATTGAAATGAGTTTTATTTAGGGCATAAAACCCAACACAATCATCATCAGCAGTTAGCTCGTTTCACGGTTCAGTAAGCTTTTATTGCTTAGTAGTTTATTTTCTATAGTATGATTTAAGAAAAGCTTGTTAGGAAGCATACTAGTAGCGTGATAGTAGAATAGGCGCATGTTTTTCATTTCCAAATAAGCGGCATTCATAAGTTTCTCTTTGATCACAATCTGACCAAACTAGCTCTTGGTTACGCAGGCTGTTCAGATTAGCATGGACGCCAGGCGAAATACCAAGAGCCAGGGCAATTCGGTTGGATCTAGTGATGGTCAGGGAGCTTAGATACACCTAAATGTCCTTGGCCGAGGTAGAGGTCCCAGGGGCAGGGCACGTGGTCGGGGTGATGCTTACCTGCCACAAGTTGCCCAAGCTGCCCAAACTGCTCAGGATGCCCAGAATTGGGAAAACAGGTTTGCAGAAATGCAAACTAGAATCAATGAACAAGATAATGAGATTCGACAGTTGAGACAGCAGGGTGCTCCCGCAGTGCCTGCTCCAGAAATTCCAGTGGCACCTGCCCCTGCTGTCCAGGCCGAACCAGTGGTGGCAGTGAATTGGATGGAACCTCTGTATGAAAGGTTCCGTAAACAAGCACCTCCAGTTTTTCTGGGAGGTCCGGATGTCATGAAAGCTGAGCAATGGCTAACAGTGATTACTAGAATCTTGAACTTTATGGGCATCACCAGTAATGATTGGGTGGTCTGTGCCACCTTCCAGTTTCAAGAAGATGCACTGGTCTGGGGGGACATGGTGTCTATGATTCAGGATGTTACGACAATGACCTGGGAAAAGTTCCAAGAACTTTTCAATGCAAATTATTACAATGAAGCAGTTAGGAGTGCTAAGAGAAAAGAATTTACTCATTTGACTCAGAAAGAAAATATGAGTGTTACTGAGTATACAACGCAATTTGACCGTTTGGCGAGGTTGGCCTTAGGAATTGTGCCAACTGACTTCAGTAAGAAAGAAAAATACCTGGATGGGTTGAATGCAAAGATCAGGCACGATCTAATGATTACAACTGATGACAGAACCACTTATGCGGAAATGGCGGATACGGCACTGCGAGCTGAGGGTGTAGTGGGATGTATAATTGAGTCTGGCGGGGCTCCTACCCCTCCTACATCAAGTTTTAGCAGGGGAGGTAGTGGTTCGACCATAGATAAAAAAAGAAAAGCATCTACTGCAACCAGTGGCTCGGGTCAGAATAAGAGGTTCTGGGGGAACTAGGGTCGAGGCAATCGCCAGGGTGGCACTGAAACCCGATACACCTACCCAGAGTGCCCTAGTTGTAAAAAGCACCATTTGGGGGAGTGTAAAGGACAGGGGTGCTTTCAGTGTGGTATGCTAGGGCATTACAAGAGGGATTGTCCCCAGCTCAAAATCGAAGCACCAAAGACTGCAGCGAAACCCATTCCGGCCAGGGTGTTCGTGATAACTCAGACTGATTCAGAAGCCAGCCCCTCTGTGGTAACAGGTCAGCTCTCAGTCAACAACTCTTATTTCTTTGTGTTGTTTGACTCTGGGGCCACTCACTCTTATGTGGCGGCCAAAATTTTTAGTAAATTTGATAGACCGCATGATAGTTATGAAACAAGGTTTGGAACCCTACTGCCTGGCGGAGAGTTAGTTATCTCCAAAAGGTGGATTAGGTCTATGCCAATCAGAATAGAAGATAGAGAGTTGAGTGCTGATTTGATAAAGATGAATTTAGTGGATCTTGATATTATACTGGGAACGGATTTCTTGTCCAAGTACTCAGCCAGTATTGAGTGTAAGAGGAAGATGGTAATCTTCCAACCTGAAGGTGAAGAACCTTTTGCCTTTGTCAGTTTAGTTCAGGGATCTCGGATCCCAGTAATTTTAGTGCTAACCGCTAGGCAATTGTTACGAGAGGGATGTCTAGGGTTTCTAGCTGTGGTATTGGATACCACTCGGCCTGACTCTGTTCGGCCAGAAGACATCAAGGTTGTTTGGCAATCTCTAGATGTTTTTCCCGACGAACTTCCAGGTTTACCACCTCAAAGAGAAATTGATTTTGTTATTGACTTGGCACCTTGAGCAGAACCGGTTTCCAAGGATCCTTACAGAATGGTCCAGCATAACTTAAAGAATTGAAAATTCAACTCCAGGGGTTGCTTGACATAGGGTTTACCCGACCCAGTGTGTCACCCTGGGGAGCTCCAGTACTGTTTGTTAAGAAGAGAGATTGATCTTTGCGGATGTGCATTGACTACCGAGAATTGAATAAGCTAACAACCAAGAATAAATATCGTTTACCTAGGATCGATGATCTTTTTGATCAACTTCAGGGGAAGACTGTCTTTTCAAAGATTGATCTCCGATCGGGCTATCATCAGTTGAGAATACGAGAGGAGGATATCCCAAAGACAGCTTTCCGCACTAGGTATGGACATTACGAATTCCTGGTTATGTCTTTTGGACTGACCAATGCTCTTGCAGCTTTTATGGATTTGATGAATAGGGTATTCGACGATTTCCTCAATATTTGTGTTATTGTATTTATCGAAGACATCCTTGTGTACTCTCAGTCAGAAGAGGAGCATGAGCAACATCTCTGGATGGTTCTGCAACGACTTCGAGAACATAAGTTATATGCCAAACTCAAGAAGTGCGAATTTTGGCTATCTCACGTGTCTTTTCTTGGACAAATTGTTAGCAAAGATGGGATCAAAGTGGATCCGGGAAAGATAGAATCTGTCAGGGATTGGCCAAGACCGAAAACAGTGAAAGAAGTTAGAAGTTTCTTGGGTCTGGATGGTTATTATCGTCGGTTTGTAGAAGTGTTCTCTAAAATTTCAACACCCTTAACTGAGCTCACAAGAAAGAATCAGCGTTTTATATGGACAGATAAGTGTGAATCAAGTTTTCTACAGCTGAAGCAGAGGCTAATTACAACTCCAGTGTTAGCTCTGCCTTCTGACAGAGAAAAGTTCGTGGTTTATTGTGATGCATCCAGATAGGATCTGGGCTGTGTTTTGATGCAGGCTGATAGGGTTATTCCTTATGCCTCTCGTCAATTGAAAGATTATGAACAGTGATACCCAACTCATGACCTAGAACTTGCCGCAGTAGTGTTTTCTCTAAAGATTTGGCGGCATTATCTCTATGGAGAGAGATGTGAAATTTTTACTGACCATAAAAGTCTCAAATATTTCTTTACTCAGAAAGATTTGAATATGAGACAGAGGTGTTGGTTAGAGGTGGTTAAAGATTACGATTGTGAAATCCTTTACTATCCTGGGAAAGCTAATGTAGTGGCTGATGCCTTGAGCAGAAAGGGTCCCAGGAAGGTAGCTAGCGTGATTCAAATTTCACCTCAGTTAGCAGAGGATATGGTCAGATCAAGCATCGAGTTTGTTGTAGGCAAACTTCATAACTTGACGCTGCAGTCAGATTTGTTAGAACGTATTAAAGTTGCTCAGCTAACCGATCCAGAGCTAATGAAAGTCAGATAGTGGAATCCTGTTGTTTAAGACTAGGGACTGTGTTCCTAATAGTATGGAACTTAGAAATGAGATTCTTGAAGAGGTTCATACTACTCCATATTCCCTGCATCCCGGCATCACCAAGATGTATCAAGATCTTAAACCCTACTTTTGGTGGAACAGAATGAAGAAGAATGTGGTAGAATTTGTAGCGAGATGCCTAACTTGTCAGCAGATTAAGGCTGAACATCAGAAACCAGCAAGACTGTTCCAGCCTTTAACTTTACCTGAGTGGAAATGGGAGGATATCCCAATGGACATTGTGGTTGGATTACCCAGAACCACGAGATTATTTGATTCAACTTGGGTTGTGGTAGATCGGTTTACGAAATCTGCTCATTTTCTACCAGTTAAGACAAACTTGTCAGTGGATCAGTATGCGGATATGTACGTAAAAGAGATTGTAAGATTGTATGGTGTGCCAATATCCATAGTTTCAGATAGAGATCCATAGTTTACTTCAAAATTTTGGCAAAGTTTACAACGAGCTATGGGTACCAAACTGAAGTTCAGTACAGCTTTCCATCCTCAGACAGATGGATAGTCCGAAAGGACGATTCAGATACTGGAAGATATGTTACGAGCCTGTGTATGGATTTCGAAGTCTCCTGGAGTAAGTACCTACCGTTGATAGAATTTTCGTACAATAACAGTTACCGAAGTACGATAGGGATTACTCCCTATGAACTGTTATATGGCAGAAAGTGTAGGTCTCCCATTCCTTGGGATGAGACACGGGAGAGGAAATATCTAGGTCTGGAATCAGTACAACAGACTAATGAAGCAATTGAGAAGATTAAAGCCAGAATACTTACTTCTCAAAGCAGGCAAAAGAGTTATGCACATCCAAAACGCAGAGATTTTGAATTTCAAGTAGGGGATCTTATGTTCCTACATGTGTCTCCTATGAAAGGGATCAAGCATTTCGGGAAGAGAGGCAAGTTATGCTCTAGATTTATAGGACCTTTCGAGATTCTCGAGAAGGTTGGACAAGTGGCATATCGATTAGCTTTGCCTCCAGCTCTTTCAGTAGTTCACAACGTATTCCATGTCTCGATGTTGAGAAAATACGTTTCATACCTTGCTCATGTACTTAGCTATGAGAATCTTGAGCTGCAACCACACATGTCTTATGAAGAATAAGCAGCTCAGATCCTTGACAGAAAGGATAAGGTTCTTCGAAACAAGACCATAGCTCTGGTAAAAGTACTCTGGATAAATAGCAAGGTGGAGGAAGCCACCTGGGAGTTAGAATCGGACATGAGAGCTCAATATCCAGACTTGTTCAGGTTAGATTTCGACGAGGAAATCCTATTAAGGGGGGGATAGTTGTAAAGACCGCTTAGCTTTAATTTGGAAATTAGCAGATAATTTGGGTTTAATTATGAAAATCATTTATTAGTATTGAATTAATTATTTATGATGATTTGTTTGAATTCAGAATGCATTTTTATGTTACATATAGAAATTTCATAATTTTACATATTTTTAGTGCCCCACAACATTGGAATGCGGTGTATGGCTATTAGAATCACATCTTAGTATTTTTAGTTTAACGGGACAATATTTTAGACATTGGGAATGTTGGGAATAGTCGGGATTTTAGAATTTCCCAAAATACCCCTTTGGTGCCATTTTGTGACTTTTAGTGTGGAAGGGAAAAATGGTCTTTTTGACCATTTGTATTTTTGTCCTTTAGTGGACTTTATGTTGATGAGCAATCTGATTGTTAAAGTTTAATTAGCTGAAATATTTAATAAAACAAGTGTTATCTCATTTATTTTCTAAAAATAAGAAAATTCAAAAGAAAGCAAACTTTTCTCTCAAGCTCTCTCTCTCTCTCTCTCTCTCTCTCTCTCTCTCTCTCTCTCTCTCTTTTCGAACACTAGAGAACAATTTAGGGTTCTGGTTTTTCTTCCCGATTCAAGCAAGTTGCAGCAAGTTTTAGTGTGAATCCAAGCCAAGGTAAGTTTCTAGCAATTTCTAGTTAGGTTTTCTTGAATTTTAAGAAATGGATTTTGCATGATTTTGAGTTGGTAGCTGTTGTGATTATTGCTGATGTTTGAATCATGTTTCTGTAGTTAGAATATGATTTATTATGTTGAGTTAAGCATGAATTAGTAGTTGTTTGAAGGTTTTAGCAATCTTTGAGTTTTAGAACTCAAGATTGAAGCTTTAATGGTGAATATTAATTATGGGCTTTGATTGTTGTTTTGTTGCTTGGAAATAGTTTATTGGGGCATAATATGCAGGTCTTGAAGGTTTGACTGAGTTTGGAAACGATTCGGTTAGGGTATGAATTTTTGTTGGTTTTCTGGGTAAAACCGATTAACCTGTTTTACAATGCTTGCAAAACCGGTTCCCGAATTTTGCTGTAGGGAGGAAAACCTTCCAGACCTGCATATTTTGCAGCAGGGGGAATACCGGTTTTTCAGCTTGTCGTTTCGTGTCTGTTTCTTGTTTCTAGTTGGTTGATTCCCTCCTAGTTTGGGATATTACCATATTAAGTTGCAGTAGATACGGTTTTTGTTTTAAACCTTAGTCCCGGTTGTGATTTAGCGAGTCACTTATGTGAGTTATTATCGATGCGATTTAGGAGCCTATAATTCGCCGAGCAGTTGTTCCACTTAGGTTGACCGACACACCTGAATTCGGAATTAAGGTAAGACTAGTATAATATCATGCATATGTTATTACATGTTTAGCGTACATATTGTTATTGCCTGTTAGATTACATTGATAGCAGTAATAGTATACATAGAGTTGTACTGATGACTGATAGATGTATGTTGGCTAAAATATTGATCGATGTTGTCACATCAATATGGCTAGAGTATGACTAGCATATTGAGTATAGGTTGACATTTTGGTTAATAGTATTGTTGTATGAACGTTCTAGAATCAGTACCGTGTGGGACACGGGGATTAGGGTTATTATCGGGTGTATGGGGGCCAGGTTATAACTCAGGTTAGTTGTATGTTTATATTATGCTTTTCTTACGGGGTTTGTCGACTCACAGTGCTATTTCCATGTGTAGGTAAGGGCAAGGCCAAAGCTGAGGAATCGTGAGGACGAGCAGATGAAGATTGTACATGTCAAGGCGGTTAGCCCTAGAGCGTACGATCTTTGGGACTTCGAGGCTTTTGCTGCATCGTCGCTATGTGACAAACTTTTGTATATGTGTATAGCAAACTTTTATAAAGTATTTTGTAAACGGGATCCCAAAATATTTTGTATGTAATACTTTAAGTTTTTAATCAAATAAGAAAATTTTAATTATTCACGATTTTCAATAACCTATTTGATTAGCAACGAGCTGCACAGTTTGTTTAAAATCAAATTAATACACCTATGCTAGTTAGGGTGTTACATTTAACCTCTTACAATTGTTTTTGAGGGATATCTTGTTGTGACTAAGTCAACAACATAGCAATCTAGTATTAACATTAATGTAAAATACTTGCTTAAGATTAAGTAATCATTACAGATACCATAAAACATTTCATGAGGATTAGGAATTTTTCGCCTAAGTCATTCGAATAGACTATGCAAGAATTCTACTATCTTATTCTCAAAAAACTGACAAGTTATTTCTATCCATATGAATGGTTATATTTACTTTCTCAGCTGTATTTTAAAGTTCTATCACAAGTGTCATCCAAATGAAGATGGGCTTAGGACCCACTCAAATAAGGTATTGTGATTATGTGTACAAGAACTTTTATTGGTATCAATTTCCATTACAACAGTAATATATTAATTGGAACATAAATTAAGATCAAGAATATATTCTGATAATTTGCTAATTTATTATATTACATCCATGTTTAATTGAAAATATGTGTGCCATAGAGTACTGTGGTGTATTGAGTATAGTCTACAGTTCAAAATGAACTACATATTTCAATAGTTTAGTCCACCCCTAAGTATATATAGAGATCTGTTAGAAATAATTTTACCAGGATCTTAGATCTACTCACAAGTATGTTGATTAACAACCTAAATATGAACTTCTAAAATAATAATAAATAAACACATATAAAGTATGAGAAACCTTACAGTGGGTGCAGCGAAATAATATGTCTCCTTCCACTCAGATCTCTAACCCTTGATTCCTTTCTGTTGCAGAGTATTATCAAGATCTGAGGTCGAATGTCCTTCAGTTGGATGTGATCCTTCACAGTCTTCCAATCTATGATTGAGGTACTGTTTGCTGTGTGTGGGCACTACTCTCTCACTAGGGAATTCGAAATTGTATCTCTCTCTCTTGTGTGTTGTGTTGATTTCGTGTGTCACAAGAGGAAGAGGAGAGGGCAGCTATATATAGAGAAAAGGGAAGCTCAACTTTCTAAAAGAGGCAGTTTCCTGAATTATAGAGTAATTGCTTAATTGTCTTATTTAGTGTGAGCCACCACTTTCCACTTATAGATAACTGCTAGGTTTAGGTTAGTAATTATTTGGCATTTAAAACTTGAAAATAATAATTGGGAAACATACTCAAGTGGCCGGCCATAGGTGTGATGGGCCTCACTTGGATTTTGTAGTTTCTACAATTTTATTTCTATTTTCCCCAAAATGTCAATTTTCTAATTCTAACCATTTAAATGCCAAAACTAATTATTTAACAACTAAAATAGATTATAAAATAATATTGTCATTTAATATAATTATTAATTAGACATATAGAGTCTCTTAATTAATAAATAAACCTAGAATCTCTTTTCTTTACAATTTCACCCCTGCTTAGTGAAAATTCACAAATTAGACATAGTCTAACTTTTAGAATTATAATTGATTAAACATAAATCAATTATTGAGTCTTACAAACAGTATGGTCTCAACTAGAATGGGGACCATGGATCTATATTGCTGAGCTTCCAATAAGTTGAACCGAATTTACCAAGTAAATCCCTAACTAATTAATTCCTTGTTGAATCCACTCTTAGAACTAGGAATTGCACTCTCAGACTTATATAGAGCGTTCTATATGTTCCACGATATAGATATGCTATCTCATTTAACCATTGTTATAATCTTCATGTGATCAAAGATCCTCTATATAAATGATTTACATCGAGATGGGATAAATTTACCGTTTTCACCCCTCAATGTATTTGGCCCCTTAAAACACTTAGCTACCTGTAAATGATGTTTTAGTGATCTAAGATATAGTCACTGAAACAAGACCTCATCCATTTACTTCTATTTAGCTAAGCTCGAAGGGCATCATCACTTGACTTCTATACACTAGTAGAAGCTATAGATTCCATATTTATGTTCAGCGCTCCCACTCAATCATACTATCATGTTCCCGAAATATACGTATCACCCTGACCCAAAAGTAGGCTTAACTAATAAATCAAAGAACATGAATAGCACTCCTGAGATTGAGCCTAAGCATATCAGGATTTAGATTCTTTTAATCTAAGATCAAAAACTGATATTGACTTGGAAAGATACAACGGTAAGTTTATAATATCTTGACCAAGTTCAATATCGGTCCAGTCCAATGCATACTCCATACATTCGAAACTAGTATACTTTACCAATGTCCTGGAAATAACATAGCACTTACTCCAAGTGTAAGTATACTTCATCGCTGATTATCATATAAGTGTAAATCCAAAACACTGATGAACAGGGACTTAGTCTTTTGAATCATATAATCACAATCACATTCCATTGTGTTGACAATACTGTAATTGTGAATAAATATATGGTCTGGACTTAACGGATTTTGTGCATATATTAAATATATATATTAAACCATAAGCATGTAAAATACATGTTAACATAATCACTTCAAAACTCTTAAATTGATAACTAATCAGATTGTAATGGGTTTTATTTAGGGCACAAAACCCAACAAGATTATCATCCACCCATAAGAGATATAGAGACATGGTCCTATTGGATATTATTTTACCAGGATCTTAGATCTACTCACAAGTATGTTGTTTAACACCCTAAATATGAACTTTCTAAAACGATAAAATAAACACATATAAAGTTAAGAAAACCTTACATTGATGCAACGGAATTAATGTCTCCTTCCACTCAGATCTCTAACCCTTGTATCCTTTCTGTCACAGAGTATAATCAAGATCTGAGCCCGAATGTCCTTCTCTTTGAGTTTGATCCTTCACAGTCTTCCAATCTATTATTGAGTTACTGCTTGCTGTGTGTGGGCACTCACTCTTTCACTAGGGTTGAAATTTAGGAAGAAAAAAGAGAGAGAGGGATTTCGGCCAAGGTATAGAAAAGGGAAGGCTCAGTTTTTCTGAAGAGAGAAATTTCTGTTAGGCAACTACTAGGTTTAGGTTAGGAATTATTTGGCATTTAAAATAATGAAAATATCAATTTGAAATACCACATAAAGTGGCCGGCCATGGTGTGTTGAATGGGCCCCACTTGGTTTTGCAGTTTTAACAAATTTTATTCCTATTTTCTCAAAAACGCCAATTTTCCAATTATAACCTTTTAACTATCAAAACTAATTATTTAATAACTAAAATAGATTATTAAATAATATTGTCATTTAATTTAATTATTAACTAGACATATAAAGTCCATTAATAAATAAATAAACCTAGAATCTCTTTTCATTACAATTTCACCCCTGCTTAGTGAAAATTCAGAAATTAGACATAGTCTAACTTTAGAATTATAATTGACTAATCACGAATCAATTATTGAGTCTTACAAGCAGAATGTTCTCAACTAGAATGGGGACCATGGATCTATATGCTGAGCTTCCAATAAGTGAACCAAATTTACCAAATAAATTCCTACTTATTAATTCTTCGTTGAATCCACTCTTAGAACTTAGAATTGCACTCTCAGACTTATATAGAGCGTATTATATGTTCCACTATATAGATATGCTATCTCATTTAACCATTGTTAAAATCTTATTGTGATTTAAAGATACTCTATATAGATGATTTACATCGAGATGGGATAATTTTACCGTTCTCACCCCTCAATGTACTTTTCTCCTTAACACACTTAGCTACCTGTAAATGGTGTTTAGTGATATAATAATTAGTCAGTTAAACAAGAGCTCATCCATTTACTTCTCTTTTCTAAGCTCGAAGGGAATCATCACTTGACTTCTATACACCAGTAGAAGCTATAGATTCAATATTTATGTTTAGCACTCCCACTCAATCATACTATCATGTTCCCAAAATATACGTATCACCCTGACCCAAAAATAGGCTTAACTAATAAATCAAAGAACATGAATAGCACTCCTGAGTTGAGCCTAAGCATATCCGGCTTTAGATTCTTTTAATCTTAAGATGAACTACTGATATTGACTTGGAAAGATATGTAACGGTAAGTTTGTAATATCTTAACTTAGTTGCAATATCGGTCCAGTCCAATGTATACTCCATACATTCAAAACTAGTATACTTTAATAATGTCCTGGAAAGAACATAATACTTACTCCAAGTGTAAGTACACATCATCGCTGATTATCACATTAGTGTAAATCCAAAACACTGATGAAAGAGGGACTTAGTCTTTTGATTCATATGATCACAATCACATTCCACTGTGTTGACGATACTGTAATTGTGAATAAACATATGATCTGGATTTAACATATTTTGTGTGTAAAAGTAATAAACATATTAAACCATTAGCATGTAAAATTCATGCAAACATAAATCACTTCAAATTTCTTGTATTGATTACTAATCAGATTGTAAAGAGTTTTATTTAGGGCATAAAACCCAACAAACTCCCACTTGCACTAATATAAAACAAAGTATGCAAATAGGTCAATCTGATGTCTTGATCTTCAGATCAAGTGTAGTATATTTGAATCCACCCAAACTTCTGGAAACTAGTTCATAAATACACTTATGAAACATCCTTTACTATATGCTTTACTCATCAAGGGATACTGAAATCTTTACTGTTTTAAAAGTACATCTGAATTAACAGAAGACATATCTCTCATATTTAAAATATGGAATTGAGATAATACAGCGTAGACTTTTCTTTAGCAATATAACTTTTTGGTAATTTCAAATTTACAAAGTTATAACTCTTCTCTGGTAAAGCTTGAATTATTATAGAATAACTCTTCCACCCCCAAAGTAAGCACCATCTCATGAATTTCGAAATGAGATGGTGAGATACAAGGACAACTGATACACAGTTCCTTAATATCTAACATATAGATCACTTTCATAAATCTTTCTTGAATATCTTCTAATGTTCCCTATTTAATTACATCTCAGATAGCTCCCACTCAATAGCAGATGTCTGGTTAAATAATACTTTTAACCTCTTATTGTTTGGAGAGTTACCTAGTTGTGACTTTTGTATTAGTCTGAAACTTTAAGTTGAGACTAAGTCATCAACATAGCAGACTAGTATTTGAAGTGAAAAATACATGCCAGAGATTAAGTAATCAAAATTAAGATACCATAAAATTTTATGAGGATTAAGAATTCTTGGTTCAAGTCATTCGAATGGACTGAACTAGAGTTCTTTATCTTATTCTCATAATTCTGATAAGTTATACCTATCCATGTGTATGGTTAGATTTGCTTTTCAGTAGTGTTCTTAAGTACCTATAACAAGTGTCAACCTAATGAAGATGGGTAAAGAATTTTAAAATTCTCCCACTCAATTAAGGTAGTGTGAAACTTTATCAAAGAACTTTCATATGTATCAAACTTTTACTTACAATAGTAAAACAAAATGGAACATACAATCAAGATCAAGGATTTATATTGATAATAGCTAAGTCATTATATTACTTTCATGTTTAAAGAAGATATGTGTTACATAGGAAATTATGGAGTAGACTCCACCCCTAAGTATATAGAGATTATGATCCACCTGTTGGAAATTATTTTACGAGGATCTTAGATCTACTCACAAGTATGTTGATTAACACCCTAAATATGAACTTTATAAAACGATGAAATAAACACATATAAAGTTTAGTAAACCTTATATTGGGTGCAGCGGAATAATGTGACTCCTTCCGTTCAGATATCTAGCCCTTGATTCCTTTCTGTAGCAGGGCATTATCAATATCTGAACCTGGATCTCTTTCTCTGATTCTTTAGTGCTGAAACTCCTTCTTGCTGAAAGTCTTTCTTCACGATCTTCCTCACTATGATTGAGGTATCACTTGCTGTGTGTGGGCACTACTCTAACACTAAGTATTTCGAAATCTCAAGGAGGAAGAGAGAGAGGGAGTGGTCGGCCAAAGATAGGGAGAGAGAGAGGCTCAGTTTTTTCTGAATGAAAAAGTAGAAAATTTAAGTGTTATTTTCCTGAAGCCTTCACTATCTATTTATAGCATTCCACTAGGGTTAGGTTTGAATTATTTGGCATTAAAATAATGAAAATATCAGAGGGAAAACCCTACAAAAGTGGCCGGCCCTATACATGTGGATTTGGGCCTGACTTTTGCAATTTTGCAGTTTTATCTCTTCTGCATCTAATTTTCTCAAAAACGCCAATTTTCTAATTCAACCATTTAAATGCCAATTCTAACTATTTAATAAATGTTAGAATTGAACCATAAAAAGTATCATAATTAACAAATATGTCATTTATCATATTTATTAATTGAACCATAAAAGTATCATAATTAACAAATATGCCCCTAAAACTCTTTCTTTACAATTTCGCCCTTACTTAGTGAAAAATTCACAAATAGACATAGTTTAAATTGAGAATTATAATTGATTAATCAAAACCAATTACATGAGTCTTACAAGAAATAATCTCAACTAGTGCGGGGACCATGGGTCTATATAACCGAGCTTCCAATAAGTAGATCAAGAATTTATTACTCAAATTCACTAACTTATTAATTCTTCGTTGAATCCACGCATAGAACTTAGAATTGCACTCTCAGTATATAGAATGCTCTATATATTCCACCATATATACACATCATTAGTTATCCATTGTTATAATCCTAATTTGATCAATGATCCTCCATATGAATGATCTACACTGTAAAGGGATTAGATTACCGTTACACCCTACAATGTATTTAATCCTTAAAACACTTAACCCCGTATAAATGGTATTTCAGCTTATGTGAAATGAGATCTCCACCATTTATTTTTGTTTGGTCAAGCTCGAAGGAGATCATCCTTTACTTACTATTCGCCAGATAGAAGCTATAGATTCCATGTTTATGTTGGCGCTCCCACCAATTGCACTACAGTGTTCCCAAAATGTACGTATCACCCTGACCTAAAAGTAGGCTTAACTAACAAATCAAAGAACACGAATAGCCTCTTGAGATTGAGCCTAATCATAACAGGATTAAGATCATTTGATCTAGGATTCACTAGGCGATATTGACTTGTATAGATATTACGGTAAGTTTAATAAATCTAAGTCAAAGTTCAATATCGGTCCCTTCCGATGCATACTCCATCCATCCAACCTGAGCTTTACTCTAACCAATGCTCTGGAAAGAACATAGCATTTCTCCAAATGCAAGTAAACTCTGTTGTAGATTATCATATCAGTAATACCCAATGTCTGATAAATCTAGGAAACTTTATTCAGATAGTCATGTTTACTTTCCAATGTGTTGACAGCACAATAAACAGGATCAAGTATTTGCAAAGGGTTTCAGATGAATTTATACATTATGTACATATAATCATGAAATAAATCATGTGAACCATGCAACATTAAATGTTATTTCTTATCTATATTAATAAGTAAATCTGATTATATTGAAATGAGTTTTATTTAGGGCATAAAACCCAACAAACTCCCACTTGCACTAATATAAAACAAAAAGTGTGTTTCAAATAATCTCAACACCTCGATATACAAATCAAGTGTAGTAGTAGTAAATTCCTCGTAATAGTATCTGAAAGGTTGAATTAAACACAACCTTTCCTCCACTATTACTCTTCCTTAATCACAAAATCATTGATAATGTGAAATTCCTCTCTATATGTCTACTCTCTTGGGATACTGGATTCTATACCTTTGGCAACTACTTCTTGGTTATTCAGGAAGCAACACTAGTAGTTAAGGCAATTTGGAATGGTGCTAAAGATGTATAGAACTATCCTTAGACTGAATAAGTACCTTTCCTGCAACTTTAACATTCAGTCCCTTCCTGGTAGACCTAGAGACTTCAGATAGGTTTTTACACTTCTCCAAAATCACTATTCCACCCCCAGAGTAATCACCATCTTATCAGAAAGATTTTCTAGCACAAAGGCAAATTTCGAAATCTGATGTGGTGTAGTCTAAGAGTTTTAAACACACCCTTATAGACTAACATATAGTTCCTCTTCTTAATCTTAAGATTTACTTGATTGTCTTCCAATGTTCTTCTCCTGGATTAATTTGATACTTACTCATTACTCCCACTCAAGACCAGGTGTCTGGTCTAAGGCATACAAAAGCATATCTAAGATCTCTCACTATTGATATAAGAAATTCTTTCATGGCTTTATCTTTTCTGGAATAGTTGAGACTTTTCCTTAGATAAATAAAATCTATGCCTAAGAAGTTGTGAAGCTTCTATAGATTGTCATTAGAAAGAAAATGCTTCCAGCATCTTACTAAAGTAACACGAATAGAGTAAGTAATTACCAGGTATACCACAAGTCACAGGTTTAGATAAACTCAAACCTATAATATGGAACAGGAAGTTTTGTTAAGTCCATTGAATAGACTTATAAACAAAAATTTCCTTTTATGTCCTTGTAATAGAAAACCTTAGGTTACTCCATGTGAATGGATTAAAATATAGTTCTTTTGGCTTTCTTCTTAGTTTCTTATCTTGACAATCCATTACTAGTTTAAACTCACAATGGATTTTAAATCACTAGTGTCTCCCAAGTCATAAGAAGGTGAGTTCCTAGAAACTCTCCCACTACGACAAGGTACCGTGAATTATGTCAAAGAAAACTAAATGGTATTGATCTCTTCAGTTGTGACAAGACAACAGAGGCAGTGGGATCATCATATGTCAAATAAGATGATAGAACACTTTTGGAATCAAGAAAAAAATATCTCCTTTATTTTCTACTTTATTTTCAGACTTAGTCATTTTCTTAGGAAAGTAGTATTTGTTTAAACAAACACTTTCTTATCAATTGACTATGGGATGGTCCACCCCTAATCACTTAGAATAGCTAACAAACCATGGTTAACAGTTCTAGCTTTTCTTAAGATTTTGATTAAGTCATCCATGAATCTAGTAATGATTTACATTAACTACCCAACCATTACATCATTCTGAAATTGTATTACCATAGAAGGAATTAGGCAACGACTAGTAACTAATCATCAATATGCAACTCAAATTTCTGGGGAGGTAAGTTTGGATATAATTCAAAAATCAATTTAATGATCTTTGAACTGCATGTCTACTAACTATTTCTCCACCCCTATCAGTTCACAAGATCTTTAACCACTTACCTTAATGGATTTAACCATTGCTAGAAATTTAAGAAATTTTCAAACATTTCAAATTTCTTTGCATAAGGTATAATCTAGAGTGATCGTTTAAGATTACAACGAAAAAACTCATATCCTCCCCTGAATGTACATCCATCTGGGAATGAGATGAACTACTTTCAGTGGATATAGGCATATTAACTCTTTGTAGAGATTGATCTTGTCAAATCCACTATGAACAAGATACAAATGCCATAGATTAAAAAAATGTGGTAGTGTCTTTTGATGACTTAGGTTTAGTTACATCAAAGAGTTCTTAGAATACTGCAAGTGGATCCTGGTCACAGAATACCAAACTCATATTCCATACAGTTTGAATCCATTAATAGAAGATGGATATTAAACACTTGAGAAAGTGTAACTGTATTGTATTCTGGAATTAGAAATATAAGAAAATTTTTGTTTGGAATCTAAAATTAAAGTCAAAGACTTAAATTTATACCAAATATAATGAGTAATTCTATCTTGGACCACCACTACTAATTTAACTCTAAATCTGATTTGCCCAAACAAGTAGGAGATTTCTAAGATTGAGGATTTATATCAATTGGGAATAGAATTTCGGGAGTATAATCATATGTGTCATTTAATTTCTTAAGAGAAAATATAGAATGACATGAAATGATTTATAGACCATTCATCCAATGATATGTTATTGAGCTAATTCGAAATGAATAAGCTAAGAGGAATTAGGATAATTTCGTTTATAAATAAGAATCCAACGATGCTTCAATTAGTGAGAGTCAAAGTAATGTTATTTATACAATCTTCTTGTTTCATATCGTAAAAATACTAGTCTAAGGTGTCATCAATTGATGAACAGCTAGATGTTGCATATACAATATTTACCTTTCGAGATCTAACACTATTATGTATGTCTAATGGTGAAAATCCACTAGGGATTTATCTCATTAGATAAACAAACCAAGTTAGACCAACAATGAAGATTCGAAATTAAACTACAACTTAATAAAAGAAAATAACATGGTTCAATATAAATTCATACACAATTCAGAAATTATTAAACATATAGCAAGTAGGAATGACCAGTGAAAATACTAAAACATACAATCCTAAATAATTTCCAAGGTTTTCAACAAACTGATATCAGTGTCCCGTTTAGGCGAGAGTCAAAGCTACCATCCATTGAATAGAGTTGTCAGCTCATCTAAAATGTTAAACATTCTAGCAACCTTTTATTCGAGCAAGATTGGAATTCAGCGTTGTCCCGTTTAGGCGAGAGTCAAGGCAATTCTATCTTATGAGCTTCCACCATTGTTTCGCAATTTGCAAGTCAAATATGGTCGCCACCATTAGGGTGATCCATACCATATAAAACACTTACAAACTACTTATCTTTCGAGATTAAACGGTGCGAAATTGCTAATGAACGTTCCTCCATTAGGGAGGATTACTCACTAAAACAAACGCGATGTAAAACCAACAATGGAGATCTAATATCTTAATAATAAAGCTCATTATTTAAAGAGAGTTGTATTTTCTTTGATTCTCTATATTTAATCTATTTATTTTAAATATATATTTATTTAATTAAAATTTCCAATTTAGAATGAAAAATTCTAAATATAAATTTTAATTTAATATTTATAAATTTTACTTAGATGGATATGAAAATAACATGAATTATTTCCATCTTAGTAATAATTTCCAATAAATATTTAGAAAAATATTCAATTTAAGTTGTTACAAAATTAATTTAAATTAATTTACAACTCAAATTTAATTTTCTATAAATATATATTGCATTTCGAAAAATTAAATATTGAAAGATACAATTTTCGAAAATGCATGTTAAAATAAAAAATAAATCCTGGAAAAATTATTCTAATTTAATGTTGGCCCAAAATTAATTAACAAAATTTATTTACAGCAAAAAATATAATTTTCCTATTTAATTAAATATATAAGAAAAATTTCAAATATTTAAGTATGATGATAAAAATCAACTTAAATATAAATTTTCTATTTAATTAAATACACTAGAGAAATACTTCAAGCAAAAACAGATAATATCTATCTAGATTTTCATTTGACTAATTAATTCAATTTCTAATAATATACTTTAATTCATTTATTTTAAATTAATCAATAAATGAAAAAATCATTGATTTAAGTTGGTCCAAGAATTAATTAAAATAAATAATTAATTTACAACTTAATCTATTTTTCAAATAAAATTCGAAATTCCATCATTTAAGAAATGCAATTTTGAAATTTGATTAATAAAATAAAAAAAAATATTTTGAAAATTATTTGAATTTGGTAGAAAAAATAAATTTCAACTAAAAAATAATTTTCTATTTAATTAAGTGTCATGAAAAGGAAATATTTAAGTATCATGATGAAAATCAACTTAGATATTTAATTTTCAAATTAATTAAATGTATTAAATTCAAGAAATAAATAATTAAGTGTAGAAAAGGCTTAATTATTAATTTCTAGTTTAATACTAGGAAAAATATACTTAAAATAAATTGTACCAAAATTAATTATTTAAATAATTAATTTCACAATGTATAATATTTTCCTATTTAATATTAGAAATAATAAGTAGTCTAAAAATAACTATGTAGAAAATATCTTATTTGACTAAGTATTTTTTTCACAAAATTTGAAAAAAAAAAAAAAAATCTAATTTAAGTTGTAATAGAAAAAATCTAGAACTTAAATATTTTTTCAAATTTAAATTTAATTAAATATCAAAAATTAAGTTATAACCACTTAATTTGAAAATATTCTATTTTAAGTTAATATTCGAAAAGATATCAACTTAAAAAAATATCTAAAGAATCTTAATAACCAATTCCTAAAATTCCTCAACTTAATTTTAAAATTTTAAATCCAAAAGATATTCAGATTTAAGTTGATTAGTTATAGATAACTAAATATCAAATTAAATAGGAATATTTAATGAAAAATTTAAATTAAGCTTCATAAAGAATCTAGATGGTTATAATTCTATATTTAATTAAATACAAGAAAATACATATAGTTTAGCTTAGAATAAAATTCTTTAAACTATGGTTTTCTTAAATTAATTTCAAAATAAATGAAATTAATTACGTTGCTCATCAATTTTATTAGGTTAAACTAATTTAATTAACCTAGTACAGTTATTCAAATCAGGAAAATGGGCCTTCACAATTGGGGTAGTTCATATGAGGGGGTGCTGGGTTCAGTACATCGTACCCACTACTATGGCTCCCAACTCTCACACAAGGCCCAAAAGAGAGGAATTTAACCTTAAAATGAACAACAGTTTTTAATTGAATAGGCCCAAAACTAAATGGGCCTAAATAAAATCTATCAAAAACTATGATATTTTATTTAGCCACAACAACCTATATGCATCTATAATGAAATTAAACACATAGGCTCACACAGGCACACAATTTGGATGGATCCTATCATGTTGCTAGGTCATACACAGATGAAAGAAGATTGTGAAAATTACCTGTTACAAATTATTTACTTGACCAAGGGAGCCATGAGTTAAAATCAGATCATTGGATCTGTCAACAAGTTAACCGTGGCTATTTACAATCAAGCAATAATAGGTTTTAAAAAACTTACAAACAAGCTAAAACACATACTCCTGTAACAAGGTTAGCTGGATAGTTGGATGTAGGATTTATTTAATTTTAAATAAACAATTTCCAAAAATAATTAATTAATTAAATAAAAAATTTATTTTCGAAAATTTAATAAAAAAATAAAAAAAAATTCGAAATTTTAAAATAAATATTTAAAATTAAACCTACAATTTTGAAAAAAAAATTAGGTTTCGACCAACCTAAATATCATTTCAAAATTTGCTAACTACTTTTAAAAATTTAATGTTATTTTATAAATAAAAATTATAAAAAATTAAAAAAAAAAGATAAATGAATATCTTTTTCAGATTTTAAATGTAATTTAAATAAATAAAATAACTAAATTTAAAAGTTAGCAAAATATCTTACATCTATTTAAAATTACATGATTATAGTTATCTTATTTGAAATTTAAATAAGGTCAAATTATTTTTAAAAAAAAATTAATTTAAAAAATTTAATATCTGACCTTAAATTAAAAAATAAGATAAGATATAATCAAATTTAAAAATAAGATAGATAATTAAGCGAAAAGATAGATATTTACTATTTAATTCAAATTACACTAATATCATGAATTAAATTTAAAAAATATTAATTAATTTAATTATGATAATTAGAATTGAATTAGGAATAGTAAATGTATAAATACAGAACTACACAAAAAATCGGAAGTTAAATCCATGAAAAAGCATGAAAAATCAAAGAAAAACGAAAAAAATGCGAGTTGTACGGACGGTATGCTGTGCATACTCGTCCGCGCACGCACAAGGGTTGTTTGGGCGTGGTTTCTCGGCGCGGGGGGAAATCTGCATCATTTTCGCGCGCGAAGGAGCCCTGCTGCTCAACCCCGATTTTTTCGAAACTTCAAAAAATCATAACTAATTCAAATTAAATCGAAATTGAGTTCTGTAAAAAAGTAACTTGATTAATTTTTTTCCATGCTATCCAATAAAAATAATTCCAGAAAAAGATATTCAATTACTTTTCAAGAAAATTCACAAACATCAATCAATCATCAAATAACACTCAATACAACATGATACCATCCAAAACATCAAACAATCGTTTTAAAGTTCAAATTTCTTGCAAGCAAATCAATTATCATGGCTCTGAGGCCAGTTGTTGGAAATTATTTTACCAGGATCTTAGATCTACTCACAAGTATGTTGATTAACACCCTAAATATGAACTTTCTAAAACAATAAAATAAACACATATAAAGTTTAGTAAACCTTACATTGGGTGCAGCGGAAAAATATGACTCCTTCCGTTCAGATATCTAGCCCTTGATTCCTTTCTGTAGCAGAGCATTATCAATATCTGAACCTGGATCTCTTTCTCTGATTCCTTAGTGCTGAAACTCCTTCTTGCTGAAAGTCTTTCTTCACGATCTTCCTCACTATGATTGAGGTATCACTTGCTGTGTGTGGGCACTACTCTAACACTAAGTATTTCAAAATCTCAAGGAGGAAGAGGGAGAGGGAGTGGTCGGCCAAAGATAGCAAGAGAGAGAGGCTCAGTTTTTTCTGAATGAAAAAGTTGAAAATTTAAGTGTTATTTTCCTGAAGCCTTCACTATCTATTTATAGCATTCCACTAGGGTTAGGTTTGAATTATTTGGCATTAAAATAATGAAAATATCAGAGGGAAAACCCTACAAAAGTTGCCGGCCCTATACATGTGGATTTGGGCCTCACTTTTGCAATTTTGCAGTTTTATCTTTTCTGCATCTGATTTTCTCAAAAACGCCAAATTTCTAATTCAACCATTTAAATGCCAATTCTAACTATTTAATAAATATAAATAATTAAAAAAAATATTATTGTCATTTATCATATTTATTAATTGAACCATACAAAGTATCATAATTAACAAATATGCCCCAAAAACTCTTTCTTTACAATTTCGCCCTTACTTAGTGAAAAATTCACAAATAGACATAGTCTAAATTGAGAATTATAATTGATTAATCAAAACAAATTACATGAGTCTTACAAGTAATATTATCTCAACTAGTGCGGGGACCATGGGTCTATATAACCGAGCTTCCAATAAGTAGATCAAGAATTTATTACTCAAATTCACTAACTTATTAATTCTTCGTTGAATCCACGCATAGAACTTAGAATTGCACTCTCAGTATATAGAATGCTCTATATGTTCCACCATATAGACACATTAGTTATCCTTTGTTATAATCCTAATTTGATCAATGATCCTCCATATGAATGATCTACACTGTAAAGGGATTAGATTACCGTTACACCCTACAATGTATTTAATCCTTAAAACACTTAACCCTGTATATATGGTATTTCAGCTTATGTGAAATGAGATCTCCACCATTTATTTTCGTTTGGTCAAGCTCGAAGGAGATCATCCTTTACTTACTATTCGCCAGATAGAAGCTATAGATTCCATGTTTATGTTAGCGCTCCCACTCAATTGCACTACCGTGTTCCCAAAATGTACGTATCACCCTGACCTAAAAGTAGGATTAACTAACAAATCAAAGAACACGAATAGCCTCTTGAGATTGAGCCTAATCATAACAGGATTAAGATCATTTGATCTAGGATCAACTAGGCGATATTGACTTGAATAGATATTACGGTAAGTTTAATAAATCTAAGTCAAAGTTCAATATCGGTCCCTTCCGATGCATACTCCATGCATCCAACCTGAGCTTTACTTTAACCAATGCTCTGGAAAGAACATAGCATTTCTCCAAATGCAAGTAAACTCTATTGTAGATTATCATATCAGTAAAACCCTATGTCTGATAAATCTAGGAAACTTTATACACATAGTCATGTTTACTTTCCAATGTGTTGACAGCACAATAAACAGGATCAAGTATGTGAAAAGGGTTTCAGATGAATTTATACATTATGTACATATAATCATGAAATAAATTATGTGAACCATGCACCATTAAATGTTATTTCTGATCTATATTAATAAGTAAATCTGATTATATTGAAATGAGTTTTATTTAGGGCATAAAACTCAACACCACCCCTAAAGGTTGTAAAGATCATGATTTTCTAAGTGTGATAGAGTTTATGTGGAGTTGAATACTATCCAGAGTTCATTAGATATAAAAGATCGTTGAACTGCATAGTTTTCTTAACTTTTCTCCACCCCTATCAAATCAAAAGATCCTTTTATTAAACAAATTCTTAGTAATTGTATTAGAATGAACAATTATTAATAAACATAGAATTAGTTTCTAGTGTTTATTTAATATAACTCTATGAAGAGTTGTAAATATTATAGAATTTGCATCAATAATAAAAACACTTACACATACAAACATATAAATATAATGTGGTAATTATTGATGAAGATAAAGTAAATGAAGCTCAATCTCATAAATTGCAATGGTTTGAATTCGAAAATTAAAATAAACTTTATTAATAATAAAAAAAATATGGCAACAATAAGAGAAAAACAGGGATAAATATCCCTAACTAAAATTTGAAATCCAAATTGTCTTTAAACTAAAACAATTAATTCAAAAAATTGAAGAGCTTCATCTTCATCTGGACGATTTCACCCTTGGTCCAGCTTTCCGATCCAACTCATCTGAGTTCAAGTAGCTTGGCCTATAAGAAGAAGAAAACAAATAAACAAAGTAAGTCCAGAATCATAAATCTAATTTGATAATAATTCACTAAAACTCTTAAAGTTTATAAATAGAAATACCTTGTTTCTTTGCAAGAAGTTTAGGACATTGGGGTTTCCAATGACCTTTCTCATTGCAGTAGAAACACTTTCCTTTAAGTGTAGCATCACCAGAAGCTGCAGCCTTTTTGTGTGTTTCATGGCTTTTGCACGCTTCTTGGTGTTCTTCCACTTCTTCTTCAATTTGGGCTTAGAAGCAGATGCAATATTTGCTTCAGGTTTTATCGTCCCATTACCATTCCTAGGATTGTGAGGTTTACTCCTTTTCTTCTTGGGTCCTCCAATCAAATTTTCATAAGTTTGAAGGTCATTGACTAACTCATGAAAGTCTATTTCCTTCTTATTCATGACATAATTTGATGTGTATGGTAGAAATGCTGGAGTCAGACTATTCAAGATAAGGCTTACTTGAGTAGCGCTGTCCATTTCAGCACCATGATCCTGGGCTTCTTGGAAATAACTTGCCATGAGGAGAACATGGTCACGCACGTTTTGATGAGGTTCCATCCGTGCATTAATGTACTTCTTAGTCGCGTCAAAGCGAGACTGAAGTGATGCCTTACCGAATAGCTCATTTAACTTCGTCATTACTTCAGCAGCCTTTTCGGTTTTAGAAAACCGAGTTTTGAGGGTGTCTACCATGCTTGAAAGAATAAAGTATAGAGCTTTATCATTTGCTTTCTGCCAACGGTCATACTTTTCTTTCACAGCTTTGGATGCATTATCCCCAGGCACTTCAGGTGACGGCTCAGTTAAAACAAACAAGGCACTTTCTCCTATGAGAGCAATATTAATGTTCTCAATCCATTTAGGAAAGTTAGATCAATTCAGCTTATTTTCAGTCAATAGTGATAACATGGGATTCATTATGATAATACAAAATAATAGAAATCAACAAATAGAAATTAATAATGGTTTAACAAAAAATCAATTCAGAAATTATAAGTAATAGCAAGTAGGAATGATATGAGAAAATACTTAAAAAAAAAAATTCAATCCTAAATAATTTCCAAGGTTTTTCAACAAACTGATATCAGTGTCCCGTTTAGGCGAGAGTCAAAGCTACCATCTATTGAATAGAGTTGTCAGCTCATCTAAAATGTTAAACATTCTAGAAACCTTTTATTCGATCAAGATTGGAATCCAGCGTTGTCCCGTTTAGGCGAGAGTCAAGGCTATTCTATCTTATGAGCTACTACCATTGTTTTGCAATTTGCAAGTCAAATATGGTCGCCACCATTAGGGTGATCCATACCATATAAAACACTTACAAACTACTTATCTTTCGAGATTAAACGGTGCGAAATTGCTAATGAACGTTCCTCCATTAGGGAGGATTACTCACTAAAACAAACGCGATGTAAAACCAACAATGGAGATCGAATATCTTAATAATAATAAAGCTCATTCTTTAAAATGTATTTTCTTTATTATTCTAATAAATATATTCATTAAATTCGAAATTGAGAATTAAAAAATTCAAAAAAATAAGAATTGAATATAATATTTATAAAATTATACTTAGATGGTGATTGAAATAAAATTAATTATTTCCATCTTAGTAGTAATTTTAAATATAAATATTAAGGAAATTAATTTAAGTTGTATTAATTTAAATGAATTAGCAACTTAAAATTTCCATAAGAATATATTTATTGTATTCGAAAAAATAAAGTATAAAAATTATACAAATTTTCGAAAATAATAAATTCTTAGAAAAATACTTCAAGCAAAAATATCACCTATCTAGATTTTTTTTTGACTAGTTAATTCAATTTCTAATAATATATATTTTAATTCATTTATTTTAAATTAATCAATTAAATGAAAAAATTATTGATTTAGGTTGGTCCAAGAATTAATTAAAATTAATAATTAATTTACAACTCAATCTATTTTCAAGATAAATTCAAAAAATATTGCATAATTAAAATGCAATTTTTCGAAATTGATTAATAAAAAAATATATATATATTGAAAATTATTTAAATTTAAGTACCTAAAAATAATTTTCTATTTAATTAAGTGTCAAGAAAAATAAATATTTAAGTATCATGATAAGAATCAACTTAGATATTTAAATTTTTCAATTTAATTAAATGTATTAAATTCAAGAAATAAATAATTAAGTGTAGAGAAGGCTTAATTATTAATTTCTAGTTGAATACTAGGAAAAATATACTTGAATAAAATTGTACCAAAATTAATTATTTAAATAATTAATTTCACAATGTACAATATTTTCCTATTTAAATATTAGAAATAATAAGTAGTCTAGAAATAACTATCTAGAAAATATCTTATTTGACTAAGTATCTTTTCAACAAAAATTTGAAAAATATCTAATTTAAGTTGTTTAGAAAAAAAAACTAGAACTTAAATAATTTCAAATTTAGATTTAATTAAATATAAAAAATTAAGTTGTAACCACTTAATTTGAAAAATATTCCATTTTAAGTTTAAAACTAACTTAAAAAATATCTTAAGAATCTTTAATAACTAATGCCTAGGATTCCTCAACTTAATTTAAAATTTAAATAAAATAATCAAATTTAAGTTAGATAAGAAAAATTAGTTGATACAACTAATTTATAACTTAAATAGGAATATTTAATTAAATAAGTTCCAGAAAGAATCTAGTTAGTTAAAATTCTTTATTTAATTAAATGCAAGAAAAATACAAATAGTTTGTCTAGAAAAAATATGTAAAACTAAAAGTCCTTTTCTTAAAATTAACTTTAAAATATTAAAATGAAAAAAAAAATCATATATTTTAAAAGTGAATTATGTTGGTAATTCAATTTTATTAGGTCAAACTAATATAATTAACCTAGTACAGTTATTCAAATCAGGCAAATGGGCCTTCACAATTGGGGTAGTTCATGTGAGGGGGTGCTGGGTTCAGTATGTCGTACCCACTTCTATGGCTCCCAACTCTCACACAAGGCCCAAAAGAGAGGAATTTAACCTTAAAATGAACAACTGTTATTAATTGAATAGGCCCAAAAACTAAATGGACCTAAATAAAATCTATCATGGTGTGACATTTTATTTAGCAACAACCTATATGCATCTATATAATAAAATAAACATATAGGCTCACACAGGCACACATTTGGATGGGTCCTATCATGTTGCTAGGTCATACACAGATGAAAGAAGATTGTAAAATTTACCTGTTACAAATTATTAACTTGACCAAGGGAGCCATGAGTTAAAATCAGATCATTGGATCTGTCAACAAGTTAACCATGGCTATTTGCAATCAAGTAATAATAGGTTTTGAAAACTTACACACAAGCTAAAACCACATACTCCTGCAACAAGGTTAGCTGGATAGTTGGAAGTAGGATTTATTTAATTTTAAATAAATAAATTTTGAAAATAAAATAATTAAATAAATAAATAAAATTAATATTTAATTTTTCGAAAAAAACATAAAAAAAAATATTAATTTATTTTCGAAAATAATAAAAAAAATAAAATAATATAAATTTAATTTCGAAATTATTTAAAATAAATATTTAAAATTAAACCTACAATTTTGAAAAACTAGGTTTCAACTAACCTAAATATCATTTCAAAATTTGCTAACTACTTTTAAAAAATTAAATGTTATTTTATAAATAAAAATTAAATAAAAAATTTAAAAAATAAATGAATATCTTTTTCAGATTTTAAATGTAACTTAAATAAATAAAATAACAAAATTTAAAAGTTAGCAAAATATCTTACATCTATTTAAAATTACATGATTATAGTTATCTTATTTTAAATTTAAATAAGGTAAAATTATTAAAAAAAAAGATTTAATTTAAAAAATTTAAATCTGGCCTTAAATTTTAAAAAATAAGATAATGTTATAAAATAATATAACATAATATAAAATAGATGAGAAGAAAGAAGAATAAGATGAAGAGAGAAAGAGAAAGTGAATGAGAATTTCTGAGTTGTTTATTCCAATGGGGTGAACCCCTATTTATACAAATACAAGAGTGAAATATTAAGAAACTAAGAAAAAGGGAAACTAAGAAAAAGAAGAATGTTGATTACAATTAATGGTAATAAATAAAAGATTTGGACATTCACATAATTATTAATATTTATAACACTCCCCCTTGGATGTCCATAATAACTGCCTTATTAAAAATCCTGCTGAAAACTTGATCAAAGAAAAAAGAGTATAGTGTAAACCAAGTCCCCCTCATTTAGGCATTCGTGGAGATCTTCTAATCGACGAATTTCGATCTTGTGTGCCGTCTTCTCAAATGTTGACGTTGGTAATAACTTTGTGAATAAGTTTGCAAGATTGACACTTGATTGAATATGTTGAACACCAATATGCATTTTCTTGAAGCGTATAAAGAAGAATTTGGTGAAATGTGTTCTAACTCTATCTCCTTCAATGTACCATCCTTTTAGTTGAGCGATGCAAGCAGTATTATCCATAGAGAATTTCTTGGGTTGATACTTCTTTATTGAGTACAATCCATATGTTTCCCGAATATGCTATGTCAATGATCTCACTCCCACACATTCTCTACTTGCTTCATAAAATGCAAGTATGTTAACATGATTTATAGTTGCCTCGTTAAAAACCTTGCTAGAAAAACCCAGTGGGACAAAATCTGAGCTAGGGAAAAAGAGTACAATATATATTTCATATTCATAACTATTTGCAGGTTGCCTCGTTAAAAACCTTGCCAGGAAAACCCAGTGGAACAAAACCTGAGTTAAGGGAAAAAGACGGCAACATGAATATGTCTTCCCCTCATGCACATATGATCCATAATTCGTTTGGTGATAATATATCTCATAAGATTATTGTTATCACTTTCAAAATATCATCATATACAATCTTTGATCATATATTTTCTATAACTCTTTCAGAGTATGTATGGACTTCTAAATTATAGATAAGGGGTTCGTGGAACATTAGTCTTTATCCAACTAATTGTATCATTCATGTGTGTACACAACTTTGTTCATACTAAAATTTAAAATTTCAAGTAGATATGAACATAACACATTAATGGTACTATAAATTTTCATTTGTGACAATGATGGTACTCCAAGACCATATATTTGTTCCATCTTGTTGTATGATCTTAATTTCCATATCAAATGATCATATATATAGAATTCTTGATACATATGAAGTACTTCAGGACTTCAATACTAATGAATAAATTTTATACATATAATATTTCTCGATATACAAAAGAAATAAAAGTTTGTTCTTCAATTAATCAAAAACTCTTCAAGAGTCTATCACAACATATAATTTACGAATTTATATTGCATAGACAACTATAGGTATTTTTCAAATAATAATTTACTTACATGTCTTTATTTCATACAAAGATCTTTGTCATATAGTGCGCGCGACTTTGAATTTATATCACTTAAGACATGTATTAAATTCTTCTAGAATTTTTAGATAAGGCTTATTTCAAATTCTCACTATATTAGGAGCTCTAAATAAATAACCTTTTGTTGCAACATTTATGTGACGCTTATAAATCCTCATAAAATATATTCCAGGCTATAATCAAATCATGATTATATTTTCTCAATATTTAAGCCTTATTTTAATCAATCTCATGTCTATGCAAACTTTGTACAACAATTCATTATGTACAGATACATATATGCAAATTTCTCATTAGAAATATTTATTTGCACACCCTACAAGTCTTACTTCACTTTATGTGAGTAAATTTGCCTGGACTGCGTCATAATATTTTGGCCAAAAATCAAAATGTCTGTCGATAATTCTCGACAAATCTAATACCATGATCCTTGCTATCTCATGTTAGTTTATTGTATATGCACACATTCAATATTTATTGTCGACAAAAATTTCAATAAATGATAATTTCCTCCCATATTGACATAATTTATAGAGATCTCTTTAAATTACATATTTTTCAAATATGTTTATCATTTATAGGTATCTATATAGAATCACTTCAGGGATTCATTTATGATCAAATGTATTATGTCTAACTTTTCTTGGGAGTCTCTTCTAGAGTACCGTTTCCATCACGGTTATTATTTTTAAATCATCAATACTTTATAACATTAAGGTATCTCCATGAGTACCTCTAGATATAACAACTTTAGGATAAATCAAATGAACATTAATTTATTAATAATTTCTATATTGTTCATTTACGCTTCAGGCATTTTCAACTCATTCTATCTCAACTTTGAATAATATTGATTTGCAGTTGGTATACATCATTTTGAACTATATTGTTCTTATATACTTTATGCAAGGATAATTTTTCAAAAATTATCATCGATCCCAACTGCTTCTCACCCCCTGATCCAGAGCATTTTCAAAAATTGTGATATCTAATAATATTAATATACCTGTAGGGACTTCAATATATCACAATGAATCAATATTTATTTAAACTCAAATATACTATATGACATTGAACTTCAGGTTCAATAAACTTCAGTTTCAAGTTCAATTCTTATGAACTTAATTCATTTCTAAGAATGAGCCATACGTATATAATTAGAAATACATAAATTTACACATTTTATAAATGCATGATCATATAATCTTATCACATCGATAAGAAACTATTCAATAAAAATCTAACAATGGCTCAAGATTGTTAAAGAAATATAATTTAAATATCTTTTATGTGCAAATATATGCACATTCTTCTTTCGAGCCTTATAAATTAACAATGAGAAGAATCTTCTGGTTCTTCAACAAAATTTAGTCAAATTCTTTGACAATTTATTGCATATGGTTGATCATGTCCAAATAATTCAATTCATGAACTTCAGGTTCACTATAATTTGTATTTCAATGAAACTTTCATAAGGTAATGTAAAATCACTACAACATAATCATTACAAGTTTAATTTTTATATACACCAATAATATAATTATATTATTCTCCAAAACATATACTCTCTTCAGGAGTCACTATTATGTTTATCAAACTTTATATTTCTTCAGGAATCACTATCATTAATTCAATGATGTGTATAATTTAAAAGATACATGACAACTTCATCATGTTATTGTAATGGTCAAATAGATATAACCATAATATATCATTCATTTTTCCTGGTATCTTTTTAACAAGTCGTCTAATTTATTAATAGACTATTCATCAGTCTAATTATCATGACTTGATATATTATATATTTAAATGTACAACAAGTACATATATTAAGTTATTTATTATCACTTTCATAACTAGATAAAAGTTATACATCTAGGTACATATAAAGATATTTTACTACTCAAAGAGCAATTGTATGTAAGACTTCTTCAGGAAGCTTTTCAAATAATCATTTTGTGATTCTTTATCACTTTGATTATATTGGATCACTAACAAATATTAGTAAATTATGTATCCACTTTTGAGAATATGTAAACTGAATTATATATATAACTCCATATATACATATCTTGTACCAACAATAGTTTGAAACTATTGATTTCAAGAAATAATAAAATATGTATATATTAATTTGCTTCTGGCATTGCCAATATATGTGAAATCTATATTCTTTAAAATATAATTTCATGTCTATTCATTCTCTTTAGGGAATGATATTTAAATATTCTAAATGTACAATAAATTTGTACAAATCACACTTATTCAATAATTAAATATACTTTTATATATCTTGATTATAAGTGTGTTCGTACTATAGGTACGCGACTACTATTATTCAATTCCACACATGATATATAGATTTCATGCACTTTGATTGTGTGTGGTATTTCATCTTTTGGTTGTTTCCAATTTCTTCTGGAAATATTTGAGTAGCAAACAATGCCATTGATTATTTATAATCATTACATTCACTTCGGGGAATGACATTGAACAAGGAGAACATTATTATAAATTTCTTAAAAATTTATTACTTGTTCATCCATAAAAATATAAGAAATTATTCATCAATTTCTTTTACGATATTTCAAAGATTATATGAATACAGTTTTTGCATAGTCTCCAAGATGTATGCAAAATTTGATCTTTAATATATGTCTCATGCAATAATTTCCAACATTGCAAGTAATAACAATGTATAATAACATGACTCGAACAATCTTTAAAAGTAATTGAATTCAATTCGTATCATTCTCTGCAGGGAATGATGAACAATAAATACATCATGCATTTAAATAACATTAGTCATGCTCATTGTTATTCTTATACTTTAATGTTTCAATGCAATTTTCTTAACATTCTTTTTGGGTATTCAAAACCCACTATAAAATTGCATCAATAATAATCATTTTAATAATTCTTTAGTTGTATTCACATATATACAATTATTGTTTTCTTCGATAAATATAAAACATTTACTTCAGGAAATGTTTGTCAAAATCTATATCGATATTAGATTACTTTTCATTGTCCTCCAAGAATACAAGAACATATATATAAATATGTATTCATCTCTTTCATTATATATCCATCAACTATATAATGAATATTACGTTTGCATAATCTTCAGGATATATGCAAGATTTTATTGAGGACGCATAATCTTCAGGATATATGCAATATTTTATCGAGGATGCATAATCTTCAGGATATTGCAATATTTTATCGATAATGCATAATCTTTAGGATATATGCAATATTTTATCGATAATACATAATCTTTTGGATATATGTATAATTTATACAGATTTTCTCTATCATATCATTGACACACATATATTGTAAATATTATAAATGATAAGAACATGATATATATATATATATATGAAATCAATAATAAACATATAAAAAACCACTTGAGGCTAGCTCAAGTGGCCATAGGGGGGTGTGTGAGTATTGGAGGTCTTGGGTTCGAGTCCCAGGTTAAACATGATGTAATATATAAACGCTTAAATCAAAAATAAAAAAAAATAATAAACATATAAAAGCATATACATACATATATAATATATAGATATATAGATAAATATAAAATAAAAAAAAGGATTCTTGAAATTATTTCAGTCAGATGAGTATATATATATAAATATATATTTAGTGTATCGTGATTTTGAAACAATTCAAGAACTTTAACAAAATACTTACATTGGGTCTTAGGCAGAGACTCATGCTTGAGCCTGGGCAGAGACTCGTGCTGATAACGTGTTTTAAAATAATATAACATAATATAAAATAGATGAGAAGAAAGAAGAATAAGATGAAGAGAGAAAGAGAAAGTCAATGAGATTTTTGAGTTGTTTATTCCAATGGGGTGAACCCCTATTTATACAAATACAAGAGGGAAATATTAAGAAACTAAAAAAAAGGGAAACTAAGAAAAAGAAGAATGTTGATTACAATTAATGGTAATAAATGAAAGATTTGGACATTCACATAATTATTAATATTTATAACAGATAAGATATAATCAAATTTAAAAATAAGATAAATAATTAAGCAAAAAGATAGATATTTACTATTTTTAAATTCAAATTACACTAATATCATTGATTAAATTAAAAAATATTAAATAATTTAATTATGATAATTAGAATTGAATTATGAATAGTAAATGTATAAATACAGAACTACACAAAAAATCGGAAGTTAAATCTATGAAAAAGCATGAAAAAACGAAGAAAAACGAAAAAATTGCGAGTTGTACGAACGGGATGCAGTGCATACCCGTCCGCTCGCGCAAGATGGGTGCTGGGCCGAGAAAACTCGGCGCAAGGGGTGCTTGGCAGGATTTTTGCGCGCGCAGGGCTGATTCAGACAGCAAGCTCGGTCGATGCTGTCTGAATTCGTGCTGTCCGCGCGCGTAGGTGAGTGCAGCAGCCCTATCTTTTTTCGAATCTTCAAAAAATCATAACTAATTAAAATTAAATCGAAATTGAGTTCTCTAAAAAAGTAACTTGCTTAATTTTTTCCATACTATCCAATAAAAATAATTCCAGAAACAAAATTTTTATTATTTTTCACGAAAATTCACAAACATCAATCAATCATCATATAACACTCAATACAACATGCAACCATCCAAATAACAAACAATCGTTTTAAAGTCCAAATTTCTTGCAAGCAAATCAATTACCTTGGCTCTGATACCAGTTGTTGGATATTATTTTACTAGGATCTTAGATCTACTCACCAGTATGTTGTTTAACACCCTACATATGAACTTTCTAAAACGATAAAATAAACACATATAAAGTTAAGAAAACCTTACATTGATGTAGCGGAATTAATGTCTCCTTCCACTCAAATCTCTAACCCTTGTATCCTTTCTGTCGCAGAGTATAATCAAGATCTGAGCCCGAATGTCCTTCTCTTTGAGTTTGATCCTTCACAGTCTTCCAATCTATGATTGAGTTACTGCTTGCTGTGTGTGGGCACTCACTCTTTCACTAGGGTCGAAATATAGAAAGAGAAAAGAGAGAGAGGGATTTCGGCCAAGGCATAGAAAAGGGAAGGCTCACTTTTTCTGAAAAGAGAAATTTCTGTCAGATAACTAATGAAAGTGTAATTTTGACTGAGCCATCACTTTCTATTTATAGGCAACTACTAGGTTTAGGTTAGGAATTATTTGGCATTTAAAATAATGAAAATATAAATTTGAAACTCCACAATAAGTGGCCGGCCAAGGTGTAGTAGTGGGCCCCACTTGATTTTGCAGTTTTAACAAATTTTATTCCTATTTTCTTAAAAACGCTAATTTTCCAATTCTAACCTTTTAAATGCCAAAACTAATTATTTAATAACTAAAATAGATTATTAAATAATATTGTCATTTAATTTAATTATTAAATAGACATATAAAGTCCATTAATAAATAAATAAACTTAGAATCTCTTTTATTTATAATTTCACCCCTGCTTAGTGAAAATTCAAAAATTAGACATAGTCTAACTTTAGAATTATAATTGACTAATCACGAATCAATTATTGAGTCTTACAAGCAGAATGTTCTCAACTAGAATGGGGACCATGGATCTATATGCTGAGCTTCCAATAAGTGAACCAAATTTACCAAGTAAATTGCTACTTATTAATTCTTTGTTGAATCCACTCTTAGAACTTAGAATTGTACTCTCAGACTTATGTAGAGCATATTATATGTTCCACGATATAGATATGCTATCTCATTTAACCATTGTTATAATCTTATTGTGATTTAAAGATCCTCTATATAGATGATTTACATCGAGATGTTATAATTTTACCGTTCTCACCCCTCAATGTATTTTGCCCCTTAAAACACTTAGCTACCTGTAAATGGTGTTTAGTGATCTAATAATTAGTCAGTTAAACAAGAGCTCATCCATTTACTTCTATTTGCTAAGCTTGAAGGGAATCATCACTTGACTTCTATACACCAGTAGAAGCTATAGATTCCATATTTATGTTCAGCACTCCCACTCAATCATACTATCATGTTCCCAAAATATACGTATCACCCTGACCCAAAATTAGGCTTAACTAATAAATCAAAGAACATGAATAGCACTCCTGAGTTGAGCCTAAGCATATCAGGATTTAGATTCTTTTAATTTTAAGATCAACTACTGATATTGACTTGGAAAGATATATAACGGTAAGTTTGTAATATCTTAACTTATCTGCAATATCGGTCCAGTCCAATGTATACTCCATACATTCGAAACTAGTATACTTTACTAATGTCCTGGAAAGAACATAACACTTACTCCAAGTGTAAGTACACATCATCGCTGATTATCACATTAGTGTAAATCCAAAACACTGATGAAACACGGACTTAGTCTTTTGATTCATATGATCACAATCACATTCCACTGTGTTGACGATACTGTAATTGTGAATAAACATATGATCTGGATTTAACATATTTTGTGTGTAAAAGTAATAAACATATTAAACCATTAGCATGTAAAATTCATGCAAACGTAAATCACTTCAAATTTCTTGTATTGATTACTAATCAGATTGTAAAGAGTTTTATTTAGGGCATAAAACCCAACAGGTCCATCCCTAAGTGATATAGAGATCATGTGGAGTTATGAATGTAATCCAGAGTTCAATAGATATAAAAAATCGTCAAACTGCATATTATTCTTAACTTTTTCCACCCCTATCACATCAAAAGATCTTTTTATTAAATTAATTCTTAATAATTGTTTTAGAATTAACAATTATTCATAAACATAGAATTGAAATTTTAAGTGTTTATGTAGTATTAAATCTTTGCAGAGTTTAATATACCATAGAATTTGTATCAACAATAAAACACATACACATATAAACATTATAAACATTAAATATAATTGATATTGGCATACTCAAGATAAAGTAAACAAAGCTCAATTCATAAATGCAATTCATTAGCAAAAGAGAAATTTTATTAAAATAATATTCTCAAAAAAATGAATTGTCTGCAATAATATGAAAAATAGGGAGTAAAATCCCAAACCAATAATTGAAATCTAAATTGTTCTGAAAAAGAAACAACTAATTCAAAAATTAAAAAAAAAGCTAGAAGATTCCGAGCTTCATCTTCAATCTTGGACTATCTCCACCCATCTGTCCAACCATCCGATTCTACTCGCTAGGATAGCATACGAGTTCAAGCAGCTGGAGCTGAAATAAGAAGAAAAAAAAACATGTTTAGTAGGTCCAGAATTAATAATCCAAGTGGATAATAATTCTCTAAAACACATGAGTTTATAGAATAGAAAGAAATACCTTATTTCTTTGCTAGAAACTTAGGGCATTGGGATTTCCAGTGGCCTTTTTCATTGCAATAGAAGGATTTTCCTTTTGGCTTATCACCAGGAGTAGGAGCCTTTTTCTTTTTAACTGTTTTCACAGCTTGAACAGGCTTCTTGCTATTCTTCCACTTCTTCTTGTTCTTGGGTTTGGAAGTAGAGGCAAAGTTTGCCTCAGCCTTAGCCGCCCCATTAGCATTTCCATAATTAGAAGTTTTAGATCCTCCTTTCTGTGGTCCTCCAATCTAATTTTCAAATGTCTGAAGGTTGTTTACTAACTCGTAAAAGTCAAGTTCCAACTTGTTCATGACAGAATTTGAAGTATAAGGTAGAAAGGCTGGAGTCAAACTGTTCAAGATCAGACTCACTTGAGTGGTCTGATCCATAACAACTCCATGATTCTGAGCTTCTTGGAAGTAACTCGCCATTTGGAGAAGGTGATCACGCACGTTCTGATGAGGTTTCATCCGTGCATAGATAAAATTCTTTGTCACTTCAAAACGAGCTTGAATTGATGCCTGTCCAAATAGTTCAGTCAACTGGTTCAAGATTTCTGCAGCCATGAGAGTGTTAGCAAACCTTGTTTTAAGGTGTCAACCATGCTAGAAAGCATGAAGTATCGAGCTTTGTTGCTGGCATTTTGCCAACGCTCGAACTTCTCCTTCACTGCTTTGGTTGCATTCTCACCTAGCTGGTCAGGACATGCTTCAGTTAACACAAACATGGCATTTTCACCAATGAGAGCAATGTTAATGTTCTCTTTCCATTTGAGAAAGTTAGATCCATTCAGCTTATTATCAGTCAACAGTGACACCATGGGGTTGGTCATTGTCATGTTGGATACTACAAATAACAATAAATAGAAATCAAGTATGGTTCAACACAAAATCTCATTCATAAATTATAAGCACATAGCAAGTAGGAATGACAAGTGAAAATACTAAAACATACAATCCTAAATAATTCCCAAGGTCTTCAACAAACTGATATCAGTGTCCCGTTTAGGTGAGAGTCAAAAATACCATCCATTGAATAGAGTTGTCAGCCCATCTAAAATGATAAACATTCTAGCAACTTTTTATTCGATCATGATCAGAATCCAGCGTTGTCCCGTTTAGGCGAGAGTCAAGGCTATTCTATCTATCTTGTGAGCTTCTACCATTGTTTCATACTTTTGTAAGTCGTAGTAATAGTCGCCACCATTAGAGTGATCCATACTAAAAATATAACACTTACAAATAATACTTATCTTTCGAGATTCTACGGCGTTAAATTGCTAATGAACGTTCTTCCATTAGGGAGGATTACTCACTAAAACAAGAACTATGTAGAACCAATAATGGAGATCGAATATCCTAATAAATAAAGCTCATTATCTAAAATGTATTTTCTTCTAATATTTATTTTAAATATATATTTATTTAATTAAAATTTTCAATTTAGAATAAAATTCTCAATATAAATTTTAATTTAATATGTATAAAATTATACTTAGATGGATTTGAAAAATAAAATGAATTATTTTCCATCTTAGTAATAGTTTTCAATAAATATTTAGTTTATTATTCAATTTATGTTGTATTAATTTAAATTAATTTACAACTCAAATTTAATTTTCTATAAATATATATTGGATTTCAAAAATTAATGTATTTAAAAAATAAATAAAATTTTCGAAAATGCTCTAAAATAAAATAAACCTTGAAAAAATTATTCTAACTTTATGTTGGTCCAAAATTAATTAATAAAAATTAATGGTGAACATAAATATAATTTTCCTATTTAATTGAATATTAATAAAAAATTTCAAATATTAAAGTATCATGATTAAAATCAACTTAAATATTAACTTTCTATTTAATTAAATATCACTAGAAAAATACTTCAAGCAAAACAGATAATAACTATCTAGACTTTCATTGACTAATTAATTTATTTCTAATTATAATATATTTTAGTTCATTTATTTTAATTAATCATTAAATAAAAAAATCATTGATTTACGTTGGTCCAAAATTAATTAAATAATAATTAATTTTCAACTTTAATCTATTTTTAAAAATTCTAAAATTTTCTGCATTTAAATAAAATGCATTTTCGAATTGTAAAAAAAATGATTAATAAAATATATTTTGAAAATAATTCAAATGATTAATGAAACTTAAATTGGCTTCCTATATGCATCTAAGCCCAAAAGACACATACAAGCTCACACAAGTCAAATAATTTGAATGGGCCCTATCACGTTACTAGGTTTACACAGATGAAAGAAATTGCAAAATTACATATTACAAATTATTTATAAGATCTATTGACAATTGAACTATGATTAAAATCAAATCATTGGATCTGTCAACAAGTTAATCATTGCAATTTAGATCAAATAAATAATAGGTTTGTAAAAAAAAAAATGAATATATAATAAAATAATCAAACAATACAAACAAACAAGTAACAGATAATTTGGAAAATCTGGAAAGTAGGCTAAAATTTCTCTATTTTGAAATCTAAAAAAAAATTAAAATTTAAAATAAAATCTTAACTAGAATTTAAATTTAGGTTGTTAGAGAATATTTGAAAAAAAAAATTCGAGTAAAAAACTAAGAAACCCTACATTCCCTAAATTTTAACTAAATTTCAATATCTAACCAATTTTTCAAATTTCAAGTTCATTCAAAAATTTAAATTATTTAAATTTCTAACAAGATAATATAATATAATATCTTGAATTTTAAATTTAGATATTCGTAATATTATATTCTTAGTCTTATAATTCAATAAATTCAAAATAAACTATTTGAAAAATAAGATATTTTTATGGTGAGAATATTTTTTAATTTTATTAAAAATAATAAAATAGAATAAGTTTAAAAAATTTATGGTTCGAAACCCTAAAATTTCTATTCAAACCTAAACTAACTAATTTTTCAAATTTCATGTTATTTTTGCCAAAATATAATTTTAATAAACAAAATATCTAATAATATAAAATGTTAAAAGTAACATATTCCTAATCTTCTAATTTTAATTAATAAAATATATTTCAAAAAATAACAAATTTGGAAAAAAAATGACATGGTTAGCAAATTTTCAAATTTGAACAAGATTATTTTAAAAGAAATATATTTTAATATCAAAATAAAATTATTCAAATTTAATAAAAAATATGTAATATCTGATCTTATAATTAAAATAAACAAAATAATCTAAAATTTCAAAAATTAACCATAAGGCTATTTTTTGTGAGAAATCAAATTTCAAAATTCAAAGCCTATTAATGTTTAAAACTAATTTTAATTAATTAAAAAAATTAATAAAAATTAATTTATTCTGAAAATTAGATTTTTAATTAAAAATTCAGATTGTACACAAAATTCTACTTAAATTTGACTTTTGTTTCAATGAAAAATGATTTTTTAATCAAAAGATATGAAGAAAACAAGTTTCGTGCTCAGGGGTATGCGGTGCATACCCCTGCGAGCGCGGAAGCAAGGGAATGGCCGAGAAAGTAGGCTGCATGCAGCCTACTTGACCGAGGGAGCTCGACGTGACACGGCTTCAGACAGCCCGTGTCTAAGTTTCCTCGGTTAGGCTGTCTGAAAACGCGTGGAAATGTCGGCGGTCCCTAGGTGCGCGCGCGTGTATGTGCATCAACTTGAGATATTTTCATCCAAATTCAAAAAATAATAACTAATTCATAAAAAATCCAAATTAGGTTCTGTAAAAGCCAAAATTCATTTATTTTTCATCTACTTTTCAGATAAAATATTTTCAGATCGAAATAAAAAATATTTTTACAGCATATACTGTGATTTCTAAACTATCATCAAATAAGCACATAAACCATCTTGAAACCATCCAAATCAACACAAAACATCATTTTAATTCATATTTCATGAATGTAAATCATTACCATGGCTCTGAGGCCAGTTGTTGGAATATGTTTTACCATGATCTAGATTTACTACCATGTATGTTATTTAACATCCTAAATATGAATTTCTAAAACAATGTAAATAAACACATATAAAGTTTCAGAAAACCTTACATTGGGTGCAGCGGAATATTAATGGCTCCTTCCACTCAGATCTCTAACCCTTGTATCCTGTCTGTAGCAGAGTATCACCAAGATCTGAGCCCGAATGTCCTTCTCTTGATTCTGGATTCTTCACAGCCTTACACACTATGATTGAGATACCACTTGATGTGTGTGGGCACTCACTCTATCACTCAAGGTATGAAAATTATGAAGAAGAAGGAAGAGAGAGGTGGTTCGAATATAGAAGGAGTAGATGGTTTAGGAAATTTTCTGAAGGCACGAAATTTCATCATCTTTTAGTTTGACCCATCACTATCTATTTATAGGCAACCACCTAGGTTTAGGTTAGGATTTATTAGGCATTAAAATAATAGAAAAATTAAGTATAAATTACCAACCAAGTGGTCGGCCATACTAATGGGCCCCACTTTTGAATTTTTCCACTTTTGACAATCTTTCCTTTATTTTCTCAAAAATGCATTTTTTCCAATTCTAACCATTTGAATTCCAAAACAAATTATTTAATAATTAAAATTAATTATCAAATAAAATTGTCATTTAATATATTTATTAATTAGACATAATAAAGTCTCTCAATTAATAAATAAGACCTAGAATCTCTTTTCTTCACAATTAAGCCCTTGCTTAGTGAAAATTCATAAACTAGACATAGTCTAATTTTAGAATTATAATTGATTAATTAAAATCAATTATCTGTGTCTTACAAGTAGTATGGTCTCAACTAGTATGGGGACCATGGGCCTATACAACCGAGCTTCCAATAAGCAGAACTTGGAATTGCACTCTCAGTCATATAGAACGCTCTATATGTTCCACGATATAGATATGCTATAAACATTTAACCATCGTTCTAATCTCAATAATCAAAGATCCTCTATAGATGATTTACACCAAGTAGGGATGAATTTACCATTTCACTCCTCCATGTATTTTATCCTTAATACCCTTAGCTTCCTGTAAATGATATTTCAGTGAACTAAAACATAATCACTGAAACAAGAGCTCTTCCATTTACATCTATTAAGCCAAGCTCGAAGGAAATCATCGTTTCACTTTTATGTACTGATAGAAGTTATAGATACCATATCTATGTTTAGCGCTCCCACTCAATTGTACTATCATGTTCCCAAAATGTACGTATCACCCTGACCAGAAAGTAGCCTTAACTAACAAATCAAAGAACATGAATAGCACTCCTGAGATTTAACCTAAGCATGTCAGGATTAAGATCTTTTGATCTACGATCAACTAGTGATATTGACTTAGAAAGATACAACCGTAAGATTATAATATCTTAACCAAGATCAATATCCGTCCAGTCCAATGTATACTCCATACATCGGAAAGTCGCATACTTTACCAATATTCTAGAAAGAACATAACACTTATGCAAAGTGTAAGTACACTTCATCGCTGATTATCACATCAGTGTAAATCCAGTGCACTGTTGAATCAGGGAGTTTGTCTTTTGAAGCATTAATCACAATCACATTCCATTGTGTTGACCTCACTGTAATTGTGAATGACTATATGTTCTGAAGTTAACAGATTTTGTATATATTAAACCATAAACATGAAAACTAAATGTAACCTTAAATGACTTCCAATCTTTCATTGATAACAAATCAGATTAGATTAAAATGGGTTTTATTTAGGGCATAAAATCCCAACACATGGTCCCCATACTAGTTGAGACCATATTGTTGGAATTTATTTTAACAGGATCTTAGATCTACTCACAAGTATGTTGTTTAACACCCTAAATATGAACTTTCTAAAACGATAAATAAACACATATGAAGTTAAGAAAATCTTACATTGATGGCAGCGGAATAATGTCTCCTTCCATTCAGATTTCTAACCCTTGTATCCTTTCTGTCGCAGAGTATTATCAAGATCTGAGCCCGAATGTCCTTCTCTTTGTGTGTGATCCTTCACAGTCTTCCAATCTATGATTGAGGAACCACTTGTTGTGTGTGGGCACTTACTCTATCACTAAGGTTCGAAATTTATGAAGAGGAAAAGAGAGAGAGTTGATTTCGGCTGTAGAGAGAAAAGGGAAGGCTCAATTTTTTTGAAGAAAATTTTCTATCAGAATACTTGAAAAATATGTGATTTGTCTGAGCCATCACTTTCTATTTATAGGCAACTACTAGGTTTAGGTTAGGAATTATTTGGAATTAAAATAAGGAAAATATCAATTTGAAAAACCAATTTAAGTGGCCGGCCATGGTGTGTAATGGGCCCCACTTGGTTTTTGCAGTTTTCACAAATTTTATTTCTATTTTCTCAAAAACGCCAATTTTCCAATTCTAACCATTTAAATGCCAAAACTAATTATTTAATAACTAAAATAGATTATTAAATAATATTGTCATTTAGTTTAATTTTTAATTAGACATATATAGTCTATTAATAAATAAATAAACCTAGAATCTCTTTTCTTTACAATTTCGCCCCTGCTTAGTGAAAATTCACATATCAGGTTGGAAATTATTTTACCAGGATCTTAGATCTACTCACAAGTATGTTGATTAACACCCTAAATATGAACTTTCTAAAATGATGAAATAAACACATATAAAGTTTAGTAAACCTTACAGTGGGTGCAGCGGAATAATATGACTCCTTTCGTTCAGATATCTAGCCCTTGATTCCTTTCTGTAGTAGAGCATTATCAATATCTGAACCTGGATCTCTTTCTCTGATTCTTTAGTGCTGAAACTCCTTCTTTCTAAAAGTCTTTCTTCAAGATCTTCCTCACTATGATTGAGGTATCACATGCTGTGTGTGGTCACTACTCTAACACTAAGAATTTCGAAATCTTTAGGAAGAAGAGAGAGAGGAAGTGGTCGGCCAAAGACATGGAGAGAGAGAGGCTCAGTTTTTTCTGAATGTAAAAGTAGAAAATTTAAGTGTAAATTTCTTGAAGCCTTCAATATCTATTTATAGCATTCCACTAGGGTTAGGTTTGAATTATTTGGCATTAAAATAATGAAAAAATCAGTTTGAAAAATCATTCCAAGTGGCCGGCCATGTAGTGTAATGGGCCTTACTTGGATTTTACAGTTTTCTCAATTCTGCATCTGATTTTCTCAAAAACGCTAATTTTTCTAATTCAACGATTTAAATGCCAATTCTAACTATTTAATAACTATAAATAATTATTAAATAATATTGTCATTTATCATATTTATTAATTGAACCATACAAAGTATCATAATTAACAAATATGCCCCTAAAACTCTTTCTTTACAATTTCGCCCTTACTTAGTGAAAAAATTCACAAATAGACAAAGTCTAATTTGAGAGTTATAATTGATTAATCAAAACCAATTATATGAGTCTTACAAGCAGTATTATCTCAACTAGTGGGGGGACCATGGGTCTATATAACCGAGCTTCCAATAAGTAGATCAAGAATTTATTACCTAAATTCACTAACTTATTAATTCTTCGTTGAATCCACGCATAGAACTTAGAATTGCACTCTCAGTATATAGAATGCTCTATATGTTCCACCATATAGACACATCATTAGTTATCCATTGTTATAATCCTAATTTGATCAATGATCCTCTATATGAATGATCTACACTGTAGAGGGATTAGATTACCGTTACACCCTACAATGTATTTAATCCTTAAAAAACTTAACCCCGTATAAATGATATTTCAGCTTATGTGAAATGAGATCTCCACTATTTATTTTCGTTTGGTCAAGCTCGAAGGAGATCATCCTTTACTTACTATTCGTCAGATAGAAGCTATAGATTCCATGTTTATGTTAGCGCTCCCACTCAATTGCACTACCGTGTTCCCAAAATGTACGTATCACCCAGACCCAAAAGTAGGCTTAACTAACAAATCAAAGAACACGAATAGCCTCTCGAGATCGAGCCTAATCATAACAGGATTAAAATCATTTGATCTAGGATCAACTAGGCGATATTGACTTGAATAGATATTACGGTAAGTTTAATAAATCTAAGTCAAAGTTCAATATCGGTCCCTTCTGATGCGTACTCCATGCATCCAACCTGAGCTTTACTTTAACCAATGCTCTGAAAAGAACATAGCATTTCTCCAAATGCAAGTAAACTCTGTTGTAGATTATCATATCAGTAAAACCCTGTGTCTGATAAATCTAGGAAACCTTACTTTCCAATGTGTTGACAGCACAATAAACAGCATCAAGTATGTGAAAAGGGTTTCAGATGAATTTATACATTATGTGCATATAATCATGAAATAAATCATGTGAATCATGCAACATTAAATGTTATTTCTGATCTATATTAATAAGTAAATCTAATTATATTGAAATGAGTTTTATTTAGGGCATTAAACCCAACAAACTCCCACTTGCACTAATATAAAACAAAATGTGCATTTCAAATAATCTCAACACCTTGATATACAAATCAAGTGTAGTAGTAGTAAACTCCTCGTAATAGGATCTGAAAGGTTGAATTAAACAGAACCTTTTCTCCACCATTACTCTTCCTTAATCACAAAATCCTTAATAATGTTAAATTCCTCTCTATATGTCTACTCTTCTTGGGATACTGGATTCTATACCTTTGGCAAGTACTTTTGGTTAATCAGGAAATTAACACTAGTAGTTAAGGCAATTTGGAATGGTGCCAAAGATGTATAGAACTTTCCTTAGACTGAATAAGTACCTTTCTTGCAACTTTAACATTCAGTCCCTTTCTGGTAGACCTAGAGACTTCAGATAGGTTTTTACACTTCTCCAAAATCACTATTCCACCCCCAGAGTAATCACCATATTATCAGAAAGATTTTCTAGCACAAAGGTAAATTTCGAAATCTGATGTGGTGTAGTCTAAGAGTTTTAAACACACCCTTATAGACTAACATATAGTTCCTCTTCTTTATCTTAAGATTTACTTGATTGTCTTCCAATGTTCTTCTCCTGGATTAATCTGATACCTACTCATTACTCCCACTCAACAGCAGGTGTCTGGTCTAAGGCATACAAAAGCATATCTATACCTCTCATTGTTGATTTAAGAAATTCTTTCATGGCTTTATCTTTTCTGGAATAGTTGAGTTTTTTCCTTAGATAAATAAAATCTATGCCTAAGAAGTTGTGAAGCTTCTATAGATTTCCATTAGAAAGAAAATGCTTCAGCATCTTATTAAAGTAAGTTGCTTGCATTACAGTAAGTAATTACCAGGTATACCACAAGCCATAGGTTTAGATAAACTCAAACCTATAGTTTAGCTTAGAATAAAATTCTTTAAACGATGATTTTCTTAAATTAATTTCAAAATAAATAAAATTAATTATGTTGCTAATCAATTTTATTAGGTTAAACTAGTTTAATTAACCTAGTACAGTTATTCAAATCAGGCAAATGGGCCATCACAATTGGGGTAGTTCATGTGAGGGGGTGCTGGGTTCAGTATGTCGTACCCACTACTATGGCTCCCAACTCTCACACAAGGCCCAAAAGAGAGGAATTTAACCTTTAAATGAACAACTGTTATTAATTGAATAGGCCCAAATACTAAATGGGCCTAAATAAAATCTATCAAGAACTATGATATTTATTTAGCAACAACAACCTATATGCATCTATAATGAAATTAAACACATAGGCTCACACAAGCACACAATTTGGATGGATCCTATCATGTTGCTAGGTCATACAAAGATGAAAGAAGATTGTAAATATACATGTTACAAATTATTTACTTGACCAAGGGAGCCATGAGTTAAAATCAGATCATTGGATCTGTCAACAAGTTAACCATGGTTATTTGCAATCAAGCAATAATAGGTTTTAAAAACTTACAAACAAGCTAAAACATATACTCCTGCAACAAGGTTAGCTAGATAGTTGGATGTAGGATTTATTTAATTTTAAATAATTAAATTTCGAAAAATAATTAAATAAAAAAAATTTATTTTCGAAAAATAATAAAACTTAAAAAATTTAAAAAAATTTCGAAATTAAAATAAAAAAAATATTTAAAATTAAACCTACAATTTTTAAAAATTATGTTTCAACCAACCTAAATATCATTTCAAAATTTGCTAACTACTTTTAAAAATTTAATGTTATTTTATAAATAAAATTAAATAAAAAATTAAAAAAGATAAATAAATATCTTTTTCAGATTTTAAATGTAATTTAAATAAATAAAATAACAAAATTTAAAAGTTAGCAAAATATCTTACATCTATTTAAAATTACATGATTATAGTTATCTTATTTTAAATTTAAATAAAGTCAAATTATTTTAAAAAATATTTAATTTAAAAAATTTTCATATCTGGCCTTAAATTTAAAAATAAGATAAGATATAATCAAATTTAAAAATAAGATAGATAATTAAGCAAAAAAGATAGATATTTACTATTTTCAAATTCAAATTACACTAATATCATGAATTAAATATAAAAAATATTAATTAATTTAATTATGATAATTAGAATTGAATTAGGAGTAGTCAATGTATAAATACAGAACTACACAAAAAATCGGAAGTTAAATCCATGAAAAAGCATGAAAAATCGAAGAAAAACGAAAAAATTCGAGTTGTACGGACAGTATACTGTGTATACTCGTCTCGCGCATGGGGAGTGCATGGGGCGTGGTTTCTCGGTGCAGGAGGGTCACCAGCATGATTTCCGCGTGCGGAAACTGGTTGCTCGATTCTTAATTTTTTCGAAACTTCAAAAAATCATAACTAATTCAAATTAAATTGAAATTGAGTTCTGTAAAAAAGTAAATTGCTTAATTTTTTCCATACTATCCAATAAAAATAATTCCAGAAACAGATATTCAATTATTTTTCACAAAAATTCACAAACATCAATCAATCATCAAATAACACTCAATACAACATGATACCATCCAAAACATCAAACAATCGTTTTAAAGTCCAAATTTCTTGCAAGCAAATCAATTACCAATAAAAAAAATATTTAAATTTAAACCTAAAATTTTGAAAAATTATGTTTCAACCAACCTAAATATCATTTCAAAATTTGCTAACTACTTTTAAAAATTTAATGTTATTTTATAAATAAAAATTAAATAAAAAATTAAAAAAGATAAATAAACATCTTTTTCAGATTTTAAATATAATTTAAATAAATAAAATAACAAAATTTAAAAGTTAGCAAAATATCTTACATCTATTTAAAATTACATGATTATAGTTATCTTATTTTAAATTTAAATAAGGTCAAATTATTTTAAAACATATTTAATTTAAAAAAATTTCATATCTGACCTTAAATTTAAAAATAAGATAAGATATAATCAAATTTAAAAATAAGATAGATAATTAAGCAAAAAAGATAGATATTTACTATTTTCAAATTCAAATTACACTAATATCATGAATTAAATACAAAAAATATTAATTAATTTAATTATGATAATTAGAATTGAATTAGGATTAGTCAATGTATAAATACAGAACTACACAAAAAATCGGAAGTTAAATCCATGAAAAAGCATGAAAAATCGAAGAAAAACGAAAAAATTCGAGTTTTACGGACAGTATGCTGTGCATACTCGTCTCGCGCATGGGGAGTGCATGGGCGTGGTTTCTCGGTGCAGGAGGGTCACCAGCATGATTTCCTCGTGCTGAAACTGGTTGCTCGATTCTTGATTTTTTCGAAACTTCAAAAAATCATAACTAATTCAAATTAAATTGCAATTGAGTTCTGTAAAAAAGTAAATTGCTTAATTTTTTCCATACTATCCAATAAAAATAATTCCAGAAACAGATATTCAATTATTTTTCACAAAAATTCATAAACATCAATCAATCATCAAATAACACTCAATACAACATGATACCATCCAAAACATCAAACAATCGTTTTAAAGTCCAAATTTCTTGCAAGCAAATCAATTACCATGGCTCTGATACCAGTTGTTGGAAATTATTTTACCAGGATCTTAGATCTACTCACAAGTATGTTGATTAACACCCTAAATATGAACTTTCTAAAACGATGAAATAAACACATATAAAGTTTAGTAAACCTTACATTGGGTGCAGCAGAATAATATGACTCCTTCCGTTCAGATATCTAGCCCTTGATTCCTTTCTGTAGCAGAGCATTATCAATATCTGAACCTGGATCTCTTTCTCTGATTCTTTAGTGCTGAAACTCCTTCTTGCTGAAAGTCTTTCTTCACGATCTTCCTCACTATGATTGAGGTATCACATGCTGTGTGTGGGCACTACTCTAACACTAAGAATTTTGAAATCTTAGGAAGTAGAGAGAGAGGGAGTGGTTGGCCAGAGACAGGGAGAGAGACAGGCTTAGTTTTTTCTAAATGAAAAAGTAGAAAATTTAAGTGTAAATTTCCTGAAGCCTTCACTATCTATTTATAGCATTCCACTAGGGTTAGGTTTGAATTATTTGGCATTAAAATAATGAAATATCAGATGATAAATCCTATAAAAGTGGCTGACCATGTAGTGTAATGGGCCTTACTTGGATTTTGCAGTTTTCTCAATTCTGCATTTGATTTTCTCAAAAACACCAATTTTTCTAATTCAACCATTTAAATGCCAATTATAACTATTTAATAACTATAAATAATTATTAAATAATATTGTCATTTATCATATTTATTAATTGAACCATACAAAGTATCATAATTAACAAATATGCCCCTAAAACTCTTTCTTTACAATTTCGCCCTTACTATGTGAAAAAATTCACAAATAGACATAGTCTAATTTGAGAATTATAATTGATTAATCAAAACCAATTATATGAGTCTTACAAGAAATATTATCTCAACTAGTGGGGGGACCATGGGTCTATATAATCGAGCTTCCAATAAGTAGATCAAGAACTTATTACTTAAATTCACTAACTTATTAATTCTTCGTTGAATCCACGAATAGAACTTAGAATTGCACTCTCAGTATATAGAATGCTCTATATGTTCCACCATATAGACACATCATTAGTTATCCATTGTTATAATCCTAATTTGATCAGTGATCCTCTATATGAATGATCTACACTGTAAAGGGATTGGATTACCGTTACACCCTACAATGTACTTAATCCTTAAAACACTTAACCCCGTATAAATGATATTTCAGCTTATGTGAAATGAGATCTCCACCATTTATTTTCGTTTGGTCAAGCTCGAAGGAGATCATCCTTTACTTACTATTCGCCAGACAGAAGCTATAGATTCCATGTTTATGTTAGCGGTTCCACTCAATTGCACTAGTGTGTTACCAAAATGTACGTATCACCCTGACCCAAAAGTAGGCTGAACTAACAAATCAAAGAACACGAATAGCCTCTCGAGATCGAGCCTAATCATAACAGGATTAAGATCATTTGATCTAGGATCAACTAGGCGATATTGACTTGAATAGATATTACGGTAAGTTTAATAAATCTAAGTCAAAGTTCAATATCGGTCCCTTCCGATGCATACTCCATGCATCCAACCTAAGCTTTAGTTTAACCAATGCTCTGGAAAGAACATAGCATTTCTCCAAATGCAAGTAAACTCTGTTGTAAATTATCATATCAGTAAAACCCTGTGTCTGATAAATCTAGGAAACTTTATTCACATAGTCATGTTTACTTTCCAATGTGTTGACAGCACAATAAACAGGATCAAGTATGTGAAAAGGGTTTCAGATGAATTTATACATTATGTACATATAATCATGAAATAAATCATGTGAACCATGCAACATTAAATGTTATTTCTTATCTATATTAATAAGTAAATCTGATTATATTGAAATGAGTTTTATTTAGGGCATAAAACCCAACAAATTAGACATAGTCTAACTTTAGAATGATAATTGATTAATCATAAATCAATTATTGAGTCTTACAACCAGTATAGTCTCAACTAGAATGGGGACCATGGATCTATATGCTGAGCTTCCAATAAGTGAACCGAATTTACTGAGTAAATTCTTACTTATTAATTCTTCGTTGAATCCACTCTTAGAACTTAGAATTGCACTCTCAGACTTATATAGAGCATATTATATGTTCCACGATATAGATATGCTATCTCATTTAACCATTGTTATAATCTTATTGTGATCAAAGATCCTCTATATAGATGATTTACATTGAGATGGGATAATTTTACCGTTCTCACCCCTCAATGTATTTTGCCCCTTAAAAAACTTAGCTACCTGTAAATGATGTTTAGTGATCTAAGAATTAGTCACTTAAACAAGAGCTCATCCATTTACATCTATTTAGTTAAGCTCGAAGGGAATCATCACTTAACTTCTATACACCAGTAGAAGCTATAGATTCCATATTTATGTTCAGCACTCCCACTCAATCATACTATCATGTTCCCAAAATATACGTATCACCCTGACCCAAAAGTAGGCTTAACTAATAAATCAAAGAACATGAATAGTACTCCTGAGTTGAGCCTAAGCAATTTAGATTCTTTTAATCTTAAGATCAACTATTGATATTGACTTGGAAAGATATGACGGTAAGTTTATAATATCTTAACTAAGTTGCAATATCGGTCCAGTCCAATGCATACTCCATTCATTCGAAACTAGTATACTTTACTAATGTCCTGGAAAGAACATAACACTTACTCCAAGTGTAAGTACACATCATCACTGATTATCACATTAGTGTAAATACAAAACACTGATGAAACAGGGACTTAGTCTTTTGATTCATATGATCACAATCACATTCCACTGTGTTGACGATACTCTAATTGTGAATAAACATATGATCTGGACTTAAATGATTTTGTGTGTAAACGTATTAAACCATTAGCATGTAAAATTCATGCAAACATAAATCACTTCAAATGTCTTATGTTGATAACTAATCAGATTGTAAAGAGTTTTATTTAGGGCATAAAACCCAACAAACTCCCACTTGCACTAATATAAAACAAAGTGTGCAAATAGGTCAATCTGATGTCTTGATACTGAAATCTTTACTGTTTTAAAGTACAAGGGATACTGAAATCTTTACTGTTTTAAAGTACAACTGAATAAACAGAAGACATATCTCTCATATTTTAAAATATGTAATTGAGATAATACAGTGTAGACTTTTCTTCAGTAATATAACTTTCTTGGTATTTTTGAATTTATAAAGTTATAATTCTTCTTTGGTAGAGCTTGAATTATTATAAGAATAACTCCTCCATCCCCAAATTAAGCACCATCTCAAGAATTTCGAAATGAGATGGTGAGATACAAGGACAACTGATACACAGTTCCTTAATATCTAACATATAGATCACTTTCATAAATCTTTCTTGAATATCTTCTAATGTTCCTTATTTGATTACATCTCAGATAGCACCCACTCAATAGCAGATGTCTGGTTAAATAATACTTTTAACCTCTTATTGTTTGGAGAGTTATCTAGTTGTGACTTTTGTATTAGTCTGAAACTTTAAGTTAAGACTAAGTCATCAACATAGCAGACTAGTATTTGAAGTGAAAAATACATGCCAGAGATTAAGTAATAAAATTAAGATACCATAAAATTTTATGAGGATTAAGAATTCTTGGTTCAAGTCATTCGAATAGACTGAACTAGAGTTCTTTATCTTATTCTCATAATTCTGATACGTTATACCTATCCATGTGTATGGTTAGATTTGCTTTTCAGTAGTGTTCTTAAGTACCTATCACAAGTATCAACCTAATGAATATGGGTATAGAATTTTTAAAATTCTCCCACTCAATTAAGGTAGTGTGAAACTTTATCAAAGAACTTTTATAGGTATCAAACTTTTACTACAATAGTAAAACTAAATTGGAACATACAATCAAGATCAAGGATTTATATTGATAATAGCTAAGTCATTATATTACTTCCATGTTTAAAGAAGATATGTGTTACATAGGGAATTGTGGAATAGACTCCACCCCTAAGTATATACATATAGGGTATTGTGGATAAACTCCACCCTTAAGTATATAGAGATTATGATCCACCCCTAAAGGTTGTAAAGATCATGATTCTCTAAGTGTGATAGAGTTTATGTGGAGTTGAATACTATCCAGAGTTCATTAGATATAAAAGATCGTTGAACTGCATAGATAGTTTTCTTAACTTTTCTCCACCCCTATTAGATCAAAAGATCCTTTTATTAAAGAAATTCTTAATAATTGTATTAGAATTAACAATTATTAATAAATATAGAATTAGTTTCTAGTGTTTATTTAATATAACTCTATGAAGAGTTGTAAATATTATAGAATTTGCGTCAATAATAAAAACACTTACACATACAAACATATAAATATAATGTGGTAATTGTTGATTAAGATAAAGTAAATGAAGCTCAATCTCATAAATTGCAATTGGTTTTGAATTCGAAAATCAAAAATAAACTTTATTAATAAAAAAAATATTGCAACAATATGTGAAAAACAGGGATAAATATCCCTAACTAAAATTCGAAATCCAAATTGTCTTTAAACTAAAACAATTAATTCAAAAAATAGATAGAAGAGCTTCATCTTCATCTGGACGATTTCACCCTTTGTCCAGCTTTCCGATCCAACTCATCTGAGTTCAAGTAGCTTGGCCTATAAGAAGAAGAAAACAAATAAACAAAGTTAGTCCAAAATCATAAATCCAATTGGATAATAATTCACTAAAACTCTTAAAGTTTATAAATAAAAATACCTTGTTTCTTTGCAAGAAGTTTAGGACACTGGGGTTTCCAATGACCTTTTTCATTGCAGTAGAAACACTTTCCATTAAGTGTAGCATCACCAGAAGCAGCAGCCTTTTTGTTTTTCATGACTTTTACACGCTTCTTGGTGTTCTTCCACTTCTTCTTCGATTTGGGTTTTGAAGCAGATGCAATATTTGCTTCAGGTTTTACTGTCCCGTTACCATTCCCAGGATTGTGAGGTTTACTGCCTTTCTTCTTGGGTCCTCCAATCAAATTTTCATAAGTTTGAAGGTCATTGACTAACTCATGAAAGTCTATGTCCTTCTTATTCATGACATAATTTGATGTGTATGGTAGAAATGCTGGAGTTAGACTATTCAAGATAAGGCTTACTTGAGTAGTACTATCCATTTCAGCACCATGATCCTAGGCTTCTTGGAAATAACTTGCCATGAGGAGAACATGATCACGCACGTTTGATGGGGTTCCATCCGTGCATTGATGTACTTCTTAGTCGCGTCAAAGCGAGACTGAAGTGATGCCTTACCGAATAGCTCATTTAACTTTGTCATTACTTCAGCAGCTTTTTCAATTTTAAAAAACCGAGTTTTAAGGGTGTCAACCATGCTGGAAAGCATAAAGTATAGAGCTTTGTCATTTGCTTTCTGCCAATGCTCATACTTTTCTTTCACAGCTTTGGATGCATTATCCCCAGGCACTTCAGGTGACGGCTCAGTTAAAACACACAAGGCACTTTCTCCTATGAGAGCAATGTTAATAATCTCCTTCTATTTGGGAAAGTTATATCCATTTAGCTTATTTTCAGTCAACAGTGATAACATGGAATTCATCATGATAATACAGGATACTACAAAATAATAGAAATAAACAAATAGAAATCAATAATGGTTTAACACAAAATCAATTCAGAAATTATAAGCACAGCACGTAGGAATGATATGAGAAAATACTTAAAAAAAATTCAATCCTAAATAATTTCACAGGTTTTTCAACAAACTGATATCAGTGTCCCGTTTAGGCGAGAGTCAAAGCTACCATCTATTGAATAGAGTTGTCAGCTCATCTAAAATGGTAAACATTCTAGCAACCTTTTATTCGATCAAGATTAGAATCCAGCATTGTCGCGTTTCGGCGAGAGTCAATGCTATTATATCTTATGAGCTTCTACCATTGTTTCGCAATTTGCAAGTCAAATATGGTCGCCACCATTAGGGTGATCCATACCATATAAAACACTTACAAACTTCTTATCTTTCGAGATTAAACGGTGCGAAATTGCTAATGAACGTTCCCCCATTAGGGAGGATTACTCACTAAAACAAACGCGATGTAAAACCAACAATGGAGATCGAATATCTTAATAATAATAAAGCTCATTCTTTAAAATGTATTTTCTTTATTATTCTAATAAATATATTCATTAAATATCAAATTTAGAATTAAAAAATTCAAAAATAAGAATTTAATATAATATTTATAAAATTATACTTAGATGGTGATTGAAATAAAATTAATTATTTCCATCTTAGTAGTAATTTTAAATATAAATATTAACAAAATTAATTTAAGTTTTATTAATTTAAATTAATTAGCAACTTAAAAAATTTCATAAGAATATATTTATTGTATTCGAAAAATAAAGTATAAAACTATACAAATTTTTGAAAATACTTAAATAATAAATACTTAAAAAAAATACTTCAAGCAAAAATATCACCTATCTAGATTTTCTTTTGACTAGTTAATTCAATTTCTAATAATATATTTTATTTCATTTATTTTAAATTAATCAATAGATGAAAAAATCATTGATTTAAGTTGGTCCACGAATTAATTAAAATAAATAATTAATTTACAACTCAATCTATTTTTCAAGATAAATTCAAAAATATTGCCTAATTAAAATGCAATTTTCGAAATTGATTAATAAAATAAAGAAAAATATATTTTGAAATTTATTTAAATTTAAGTTGAAAAATTAAATTTCAACCTAAAAATAATTTTCTATTTAATTAAGTGTCATGAAAAATAAATATTTAAGTATCATGATGAGAATCAACTTAGATATTTAAATTTTTAAATCTAATCAAATGTATTAAATTCAAGAAATAAATAATTAAGTGTAGAGAAGGCTTAATTATTAATTTCTAGTTTAATACTAGGAAAAATATACTTAAATAAAATTGTACCAAAATTAATTATTTAAATAATTCATTTCACAATGTATAATATTTTCCTATTTAAATATTAGAAATAATAAGTAGTATAACTATCTAGAAAATATCTTATTTGACTAAGTATCTTTTCAACAAAAATTTGAAAAATATCTAATTTAAGTTGTTTAGGAAAAAAAATCTAGAACTTAAATAATTTCAAATTTAGATTTAATTAAATATCAAAAATTAAGTTGTAACCACTTAGTTTGAAAAATATTCCATTTTAAGTTTAAAACTAACTTAAAAAATATCTTAAGAATCTTAAATAACTAATGCCTAGGATTCCTCAACTTGATTTTAAATTTAAATAAAATATTCAAATTTAAGTTAGATATAAAAGATCAGTAATATAACTGATTTATAACTTAAATAGGAATATTTAATTAAATAAGCTCCAGAAAGAATCTAGTTAGTTAAAATTCTTTATTTAATTAAATACAAGAAAAATACAAATAGTTTGTCTAGAAATAATATCTAAAACTAGAAGTGTTTTTCTTAAAATTAACTTTAAAATATTAAAATGAAAATAAATTTTCATATATTTTAACATTTAATTATGTTGGTAATTCAATTTTATTAGGTCAAACTAGACATTTTATTTAGCAACAACCTATATGCATCTATATAATAAAATAAACATATAGGCTTACACATACACACATTTGGATGGATCCTATCATGTTGCTAGGTCATACACAGATGAAAGAAGATTGTAAAATTTACCTGTTACAAATTATTAACTTGATCAAGGGAGCCATGAGTTAAAATCAGATCATTGGATCTGTCAACAAGTTAACCATGGCTATTTGCAATCAAGTAATAATAGGTTTTGAAAACTTACTGTTGCTCCTAAATTCGCCCAATATACGTGGACCAGTCGAGAGGGGACACGTGGATCAGATAACTTGGGAAGATTTGCTAAGTCTTTTTATGCCACCAGGAAGCGCTATTCGCATAGGTCCCGGAGGATACACCCGGAGTACAAGGTACTCCGGAAGCTAGCATAGCATGAAGGCACTCCGGGATGTGTCAGGACTCTCCCGAGAAATCAAGTCGCATTTAATGCTGCATGGGAGGAAGCGTGTTGGGACTGTAACACGCAATAAAGTCTGACGGCACAACCCCCGAACAGCAGCGCTATAGTAATGATCATTTAAGTCTAATGACGGCTACTCTGCGAAGAGTCGCGTCAATCATAAGGCAAAAAGGACATTCTCCATAAAAACCCTACAGCACCTAGGGATTTGACCATGCATCACCCATGGTATATTCATCGGAAATGCCCAACTTTATGGATACTTACAGACACATGTGTAAGAACAATTCTAGGGATTACCCCATCAAAACACTATAAATACCCCCTCAAAGCTCATTTAATGGGGTCGGAGAATCTTGGTTGCTAAAAGAGCAAGAAGAGAACAAACTCACCAAGAACATTCTCTGTATTTAAGAGAAAAACATTCTCTCAAGTGTAAAATCTGTACTAAATACATCCATTAATAGCAGTGGCTCGTGGACTAAGGCTCATTAACGCCCCAACCACGTAAAAAGTCTCCATCTCACTTTCTTACAGCTCATTATTATAATTATATTTTAATAGTTGCCGAAAACCTCGGTCAACACTTACAAACAAGCTAAAACCACATACTCCTGCAACAAGGTTAGCTGGATAGTTGGAAGTAGGATTTATTTAATTTTAAATAAATAAATTTCGAAAATAAAATAATTAAATAAATAAATAAAATTAATATTTAATTTTTCGGAAAAATAAAAAAAAATATTTGTTTATTTTCGAAAATGAAAAAAATATAAATTTAATTTCGAAATTATTTAAAATAAATATTTAAAATTAAACCTAAAATTTTGAAAAATTAGGTTTCAACTAACCTAAATATTATTTCAAAATTTGCTAACTACTTTTAAAAATTAAATGTTATTTTATAAATAAAAAATTAAATAAAAATTAAAAAAAGATAAATGAAATATCTTTTTCAGATTTTAAATTTAATTTAAATAAATAAAATAACAAAATTTATAAGTTAGCAAAAATATCTTACATCTATTTAAAATTTCATGATTATAGTTATCTTATTTTAAATTTAAATAAGGTCAAATAATTTTAAAAAAAAAATTAATTTAAAAAATTTTAATATCTGACCTTAAATTTAAAATTAAGATAAGATATAATCAAATTTAAAAATAAGATAGATAATTAAGCAAAAAGATAGATATTTATTATTTTAAAATTCAAATTACACTAATATCATTAATTAAATTAAAAAAAATATTAAATAATATAATTATGATAATTAGTGTAACGCCCTCATGCTAAGGCACGCTACAGTGCTTTTTCAATTATTGTGCAATCTTTGCTAATCAAAGAAATTTCTCGAAAAATGTGTCAAATTAAAACTTTTACTTTAAATACTAAACTTTGTAATATAATATAATATTTACAAATTTCGGGATCCCGTTTTCAAATTTTGTAAAATATACTTTTCACACTATACATTTCAAAATACATAATTTCCAGGTTACACAGCGACTTTCAAAATACAACTCCCAGATGTCCCGAGACCGAACACTCCAGGTCGCGCTGCTTGACATGTACAATCTCACCCGAGCTCAGGTTCATTCTAGTTCAGCCTTCGCCTTTCCTTTACCTACACATAGAAGCAGAAACTGTGAGTCAACAGACTCAGTAAGAAATGCCTATAACATACCATATAATTTCCGACCTGTAAATAGGCGCCCATACACCTATTTACAGAGCTTAACAGATGAGTATGAACGTTCAATACCAGGGTACAATCACTATACCACATACACATCGTACCTCACTGTACGAGTGTTGGTAGGGTTTACCCCGAACGCTGAGTAACACTGAGTGATGTACCACACACCTTTGTATTTTCCCGTGCCCGTGTTGGTATCACCGTACCGTACTCACAACCACAATAATCACTATACCAATGCACTCTATAACTTATTCATACAAGTGTTGGTAGTGCTTAACATAATTTAAGCATGCATATACAAACACATATATACACATTCAGATAATCACATCATACACTATACACAGTTCTTACCTGTTTTCCGAATTCAAGTGTGCTGGCCGACCTGAACGGAAATCACGTGCTAGATGGATGCCCTAATCACAATAATTGTAACACAGATGAGTGACTCGCTAAATCACTTTCCGGGACTTAAACTTGAAACTAAAAGTTTCCCTATCGATAAACCTCATGGCAATACCCTAAATATCTCAAAATTGGCCAAAACTAGGGTTTTGGAAATTCCCCCAACAGGCAGACCGGTTCCCAACCGAAAATCCGGTTCTGGGTCACCATCCGGTCGACCGGTTGGTACCGGTCCCCCCAGAACCGGAATTCCGGTTCTGTGCTGGGAACCCAAAAATTTCCCCCATGACCTCAAAACCCAACCAAACTTTATCAAACTCTCCAGTACACCTATACAATGCAATAACAACCATTTCCAACCAATAATTCACAGAACAAACCAATAAATCAAATTATGCCATTAAAGCCCAAAGCTTGAGTTTCAAAACTCAAGCTTGCTTAGGACCAACATCAAGCATCCAAAACCAGTTGCTAGGGACTTAGATTAACTCAAACTAACCCTAGAAATTGAACCCTAAGCATTTCAAAACCCAACAGCCACTAAACCTAGAAATTTCATAATGAAACTAAACTACAACTTCAAAAACTTAAGGGGAAAAGAAACTAGGGTTACCTTGTCTTGATTCCTCTTGAATCCCTTGCTGAAAACACAGAATTTCAGCTCCAAAATCCCTTTGCCTCACCTGGTTTCGAAGAGAGAGAGGGAAGGAAAAGAGAGTTCTTCAATTTTTTGATATTTCTTTTAATTTTTCAAAAATGAGATAAATGAGTTAACAAAGTTGATTCTTTTCTGAAATAAAAGCCACTTGTCACCTCCCTAGGCAGCCACTACACCATTCCTTAAAAAGACTTAAATGCCCTTAAGGTTAAACTTAGGTATTTTCCAAGATTAGGGGTAAAATGGTCAAATCCCATAACCCCGCTCAACCCCGATAATTTATTTTCTCTAAAATATTTCCCACTGTGAAGTAATGTTCTAAACTTACCCATGTGATCAATCTAGCCATCCATCGCATTTTCCGTTGTCGCCGAGCAAAAATTACAAAAATAACATATTTCACACATAAGCTAAATAATACCCCTAGAGTTTAATAAAATCTCCGGAATTGAGAAATTATAACTCTAATATTTATTTCTAAATATTGGGGTCCACAATTAAATTAATTCACAAATGATAATAAAATAATAAAAATTAGTGCTAATTACCTTTACTAATCCACATTACTAGAGCGGTCATTACAATTAGAATTGAAATAGGAATAGTAAATTTCTAAATACAAAACTACACAAAAAATTGGAAGTTAAATCCATGAAAAAGCATGAAAAAATGAAGAAAAACGAAAAAATTCTGAGCTGTACGGATGGTATGCGTTGCGTACACGTCCGCGCGCGCATGGGGTGTAGCCTGCCGAGAAACCTCGGTGCTGGGGGGAATGTGCAGGATTTCTGCACGCGGAGGGGGGTGTCTTCAGACACCCGCGTGTGTTGCTCGGACAAAATGTTGTCCGAACAAGCGTGTGACCGAGGTGCACTCGGTTCCGCGCGCGTGGGTGATGCAGCATCCCTATCTTTTTTCGAATCTTCAAAAAATCATAACTAATTCAAATTAAATCAAAATTGAGTTCTGTAAAAAAGTAACTTGCTTAATTTTTTCCATACTATCCAATAAAAATAATTCCAGAAACAGATATTCAATTATTTTTCACGAAAATTCACAAACATTAATCAATCATCATATAACACTCAATACAACATGAAACCATCCAAATAACAAACAATCGTTTTAAATTCCAAATTTCTTGCAAGCAAATCAATTACCATGGCTCTGAGGCCAGTTGTTGGAAATTATTTTACCAGGATCTTAGATCTACTCTACTCAAAAGTATGTTGTTTGACACCCTAAATATGAACTTTCTAAAACGATAAAATAAACACATATAAAGTTAAGAAAACCTTACATTGATGCAGCGGAATTAATATCTCCTTCCACTCAGATCTCTAACCCTTGTATTCTTTCTGTCGCAGAGTATAATCAAGATCTGAGCCCGAATGTCCTTCTCTTTGAGTTTGATCCTTCACAGTCTTCCAATCTATGATTGAGTTACTACTTGCTGTGTGTGGGCACTCACTCTTTCACTAGGGTTCGAAATATAGAAGAAGAAAAGAGAGAGAGAGATTTTGGCCAAGGAAGAGAAAAGGGAAGGCTCAGTTTTTCTAAAGAGAGAATTTTCTGACAGAATAGGTTATTCAAAGTTATTATTTTGACTGAGCCATCAGTTTCTATTTATAGGCAACTGCAAGGTTTAGGTTAGGAATTATTTGGCATTAAAATAATGAAAATATAAATTTAAAAAACTTAAACAAGTGGCCGGCCTAGGTGTAGATAATGGGCCCCACTTGGTTTTTGCAATTTTCACAAATTTTATTTCTATTTTCTCAAAAACGCTAATTTTCCAATTCTAACCATTTAAATGCCAAAACTAATTATTTAATAACGAAAATAGATTATTAAATAATATTGTCATTTAATTTAATTATTAATTAGACATATAAAGTCTATTAATAAATAAATAAACCTAGAATCTCTTTTCTTTACAATTTCGCCCCTGCTTAGTGAAAATTCACAAATCAAACATAGTCTAACTTTAGAATTATAATTGATTAATCACAAATCAATTATTGAGTCTTACAAGCAGTATAGTCTCAACTAGAATGGGGACCATGGATCTATATGTTGAGCTTCCAATAAGTGAACCGAATTTACTGAGTAAATTTCTACTTATTAATTCTTCGTTGAATCCACTCTTAGAACTTAGACTTTCACTCTTAGACTTATATAGAGCATATTATATGTTCCACAATATAGATATGCTATCTCATGTAACCATTGTTATAATCTTATTGTGATCAAAGATCCTCTATATAGATGATTTACATTGAGATGGGATAATTTTACCGCTCTCACCCCTCAATGTATTTTTCTCCTTAAAACACTTAGCTACCTGTAAATGATGTTTAGTGATCTAAGAATTAGTCACTTAAACAAGAGCTCATCCATTTACTTCTATTTAGCTAAGCTCGAAGGGAATCATCACTTAACTTCTATACACCAGTAGAAGCTAAAGATTCCATATTTATGTTCAGCACTCCCACTCAATCATACTATCATGTTCCCAAAATATACGTATCACCCTGACCCAGAAGTAGGCTTAACTAATAAATCAAAGAACCTGAATAGTACTCCTGAGTTGAGCCTAAGCATATCAGGATTTAGATTCTTTTAATCTTAACATCAACTACTGATATTGACTTGGAAAGATATGACAGTAAGTTTATAATATCTTAACTAAGTTGCAATATCGGTCCAGTCCAATGTATACTCCATACATTCGAAACTAGTATACTTTACTAATGTCCTGGAAAGAACATAACACTTACTCCAAGTGTAAGTACACATCATCGCTGATTATCACATTAGTGTAAATCCAAAACACTGATGAAACAGGGACTTAGTCTTTTGATTCATATGATCACAATCACATTCCACTGTGTTGACGATACTGTAATTGTGAATAAACATATGATCTGGACTTATCTGATTTTGTGTGTAAACATATTAAACCATTAGCATGTAAAATTCATAAATCACTTCAAATTTCTTATATTGACAACTAATCAGATTGTAAAGAGTTTTATTTAGGGCATAAAACCCAACACATACTGCTTGTAAGACTCAGTTAATTGATTTTAATTAATCAATTATAATTCCAAAATTAGACTATGTCTAGTTTATGAATTTTCACTAAGCAAGGGCTTAATTGTGAAGAAAAGAGATTCTAGGGCTTATTTATTAATTAAGAGATTTTATTAAGCCTAATTAATAAATATATTAAATGGAAATTTTATTTGATAATTAATTTTAATTATTAAATAAATAGTTTTCGCATTTAAGTGGTTAAATTGGAAAAATGGCATTTTTGAGAAAGTAAGGAAAAATTGTTGTAAAATTGTAAAATTCCAAAGTGGGGCCCCACATCCTATGGCCGGCCACTAGGGAGGGATTTTCCATTTAATTTCTTCAATATTTTAATGTCTAATAAATCCTAAGCTAAACCTAGGTGGTTGCCTATAAATAGATAGTGATGGCTCACACTAAAGGATGATGAAAATTCACCTTCACTCAAATTTTCTTGAGTCATCTTTCCTTCTATTTTTGAACCACTATTGTTCTCTTTCTCTCTTCATATTTTCACACCCTTTAGTGATAGAGTAAGTGCCCACACACATCAAGTGGTACTCAATCACAGTGTGTAAGGCTGTGAAGAATCCATATTCAAGAGAAGGACATTCGGGCTCAGATCTTGGTGATACCCTGCTACAGACAGGATACAAGGGTTAGAGATCTGAGTGGAAGGAGCCATTATTATTCCGCTCCACCCACTGTAAGGTTTCTTAAACTTTATATGTGTTTATTTACATTGTTTTAGAAATTCATATTTAGGATGTTAAATAACATACATGGTAGTAAATCTAGATCCTGGTAAAACAAATTCCAACAGAAGTTTATAAAAATAAGAATAACTTTGACTCTCGCCAATCGGGACATGGTTGAATTCTTATTTTAAATTCGAAATTATCCTTTAATTTTTCCTCTTAGCTTATTCATTTCGAATTAGCTTAAATAATATATCATTGAGTAATGATTTATAAATTATTTGCTTATGATATCATTCTATTTTCTCTTATGAAAGTAAATAACGCAAATGACTATATTCTCGATATTCTATCCCAAAATGATAGAAATCCTCGATGAATTAGCTTAAATAATATATCATTGAATGAATGGTTTATAAATCATTTGCTTATGATGTCATCTTGTTTTCTCTTATGAAAGTAAATTACGCAAATGACTATATTCTCGATATTCTATCTCAAAATGATAGAAATCATCGATCTTAGAAATCTCGTACTTGTATATGTTTACTTTAGGCAAATTAATCTTAGAGTTAGATTAGTAGTGGTGGTCCAAGAGAGAATAATTGCTCATGTATATTTGGTTAAATTTAAGTCTTTGACTTTAAATTTTAGATTCCAAATAGAAATTTTATATTTCTATTTCCTAGAACACATTACACATTACAGTATGACTTTCACAAGTTTTTTTTAATACATCCATTTTCTGTCAATGGATTCAAACTATATGTTAATGTATTGAATGTGAGTTTAGTATTCTGTGACCAGGATCCACTTGCACTATTCTAAGAACTCTTTAATGTAACTAGACCTAAGTCATCAAAAGACCACAACAACATATTTTATAAATCTATGGCATTTGTATCTTGTTCATAGTGGTTTTGACAAGATCATTCTTTGTAAAGAGTCAATATGCCTATATCCACTTGTTATCCCAAATTTTACACTCTGACATGGCATCACGAGAATGGTGACACGTGGAGTCCACTTGGAACATTTGCTTGGGAAGATAGGCCGACCAGGATGCCTCACTGGCATGTCCAGAGTAAGATATTCAACGATCCGTGCAAAAGCAATCAACACTTAGTGAATTTAGCTTTCACATCATGAGTCATCAGCTCAATCCCTATAACTCACGGATCAGTTTACCTGGATACGACATACACAAGATCCCACTACCAGTGTATTCAGCCTCAATCCCACGATCCTTACATTCAGCATTGATCCCATGATCTTTCTGTTTATGCGCATTGTAACGAGAGAGGAAACTCTTCCTCCCTAAGTTTCCCAGCCCTATAAATAGTGATGCATATTCACAGGGCAGAGGATGGGTCGAAAATCAGCTAAGCTAAGACTATATTATTATCAAAGAATTATATATTCAGAGATACTGTTGTAAGAGCTATAAGAAAAGGAATCTTCTTCCTTGATCTTAAGTTAATACAAATAACGAGGATTAGGCTATTACCGAACTGCTCGGGGCTGAACCTCTATAAAATTCATGTGTCTTATTATTGCTTTATCATATATCTGTGACTACATATCGTTTATCGCTTATAAAATAGACTCATTGTCGTTGGCTAAAACCGAAGTCAATATTTTGGTGCTTTCATTAAGAGAAGGATCACAAATCGATCTTTATTAAATACTCAACCGCCACCACGATGGTGCAAACTCGTAGAGGTCAGTCTGACCTAGCAAATTCAAAGACGCTTGATCCTGCATTACAGGACCCAGGGAGTTCAAGGGTTCCGCCTGCTGTTAATCCCGGACAGACGGGAAGCGTGGTGAATGGTGAAACAATTCCTATTACTGGAGTTGTGCCTGGTGTGCAAGAGACTGGGAATAGCAGTTCTGCACCCAAGCAGGGCATTCATAATACGACTATTCCGCTTCGAACCAATGCCCAGACGACCATCGGAGACGCAACCGAATTGCAAAATCTCCGTGACGCGCTCGGACTCATGCAGGTTCATAACAACACTCTACATCATGATCAGGAGGAACTGCGTGATGCAGTAAATATTGCATTTGATGAACAAAGGCGTATGTTCGCTGAATGGAGAGATAAAGAGATGGAGGCATTAAGGGCTCACCATGAAGAGATCGAAGATCATAGTCGGCAAGCCACCGTGCTGATACGAAGAGCCTACCAAACTGTAGGTCAGCAATCGCCAAACGTCATTCGCCTAGGAGAAACCGAAGAGGACCCAACGATGAATACTTTCTAGACTACTAATGGTCAGCCGCCCAATCCCCGGTTACGAGTTCCGCTCGTGGGCCAAGTGGTAGGCGAGCAGACCTTGTTCGGTAATTCATCAGGTGGAGTCATACCTGACGGTTCCAACCAGACTAATGGTGCTATTCCACCTGTCAACCAAGCGAATCAATCACTAAGGCAACCAGGCTCTTCTGTGTTCGAAAAGTTGGGAGCAACCCATGACCTAAGGAACGATCTAATTAGAAGAAGGGGAACAGACGAATAGAATAATAAAATGATCGTGCAGCCTAGAGCCCATACTCAAATTCCCGCTCAGAAAGACGCTGACGTAATCCAAATCAACCAGAATGCCGAGCAGGTCAGCCGAGCCGTACAGGCCCAGCTTGACGAATTGAAAAATATGTTTCATGGCATGGCTAGACAGCGTAATAATGATCTTGAGTTAGACCGAGTCACTCCAGGCCTGGGACAGAAGATCCTCTTTCCCATCTCAAGTACTTTGAGATGCAAATGGATTTGCAAGGAGTACAGGGGGATGTGTGCTGCAGAATCTTCCCCGCCACTCTGTCGGAAGCCGCAGATCAATGGTATTTCAAGTTGGCTCCTGGAAAGTTTAGTTCATGGAAAACCTTCTCTTCGGAATTCCATGCGCAATTCTCCTCCTCGTGCCAGCTCCCATTGCATTTGGGAGATCTGGTCAAAGTAAAGCAACGACCAGGCGAGCCACTCCGGGCATACATCAGCAGATTCATGACGGAAGCAACAAAAGTTTCGCGGGTAACTGAGGATGGAAAGTTATCCGCGATACTGGGGGGCATGGAAGTCCTCGGTGAACTTTGGAAAGATATAAGGAAGAACGGGCCTGTAGACTCAATGAGTGATTTCCTTGACCGAGCCGAAGGCTTCATCAAGCTCGAAGAAGCCATTCTACGAGCAGAAGGTGAAAAAATGCCGGGCAAAACGAAGGCTCCTTCCACTAGAATATCCGCCCAACTTCCCAACTATTCCAATAATTCAAGCTCAAGTGGCAAGCGTTCAAGCAACAACCACAAGCAAGGAAACGGGAAGAAAGGAAAGTTCACCGATAAATCTGGACAGACTACCCCGGAGAATCATGCCAAATACACTGCATTCACTATTCTGACTGAAGATATAGAGAGTCTAAATATGGAAACTCAGTCGTTGATCTCGTATAAGAAGCTCGGGCCCATGAAGAAAGATACCAACAAAAGGGACATGACGAAGTTTTGTTGGTTCCACGGAGACTATGTCCACGACACTAACGAATGTTATAATCTGAAGCGGGAAATTGAATTTCTAATAAAGAAAAACAATCCGCACTTGTAGAAGTATGTCAAGACCAACCAAGGTCAGAACAACCAAGATTTTCTACCTCCACCAGTAGATGGACACTTACAAGTAATTATTGGAGGCCCGTACATTGATGGAGATTTGGGCAAAGCTCAGGAGAGGTATGCCCTGACAGCACAGCATGAGCAAGAAGAAGTCATCCTGGCCGTGGAAGAACGAAAGCCTAAAGTTCCACGAGCAAGAGAGCCAACCATAACTTTCAACGATGAAGACGCTCTCAAAATTAGATTTTCGCACAACGACCCGCTGGTCGTGGAAGTCCAGATTGCCAATAAAATGGTGGCCAGAACCATGATCGATAATGGAGCTTCTTCAAACATTTTGTTCAAGGCTGCTTACAAAAAGATGGGACTCCAACTCAAGGATCTAACTCCATGCCTCCAGTCTGTCTATGGTTTCTCCGGTCAAGGAGTTGCACCTCTAGGACAAATCTGGCTACCCCTTACTGTTGGACAAGCTCCGACGAGCATAACTATCATGGCACAGTTCTTAATATTGGATGTTCATTCAGCCTTTAACGTAATGCTTGGCCGACCAGCCTTGTATGACTTAAAAGCTGTCACATCAATATTTCACTCGTGCCTGAAGTTCCCAACAAAGGATGGGGTAGGGTGTCTTAGAGGGAACAAGCAGTCTACTCGAGAATGTTACAACCTTGCAGTGGCCAAGTCTAAGAAGGAATTATCCTCCAGCCAGAGCCCAAATAAGGGAAAAAACATTCCCAAGGCGAGGATGAAGATGTGGATCCTCGACTTGTGGACCCAAGTAGCAATGTTAGACCTGTGGAGCAATCAGAAGACATCGAGATCGATCCAACTATCCCGACCAGAAAGCTAAAAATTGGAAAGGGTTTGTTACTCAAACTAAAATTCGAGTTGATAAAATTTCTGAGAGCAAACCTAGATGTTTTTTCCTGGTCACATGTGGATATGGTCGGAATTGACCCTTCTATTATTTCACATGTTCTAAATATCGATCCTAACATCCAGCCAGTTCAACAAAAATGAAGGTTGTTGGATAAAGAACGAGCAGTAGCCCTGAAGGATGAAGTTGAAAAGCTGCGCAACAACAACTCCATTATTAAAGCTTTTTACCCGGCTTGGGTTGCGAATCCCGTACTCGTGCCCAAGCCGAACAAGAAATGGCGAGTCTGTATTGATTTCACAGACCTTAACAAAGCATGTCCTAAAGACTGTTTTCCACTTCTAAGAATCGATCAGCTCGTAGACGCAACAGTAGGGCCGAAATTTTAAGCTTCATGGACGCTTATTCAGGCTACAATCAAATCAAAATGCATTCGCCAGACCAAGAACATACAAGTTTCTGAATAGATATGGGTCTCTATTGTTACAAAGTCATGCCGTTTGGTCTAAAAAACGTTGGAGCTACGTACCAAAAATTGGTAAACAAGATGTTTAAAGACCAAATCCGGTGAAATATGGAAGTGTACGTGGATCACATGCTCGTCAAATCTAGAAAGGTCGGGGCACATAGACGACCTGAACGAATGCTTCTAAGTCCTCAGAAAGTACAACATGAAACTAAATCCCTTAAAATGCTCCTTTGGAGTCAGTTCGGGAAAGTTTCTAGGCTTCATCGTCAATGCCCGAGGAATTGAAGCTAACTCAGAAAAAATTCAAGCCCTCCTGGATATGAACTCGCCAACAAAAACCAAAGAAGTGCAAAGCTTAATTGGACGAATTGCCGCACTCAGCAGATTCGTGTCAAAATAAACGGACAAATGTGTTCCATTCTTCAACATCCTGCGAGGAAACAAAAATTTCAAATGGACAGAAGAATGTGAAAAAGCTTTCCAAGATCTAAAGGCACAACTTGCCAAACCTCTGGACGCGGAGGAGCTAGGAATATACCTAGCTGTCACGGAACATGTCGTGAGTGCCATGCTGATCAAAGAAGAGAACAACATACAGCACCCAGTCTGTTACATTAGTAAGAGACTCATCGAGGCCGAGGGTCGATATCCGTTGATAGAAAAACTCGCCTACTGCCTCATTCTAGCAACAAGGAAGTTGAGGCCTTATTTCCAAGCTCATCCTGTTCAGGTATATACCGACCAGCCTTACGAAAAATACTGCAAAAGCCAAATGCTTATGGATGGTTACTCAAGTGGGCGGTAGAATTGGGTCAGTACGAAATCAACTTCCAACCCCGAACAACAATCAAACGCCCGGCATTGGCCGACTTTGTGCTAGAATGCACAGGCAAAGAAGAAAGCATACCAGAAAGCAATCCCGAGCCAGCACCTCAGCCAAGTAATAATGAACACAAATCGACCTGGAAACTACCACTACTAGAAAATGAGGTTTTAGTGACACACATTGAGTAACTCTAAAAGTGTATAGTGACACTTCAACGCGCATCACTAATGAGGGTGACTGGAAAGACAATTTTTAGTGACACTTCACACGTGTCACTGAAACCTTTTGCATTCACTTTTGGCGTGTCACTATAGGTGTATAGAGTCAGGTTTTGTCAGACTGCAAAATTAACAGCAACACACAAAAAGTGTCACTATATCTTTTTTTTTTTTTTGTAATTATTTTTGGAGATATAGTGACACACAAAAAGTGCCACTATATTTAATATTTTTCTAAAAGAATATAATATTTATTTTTTTTAATTCACATTTAATATAATATAAATGATAATTTAATTAATTATATATTAATAAAATTAAATATATATGTTAACTTCGCTTTTAGCCAACGAAAATGAGTCTTTTTGATAAGCGATAAACAATATGTCGTAATAAGAATATGTAGTAAAGCAATAATAAGACACATAAATTTTATAGAGGTTCAGTCCCGAGCAGTTCGGTAATAGCCTAATCCTCGTTAGTTGTATTGACTTAAGAATAAGGAATAAGATTCCTTTTCTTATAGCTCTTACAATAATATCTCTAAATATATAATTCTTAGATAGCCTTAGCTTATAGCGTTTCAGCATACAGTATCTCCGTCCTTTGCCCAGTGAACATTCCTCACTATTTATAGGGTAGGAAACTTAAGGAGGAAGAGTTTCCTCTCACGTTACAATACGCATAAACAGAAAGATTATGTGATCAATACTGAATGCTAGGATCGTGGGATTGAGGCTGAATACACTGATAGTGGGATCGTGTGTATGCCACATCCATGCAAGTTGATCCCTGAGTTGTAAGGATTGAGCTGGTGACTCACGATGAGTTTGGCTGAATTCGCTAAGGTTTGCTCATTCTGCACGGCTCGTTGAGTATTCCATTATGGACATGCTATCGAGGCATCCTGCTCGGCATGTTGATCCGACCAGATGCCCTAAGTAGAGTCCACGTGTCACCATTCTCGTGATGCCACGTCAGAGTGCCAATTTTGGGATAACAATACAAATAATAATTTAAATTAACTAAATATAAACAATACTAAATTTCAATTAAAATAATATAACTAAAAACCTAAAAAAAAATACAAAGCTAAAAATATTTATATTTATTAAGATTATTAACTAAAATAATACAATCTTTACACACAATTTTACACTCAAATTATAACTGATATGAACCTTAATACAAACTCATATCTGTTTTGTAAAGACCGCTTAATTTAAATTCAGAAATTAGCAGATAAATAGGGTTTAATTATGAAAATTATTTATTGCTATTTAAATAATTATTTATGTTGATTTATTTGAATTCAGAATGTATTTTTATGTAATATAGTGGAATTTCATAATTTTGCTTTTTCGGTGCCCGGCAACATGGAACGCGGTGTATGGCTCAGTAGAATCACAATTTAGTATTTTAGTATAGTGGGACGGTTCATTTAGACATTGGGAATGTCGGGATTGGTCGGGAATTTAGAATTTTCTAAAAATACCCTTAAGTGCCCCTTTAATCCTTTTAGTGTGGGAGGGGCAAAATAGTCATTTTGCCCCATAAGCTTTTGTCCTTTTGTGGACTTAATGTTATGTAATTATTTGATTTATTTAATATATGTTAGCTGAAATAAAGGTAAGATATATGCATTTTTGCTCATTTGTTAAAAAAAATTGAAACTTAGAAAATTCAAGAGAATTGCTCTCTCTCTCTTTCGGCCACCCTTAGAACAGCTAGGGTTTGGGGTTTTTTCTGCTTTTCTAGCAAGATTCTTCAAGGATTTGGAGTGCTTGAGCTCTAGGTAAGCTCTTGACTTTGTGTTCTTGAGTTTCTTGGTTTGTAAGTTAGTAAAAATGGTTGCATGCTTGGTGTTTTTGTTGTTTTAATGGTTGTGGTTAGTTGTTGTTGCATTCAGAGGTTTATATATGTTTATTTGAGTGAATTTAAACTGATTTTTTTGGTAGATAGTTGGATTTAACCTTACGTAAAGCTTTGAATTCAAAATCTTGGTTTTTATGGTAAATTGATGAATTAGTTGTTGTAGTTGTTGCTGTGCTTGGATTTATTTTCTGGTGTTATATTATAGTTAATTGAAGTGATTTAGGCAGGTTTTGATTGCCAATTAGTTGGATGAGTAAGCTTTGAGTTTTGAACTCAAGCTTGACTCATTAATGGCAATTTTTGTATTTGTGCATGAAGCTTTGTTTTATTGCTTTGGAAATGATCTTTGGGGTCTAATCAGCAGGTCTGGAAAGTTTGGTGTGATTTGGGATTGAATTGGTTGAGATATGGAATTTTTATGGTTTCCTGCACTGAACCGGAATTCCGGTTCAGAGAGGCCTGTAGGAACCGGAATTCCGGTTGGCTTCCAGGATTTCCTCCCACAACCGGAATTCCGGTTGAAGAACCGGTCTATCAGTTCGGGGAAAATTTGGGAACCTTAGTTTTTCTCATTTTTGTGTTATTTAGGGTATTGCCATGTCGTTTATCGATAGGGAAACTTCTAGTTTTGAATTTAAGTTCCAGGGAAGTGAGTTAGCGTGTCACTTAACAGTGTTGTGATTATTATGATTTAGGAGCCTGTAATTCGCCGAGCAGATTGTTCCACTCAGGTTGACTGGCACACCTGAATTTGGAATCGAGGTAAGATTAGTATAATGTCATGCATATGCTTGTTGGGTTTTATGCCCTAAATAAAACCCTTTACAATCTGATTAGTTATCAATATAAGAAATTTGAAGTGATTGATGTTTGCATGAATTCTACATGCTAATGGTTTAAATATGTTTATTACATTTAGACAAAGAATCAGTTAAATCCAAATCATATGTTGATTCACAATTACAGTATTGTCAACACAGTGGAATGTGATTGTGACCATATGAATCAAAAGTCTTGGTCCCTGTTTCATCAGTGTTATTGGATTTACAGTAATGTGATAATCAGCGATGATGTATACTTACACTTGGAGTAAGTGTTATGTTCTTTCCAGGACATTAGTAAAGTATACTAGTTTCGAATGTATGGAGTATACATTGGACTGGACCGATATTGCAACTAAGTTAAGATATTACAAACTTCCCGTTATACATATTGTAACACCCTAACTATCATAGGCGTATTACGTGATTTTTAAACATGATGTGCAGCTCGTTGCTAATCAACGAGGTTTATCAAAAACATGATTAATTAAAATTTTTGCTTTTTAATTAAACTTATAAAATATTTATACAAAAGACTCGGTATCCCGATTACAAAATCATTTACAAAAGTTTACTCTCTACATAAAATACTTGTCGCCTAGCGACTAATCACAAAAATAGCCTTGCTGTCCCGAGGATCGTACGCTCCAGGCCTAACCGCCCCGACATGTACAATCTGTTGGGTTTTATGCCCTAAATAAAACTCATTTCAATATAATCAGATTTACTTATTAATATAGATCAGAAATAACATTTAATGTTGCATGGTTCACATGATTTACTTCATGATTATATGTATATAATGTATAAATTCATCTGAAACCCTTTTCACATACTTGATCCTGTTTATTGTGCCGTCAACACATTGGAAAGTAAACATGACTATGTGAATAAAGTTTCCTAGATTTATCAAACACAGGGTTTTACTGATATGATAATCTACAACAGAGTTTACTTGCATTTGGAGAAATGCTATGTTCTTTCCAGAGCATTGGTTAAAGTAAAGCTCAGGTTGGATGCATGGAGTATGCATCGGAAGGGACCGATATTGAACTTTGACTTAGATTTATTAAACTTACCGTAATATCTATTCAAGTCAATATCGCCTAGTTGATCCTAGATCAAATGTTCTTAATCCTGTTATGATTAGGCTCAATCTTGAAAGGCTATTCGTGTTCTTTGATTTGTTAGTTAAGCCTACTTTTAGGTCAGGGTGATACGTACATTTTGGGAACACGGTAGTGCAATTGAGTGGGAGCGCTAGCATAAACATGGAATCTATAGCTTCTATCTGGCGAATAGTAAGCAAAGGATGATCTCCTTCGAGCTTGACCAAACGAACATAAATGGTAGAGTACTCATTTCACATAAGCTGAAATATCATTTATACGGGGTCAACTGTTTTAAGGAATAAATACATTGTAGGGTGTAACGGTAATTTAATCCCTTTACAGTGTAGATCATTCATATAGAGGATCATTGATCACATTAGGATTATAACAATGGATAACTAATGATGTGTCTATATGGTGGAACATATAGAGCATTCTATATACTGAGAGTGCAATTCTAAGTTCTATGCGTGGATTCAACAAAGAATTAATAAGTTAGTGAATTTTAGTGCTAAATTCTTGATCTACTTATTGGAAGCTCGGTTATATAGACCCATGGTCCCCCCACTAGTTGAGATAACATTGCTTGTAAGACTCATGTAATTGGTTTTGATTAATCAATTATAATTCTCAAATTAGACTATGTCTATTTGTGAATTTTTCACTAAGTAAGGGCGAAATTGTAAAGAAAGAGTTTATAAGGGCATATTTGTTAATTATGATACTTTGTATGGTTCAATTAATAAATATGATAAATGACAATATTATTTAATAATTATTTATAGTTATTAAATAGTTAGAATTGGCATTTAAATGTTTGAATTAGGAAATTGGCATTTTTGAGAAAATCAGATACAAAAGGTGTTAAAATTGCAAAATTGCAAAGCCCAAGGCCCAATCCACTTATGTATGGCCGGCCACCTATATGTATATTTTAAATTGATTTTTTCATTATTTTAATGCCATATAATTCAAATCTAACCCTAGTGGAATGCTATAAATAGATAGTGAAGGCTTCAGAAAAATTAGACTTTTTTTCAGACTTTCTGAATAAAAAAAAAAACTGAGCCTTCTCTCTCCCTATCTTTAGCTGACCACTCTCTCTCTTGTTCCTTAGAATTTCGAAATCCTTAGTGTATGAGTAGTGCCCACACACATCAAGTGATACCTCAATCATAGTGAGGAAGATCGTGAAGAAAGATCATCAGCAAAGGAGTTTCAGCATCAAAGATTCAGAGAAAGAGATCCAGGTTCAGATATTGATAATGCTCTGCTACAGAAAGGAATCAAGGGCTAGATATCTGAACGGAAGGAGTCATTATATTCCGCTGCACCCAATGTAAGGTTTCTTAAACTTTATATGTGTTTAATTTATCGTTTTAGAAAGTTCTTATTTAGGATGTTAATAAACATACTTGTGAGTAGATCTAAGATCCTGGTAAAATAATTTCCAACAACTGGCCTCAGAGCCATGGTAATTGATTTACTTGCAAGAAATTTGGACTTTAAAACGATTGTTTGTATGTTCTTTGGATGGTATCATGTTGTATTGAGTGTTATTTGATGATTGATTGATGTTTGTGAAATTTTCGTGAAAAATAATTGTGATTTCGTTTCTGGAATTATTTTTATTGGATAGTATGGAAAAAATTAAGCAAGTTAGCCTTTTACAGAACTCAATTTGGATTTTATTTGAATTAGTTATGATTGTTTGAAGATTTGACAAAATCGGGGCTGTGCTGATATTTTCCTGCGATCGCAGAACTGTCCGTACAGTTTCGAATTTTTTCTTTTTTCTTCAATTTTTCATACTTTTTCATGGAATTAACTTCCAATTTTTTTGTATGGTTTTGTATATATACTATTACTATTCCTAATTCAATTCTAATTATCATTTTGAATTAATTTAATTTTTTTTTAATTTAATTCAAGATATTAGTGTAATTTGAATTTGAATAGAATTAGTATTTATCTTTTTGCTTAAAAATCTATCTTATTTTTAAATTTGATTATATTTTTTTAAATTTAAGGTCAGATTTTATAAGATATTTATAATATCTTTTAAGATATTTTAAAAATATCTTATCTTTTAAGATTTTTTAATTAAATCTTTTTAGATATTTTGACCATATTTAAATTTAAAATAAGATATTTATAATCATGTAATTTTAAATAGATATAAGATATTTTGCTAACTTTTAAATTTTGTTATTTTATTTATTTGAATTAAATTTAAAAATCTGAAAAGATATTTTATTTATCTTTTCTAATTTTTATTTAATTTTTATTTTTAAAATAACATTTAATTTTTAAAAGTAGTTAGCAAATTTTGAAATGATATTTAGGTTGGTTGAAACCTAATTTTTCAAAAAGTAGGTTTAATTTTAAATATTTTTTTTAAAATTTCGAAATTTAATTTTTTTTATTATTATTTCCGAAATTAAATTTTTTTAATTTTATTTTATTTTTCGAAAATTAAATTTTTTTTCGAAATTATTTATTTAAAATTAAATAAATCCTACTTCCAACTATCCAGCTAACCTTGTTGCAGGAGTATGTGGTTTTAGCTTGTTTGTAAATTTTCAAAACCTATTATTACTTGATTGCAAATAGCCATGGTTACTTTTTGCCAGATCTAATGATCTGATGGCTCCCTTGGTCAAGATAATAATTTGTAACAGGTATATTTACAATCTTCTTTCATCTGTGTATGACCTAGCAACATGATAGGACCCATCCAAAGTGTGCCTGTGTGAGCCTATGTGTTTAATTTTATTATAGATGCATATAGGTTAATGTTGCTAAAATAAATTATCATAGTTATTGATAGAATTTATTTAGGCCCATTTAGTTTTTGGGCCTATTCAATTAATAACAGTTGTTCTTATTAAGGTTAAATTCCTCTCTTTTGGGCCTTGTGTGAGAGTTGGGAGCCATAGAAGTGGGTACGACATACTGAACCCAGCACCCCCTCACACAAACCACCCCAATTGTGAAGGCCCATTTGCCTGATTTGAACAACTGTACTAGGTTAATTACACTAGTTTAACCTAATAAAATTGATTAGCAACATAATTAATTTCATTTATTTTGAAATTAATTTTAGAAAAATATAGTTTAAGGAATTTTATATTCTAAGCTAAACTATATGTATTTTCTTGTATTTAATTAAATATAGAATTATAACCATCTAGATTCTTTCTGGAACTTAATTTAAATTTTTCATTAAATATTCTTATTTAAGTTGATATTTAGTTATCTACAACTAACCAACTTAAATCTGAATATCTTTTGAATTTCAAATTTCAAAATTAAGTTGAGGAATTTTAGGCATTGGTTATTAAGATTCTTTAGATATTTTTTAAGTTAATATCTTTTCGAATATTAACTTAAAATGGAATATTTTCAAATTAAGTGGTTACAACTTAATTTTTGATATTTAATTAAATTTAAATTTGAAAAAAAAAATATTTAAGTTCTAGATTTTTTCTAATACAACTTAAATTAGATATTTTTTCAAATTTTGTGGAAAAGATACTTAGTCAAATAAGATATTTTCTAGATAGTTATTTCTAGAGTACTTATTATTTCTAATATTAAAATAGGAAAATATTATAAATTGTGAAATTAATTATTTAAATAATTAATTTTGGTACAATTTATTTTAAGTATATTTTTTCCTAGTATTAAACTAGAGATTAATAATTAAGCCTTTTCTACACTTAATTATTTATTTCTTGAATTTAATACATTTAATTAATTTGAAAATTAAATATCTAAGTTGATTCTCATCATCATACTTAAATATTTCTTTTTCATGACATTTAATTAAATAGAAAATTATTTTTAGTTGAAATTTATTTTTTCAACTAAATTTAAATAATTTTCAAAATATAATTTTTTTTTATTTTATTAATCAATTTTCGAAATTGCATTTCTTAAATGCTAGAATTTCGAATTTTATCTTGAAAAATAGAATAAGTTGTAAATTAATTATTTATTTTAATTAATTCTTGGATCAACTTAAATCAATAATTTTTTCATTTATTGATTAATTTAAAATAAATTAAATTAAAGTATATTATTAGAAATTGAATTAATTAGTCAAAGGAAAATCTAGATAGATGATATTTTGCTTGAAGTATTTTTCTAGTGTATTTAATTAAATAGAAAATTAATATTTAAGTTGATTTTCATCATCATACTTAAATATTTGAAATTTTTCTTATATATTTAATTAAATAGGAAAATTATATTTTTTGTTGTAAATTAAATTTATTAATTAATTTTGGGCCAACATTAAATTAGAATAATTTTTCCAGGATTTATTTTTTATTTTAATATGCATTTTTCGAAAATTGTATTCTTATATACTTTAATTTTTCGAAATGCAATATATATTTATAGAAAATTAAATTTGAGTTGTAAATTAATTTAAATTAATTTTGTAACAACTTAAATTGAATATTTTTCTAAATATTTATTGGAAATTATTACTAAGATGGAAATAATTCATGTTATTTTCATATCCATCTAAGTAAAATTTATAAATATTAAATTAAAATTTATATTTAGAATTTTTCATTCTAAATTGGAAATTTTAATTAAATAAATATATATTTAAAATAAATAGAATAAATAAAGAGAATCAAAGAAAATACAACTCTCTTTAAATAATGAGCTTTATTATTAAGACATTCGATCTCCATTGTGGGTTTTACACCGCGTTTGTTTTAGTGAGTAATCCTCCCTAATGGAGGAACGTTCATTAGCAATTTCGCACCGTTTAACCTCGCATGATAAGTAGTTTGTAAGTGTTTTGTATGGTATGGATCACCCTAATGGTGGCGACCATACTTGACTTACAAATTATGAAACAATGGTTGAAGCTTATAAGATAGAATTGCCTTGACTCTCGCCTAAACGGGACAACGCTGAATTCCAATCTCGATCGAATAAAAGGTTGCTAGAATGTTTAACATTTTAGACGAGCTGACAACTCTATTCAATGAATGGTAGCTTTGACTCTCGCCTAAACGGGACACTGATATCAGTTTGTTGAAAACCTTGGAAATTATTTAGGATTGTAAGTTTTAGTATTTTCACTTGTCATTCCTACTTGCTATATGTTTATAATTTCTGAATTGTGTATGAATTTATATTGAACCATGTTATTTTCTGTTATTAAGTTGTAGTTTAATTTCGAATCTTCATTGTTGGTCTAACTTGGCTTGTTTATCTAATGAGATAAATCCCTAGTGGATTTTCACCATTAGACATTCATAATAGTGTTAGATCTCGAAAGATAAATATTGTATATGCGACATCTAATTTGTTCATCAATTGATGACACCTTAGACTAGTATTTTTACAATATGAAACAAGAAGATTACATAAATAAGATTACTTTGTCTTTCGCTAATCGAAGCATCGTTGGATTCTTATTTTAAACGAAATTATCCTAATTCCTCTTAGCTTATTCATTTCGAATTAGCTTTAAAAACATATCATTGGATGAATGGTCTATAAATCATTTCATGTCATTATATTTTCTCTTAAGAAATTAAATGACGCATATGATTATAATCCCGAAATTCTATTCCCAATTGATATAAATCCTCAATCTTAGAAATCTCCTACTTGTATGGGCAAATCTAACTTAGAGTTTAAATAGTAGTGGTGGTCCAAGAAAGAATTACTCATTATATTTGGTTGAATTTAAGTCTTTGACTTTAATTTTAGAATCCAAACAGAAATTTTCTTATATTTCTAATTCCAGAATACAATACAGTTACACTTTCTCAAGTGTTTAATATCCATCTTCTATTATTGGATTAAAACTGTATGGAATATGAGTTAGGTATTCTGTGACCAAGATCCACTTGCAGTATTCTAAGAACTCTTTGATGTAACTAAACCTATGTCATCATAGACACTACCACATTTTTTTTAATCTATGGCATTTGTATCTTGTTCATAGTGGATTTGACAAGATCGATCTCTGCAAAGAGTTAATATGCCTATATCCACTGAAAGTAGTTCATCTCATTCGCAGATGGATGTACATTCAGGGGTGGATATGAGTTTTTCGTTGTATTCTTAAAACGATAACTCTAGATTATACATTTTAGCAAGAAATTTGAAATGTTTGAAAAATTTCATTAATTTCTAGCAATGGTTAAAACTATTAAGGTAAGTGGTTAAAGATCTTGCGAACTGATAGGGGTGGAGAAATAGTTAGTAGATATGCAGTTCAAAGATCATTAAATTAATTTTTGAATTATATCCAAACTTACCTCCCCAGAAATTTCGAGTTGCATGTTGATGATTAGTTACTAGTCGTTGCCTAAATCCTTCTATGGTAATACAATTTCAGAATGATGTAATGGTTGGCTACTTAATGTAAATCATTACTAGATTCATGGATGACCTAATCAAAATCTTAAGAAAAGCTAGAACTGTTAACCATGGTTTCTTAGCTATTCTAAGTGATTAGGGGTGGACCATCCCATTGTCAATAGATAAGAAAGTGTTTGTTCAAACAAATACTACTTTTCTAAGAAAATGACTAAGTCTGAAAAACAAGTAGCAAATAAAGGAGATATTTAATTCTTGATTCCGAAAGTGTTCTATCATCTTATATAATATATGATGATCCCACTGCCTCTGTTGTCTTGTCACAACCAAAGAGGTTAATACCATTTAGTTTTCTTCGACATAATTCACGGTACCTCGTCGTAGTGGGAGAGTTTCTAGGAACTCACCTTCTTATGACTTGGGAGACACTAGTGATTAAAATCCATTGTAAGTTTAAACAAGTAATGGATTGTCAAGATAAGAAACTAAGAAGAAAAGCCAATAGAACTATGGTTTAATCCATTCACATGGAGTAACCTAAAGTTTTCTATTACAAGGACATAAAAGGAAATTTTTGTTTATAAGTCTATTCAATGGACTTAACAAAACTTCCTGTTCCTAGTATTATAGGTTTGAGTTTATCTAAACCTATGGCTTGTTGTATACCTGGTAATTACTTACTCTAATGCAAGCAACTTACTTTAGTAAGATGCTGAAGCATTTTCTTTCTAATGGCAATCTATAGAAGCTTCACAACTTCTTAGGCATAGATTTTATTTATCTAAGGAAAAGTCTCAACTATTCCAGAAAAGATAAAGCCATGAAAGAATTTCTTATTTCAACAGTGAGAGGTCTTAGATATGCTTTTGTATGCCTTAGACCAGGACACTGCTTGTTGAGTGGGAGTAATGAGTAGGTATCAGATTAATCCAGGAGAAGAACATTGGAAGACAATCAAGTAAATCCTAAGATTAAGAAGAGGAACTATATGTTAGTCTATAAGAGTGTGTTTAAAACTCTTAGACTACACCATATCAGATTTCGAAATTTGCCTATGTGCTAGTAAATATTTCTAATAAGATGGTGGTTACTCTGGGGGTGGAATAATGATTTTGGAGAAGTGTAAAAACCTATCTGAAGTCTCTAGGTTTACCAGAGAGAGACTGAATGTTAAAGCTGCAGGAAAGGTACTTATTCAGTCTAAGGAAAGTTCTATACATCTTTGGCACCATTCCAAATTGCCTTAAACGACTAGTGTTAATTTCCTGATTAACCAAAAGTAGTTGCCAAAGGTATAGAATCCAGTATCCCAAGAGAGTGGACATATAGAGAGGAATTTCACATTATCAATGATTTTGTGATTAAAGGAAGAGTAATGGTGGAGAAAAGGTTGTGGTTAATTCAACCTTTCAGATCCTATTACGAAGAGTTTACTACTACTACACTTGATTTGTATATCAAGGTGTTGAGATTATTTGAAACACACTTTTTGTTTTATATTAGTGCAAGTGGGAGTTTGTTGGGTTTTATGCCCTAAATAAAACTCATTTCAATATAATCAGATTTACTTATTAATATAGATCAGAAATAACATTTAATGTTGCATGGTTCACATGATTTACTTCATGATTATATGTATATAATGTATAAATTCATCTGAAACCCTTTTCACATACTTGATCCTGTTTATTGTGCCGTCAACACATTGGAAAGTAAACATGACTATGTGAATAAAGTTTCCTAGATTTATCAGACACAGGGTTTTACTGATATGATAATCTACAATAGAGTTTACTTGCATTTGGAGAAATGCTATGTTCTTTCCAGAGCATTGGTTAAAGTAAAGCTCAGGTTGGATGCATGGAGTATGCATCGGAAGGGACCGATATTGAACTTTGACTTAGATTTATTAAACTTACCGTAATATCTATTCAAGTCAATATCGCCTAGTTGATCCTAGATCAAATGTTCTTAATCCTGTTATGATTAGGCTCAATCTTGAAAGGCTATTCGTGTTCTTTGATTTGTTAGTTAAGCCTACTTTTAGGTCAGGGTGATACGTACATTTTGGGAACACGGTAGTGCAATTGAGTGGGAGCGCTAGCATAAACATGGAATCTATAGCTTCTATCTGGCGAATAGTAAGCAAAGGATGATCTCCTTCGAGCTTGACCAAACGAACATAAATGGTGGAGTACTCATTTCACATAAGATGAAATATCATTTATACGGGGTCAAGTGTTTTAAGGAATAAATACATTGTAGGGTGTAACGGTAATTTAATCCCTTTACAGTGTAGATCATTCATATAGAGGATCATTGATCACATTAGGATTATAACAATGGATAACTAATGATGTGTCTATATGGTGGAACATATAGAGCATTCTATATACTGAGAGTGCAATTCTAAGTTCTATGCGTGGATTCAACGAAGAATTAATAAGTTAGTGAATTTTAGTGCTAAATTCTTGATCTACTTATTGGAAGCTCGGTTATATAGACCCATGGTCCCCCCACTAGTTGAGATAACATTGCTTGTAAGACTCATGTAATTGGTTTTGATTAATCAATTATAATTCTCAAATTAGACTATGTCTATTTGTGAATTTTTCACTAAGTAAGGGCGAAATTGTAAAGAAAGAGTTTATAGGGGCATATTTGTTAATTATGATACTTTGTATGGTTCAATTAATAAATATGATAAATGACAATATTATTTAATAATTATTTATAGTTATTAAATAGTTAGAATTGGCATTTAAATGTTTGAATTAGGAAATTGGCATTTTTGAGAAAATCAGATACAAAAGGTGTTAAAATTACAAAATTGCAAAGCCCAAGGCCCAATCCACTTATGTATGGCCGGCCACCTATATGTATATTTTAAATTGATTTTTTCATTATTTTAATGCCATATAATTCAAATCTAACCCTAGTGGAATGCTATAAATAGATAGTGAAGGCTTCAGAAAAATTAGACTTTTCTTCAGACTTTCTGAATCAAAAAAAAACTGAGCCTTCTCTCTCCCTATCTTTAGCTGACCACTCTCTCTCTTGTTCCTTAGAATTTCGAAATCCTTAGTGTATGAGTAGTGCCCACACACATCAAGTGATACCTCAATCATAGTGAGGAAGATCGTGAAGAAAGATCATCAGCAAAGGAGTTTCAGCATCAAAGATTCAGAGAAAGAGATCCAGGTTCAGATATTGATAATGCTCTGCTACAGAAAGGAATCAAGGGCTAGATATCTGAACGGAAGGAGTCATTATATTCTGCTGCACCCAATGTAAGGTTTCTTAAACTTTATATGTGTTTAATTTATCGTTTTAAAAAGTTCTTATTTAGGATGTTAATAAACATACTTGTGAGTAGATCTAAGATCCTGGTAAAATAATTTCCAACACAATCTTCATAGGCTCGTTCACGGTCCATCAGCTCTAGCCTTGCCTTTACCTACACCTAAACATAGCACTGTGAGTCGACAGACTCAGTAAGAAAAGCATAATAATACTCATACATAAATCCTGGTCATGATCAGACGCCCATACCCGTGATCATAACCCTAACTGCCGTGTCCAACACGATACTGAGTCCCCCTAACTGCCGTGTCCAACACGGTACTGAGTTCTGAACGTTCATAGGGACAGTACTATTGACAAGTAACAGCCTGATCGGTCGAACCGGTCATACTCCGGCTGCTGGTCATACTCCAGCCTGTACCGACATGTTACAGTATCAGCTTGATCGGTCGAACCGGTCATACTCCGGCTGCTGGTCATACTCCAGCCTGTACCGACGTGATACGTCAAATAGTACGGAACCACCAACCTAAGTATCAGCCTAATCGGTCGAACCGGTCATACTCCGGCTGCTGGTCATACTCCAGCCTGTACCGACGTGATACAGTGTCAGCCTAATCGGTCGAACCGGTCATACTCGGGCTGCTGGTCATACTCCAGCCTGTACCGACGTGACACAGTTGGATGGTTCGAAGCCAACATACATATCTAATGTAATCTAATAGACTTCCTACATGCACGCTAAACATGTAATCTACATATGCATATTGTTATACTAATCTTACCTGGATTCCGAATTCAGGTGTGCCGGTCAACCTGACAGGAACTATCTGCCCAGCGGATTACAGGCTCCTAAACCATAAAAATCACAACACTATAAGTGATACGCTAAATCACTTCCCGGGGACTTAAACTAGGAACTAAAAGTTACCCTATCGATAAAAAGCATGGCAATACCCCAAATAACATAAAAATGAGGAAATCTAGGGTTTCTGAAAATTCCCCAACCGGTAGACCGGTTCTGCAACCGGAATTCCGGTTCTGAGAATTCCTGGACCCTCATCCGGAATTTCGGTTGCACAACCGGAATTCCGGTTCCTCGCATGAATTTTTCAAAAATTTACACAATGCTCAAATCAATTCCAAACCACCCCAAAACTCCCAGACTTGTTCTAAATATCCCCTAGAACATTTCTAAAGCATCAAATTCCCCCAGAATGCACAGAAATGAAAATCACCATTAAAGCCCAAGCTTTGAGTTCCAAACTCAAACTTGGTCAAACCCCTCTAACAAGCATTCAAATCAGCCCTAATCTATTTAATCATGCATATAAAAGCTTCTGAAAACTACTACAAACATCAACAAAATCACAACAACAGATTTTAATCATTTCTCTTTGAAAACCAAGGTTTTGAGAGAGGAAAAGAGAGCTTTGATTTCTCTTTCAAATTTTCTAACTTTGATTTTTGAAATGAAAAATGAAATTAAATGTCACATACACCTTTTTACTTCAGCCAAAACATAATAAAATAAACATATAACTCAACTATTAAAATCACTAGAAGACAAAATAATAATGTGGCAAAATGACCAATTTGCCCCTCCACACAAAAACCACAAAAATAACACTAAAGGGGTATTTTTGGGAAATTCTAAATTCCCGGCCACTCCCGACATTCCCAATGTCTAATAAACCGTCCCAAACTACTAACATACTAAGTTGTGATTTTACTAAGCCAAACACCGAGTTCCAAAATACCGGGCACCGGAAATGCAAAATTATGAAAACTACTAAATGACATAAAAATGCATCTCTGAATTCAATATTAACAGTATAATAATTATTTAAATAACTATAAATATTTTTCATAATTAAACGTGATTAACTGCTAATTCATACTCCAGCCTGTACCGACGTGTTACAGTATCAGCCTGATCGGTCGAACCGGTCATACTCCGGCTGCTGATCATACTCCAGCCTGTACCGACGTGATACGTCAAATAGTACGGAACCACCAACCTAAGTATCAGCCTAATCGGTCGAACCGGTCATACTCCTGCTGCTGGTCATACTCCAGCCTGCACCGACGTGATACAGTGTCAGCCTAATCGGTCGAACCGGTCATACTCTGGCTGCTGGTCATACTCCAGCCTGTACCGACGTGACATAGTTGGATGGTTCGAAGCCAACATACATATCTAATGTAATCTAATAGACTTCCTACATGCACGCTAAACATGTAATCTACATATGCATACTGTTATACTAATCTTACCTGGATTCCGAATTCAGGTGTGCCGGTCAACCTGACGGGAACTATCTGCGCGGCGGATTACAGGCTCCTAAACCATAAAAATCACAACACTAAAAGTGATACGCTAAATCACTTCCCGGGCACTTAAACTAGGAACTAAAAGTTACCCTATCGATAAAAAGCATGGCAATACCCCAAATAACATAAAAATGAGGAAATCTAGGGTTTCTGAAATTCCCCAACCGGTAGACCGGTTCTGCAACCGGAATTCCGGTTCCTCGCAGAAATTTTTCAAAAATTCACACAATGCTCAAATTAATTCCAAACCACCCCAAAACTCCCAGACTTGTTCTAAATATCCCCTAGAACATTTCTAAAGCATCAAATTCCCCCAGAATGCACAGAAATGAAAATCACCATTAAAGCCCAAGCTTTGAGTTCCAAACTCAAACTTGGTCAAACCCCTCTAACAAGCATTCAAATCAGCCCTAATCTATTTAATCATGCATATAAAAGCTTCTGAAAACTACTACAAACATCAACAAAATCACAGCAACAGATTTTAATCATTTCTCTTTGAAAACCAAGGTTTTGAGCTAAAAACTTCCAAGCTTGAAATCAAAGCAAATATCATGCATTCACTAACTCTAAACTACTTAAAATAACAAGATTAAACCACTGAAAATAACAACAATTCACAGCAGCAAGAACATATCAAAAATCAAGCATGCATCATCATCTATTTACACATTTTCTAAAAATTATAAAAGGAAAAGGTTTTGAAACTTTACCAAGGCTTGAAGAATACTTATATTGAAGGAAAAATAGCTTGAAAATCAAAAATCCCAGCCCTAGAAACACCCTACCAGCCGAGAGAGAGAGAGAGGAAAAGAGAGCTTTGATTTTTCTTTCAAATTTTCTAACTTTGATTTTTGAAATGAAAAATGAAATTAAATGTCACATACACCTTTTTACTTCAGCCAAAACATAATAAAATAAACATATAACTCAACTATTAAAATCACTAGAAAACAAAATAATAATGGGGCAAAATGATCAATTTGCCCCTCCACACAAAAACCATAAAAATAACACTAAAGGGGTATTTTTGAAAAATTCTAAATTCCCGGCCACTCCCGACATTCCCAATGTCTAATAAACCGTCTTAAACTACTAACATACTAAGTTGTGATTTTACTGAGCCAAACACCGAGTTCCAAAATACCGGGCACCGGAAATGCAAAATTATGAAAACTACTAAATGACATAAAAATGCATCTCTGAATTCAATATTAACAGTATAATAATTATTTAAATAGCTATAAATAATTTTCAGAATTAAACGTGATTAACTGCTAATTTCCAAATTAAACTAAGCGGTCTTTACATATATCTTTCCAAGTCAATATCAGTAGTTGATCTTAAGATTAAAAGAATCTAAATCCTTATATGCTTAGGCTCAACTCAGGAGTGCTATTCATGTTCTTTGATTTATTAGTTAAGCCTACTTTTAGGTCAGGGTGATACGTATATTTTGGGAACATGATAGTATGATTGAGTGGGAGTGCTGAACATAAATATGGAATCTATAGCTTCTACTGGTGTATAGAAGTCAAGTGATGATTCCCTTCGAGCTTAGCAAATAGAAGTAAATGGATGAGCTCTTGTTTAACTGACTAATCATTATATCACTAAACACCATTTACAGGTAGCTAAGTGTTTTAAGGGGCAAAATACATTGAGGGGTGAGAACGGTAAAGAAATCCCATCTCGATGTAGATCATCTATATAGAGGATCTTTAAATCACAATAAGATTATAACAATGGTTAAATGAGATAGCATATTGATATCATGGAACATACAATATGCTCTATATAAGTCTGAGAGTGCAATTCTAAGTTCTAAGAGTGGATTCAACGAAGAATTAATAAATAGGAATTTACTTGGTAAATTTGGTTCACTTATTGGAAGCTCAGCATATAGATCCATTGTAAAGACCGCTTAGTTTAATTTGGAAATTAGCAGTTAATCATGATTAATTATGAAATTATTTATAGCTATTTAAATAATTATTTATACTGTTATTTTTGAATTCAGAGATGCATTTTTATGTCATTTAGTAGTTTTCATAATTTTGCAGTTCCGGTGCCCGGTATTTTGGAACTCGGTGTTTGGCTCAGTAAAATCACAACTTAGTATGTTAGTAGTTTGGGACGGTTTATTAGACATTTGGAATGTTTCTGAATGGCCGGGAATTTAGAATTTCCCAAAAATACCCCTTTAGTGTTATTTATGTTATTTTAGTGTGGAGGGGCAAATTGGTCTATTTGTCCCATTATTATATTGTCTTCTAGTGATTTTAATAGTTGAATTATATGTTTATTTTATTATGTTTTGGCTGAAGTAAGATAGGAGTAAGTGACATTTAATTCATTTTCATTTCAAAAATCAAAGTTAGAAAAGAAAAATAGAAATTTTAAAACTCTCTCTCTCTTTTCCTCTCTCTTTCGGCCTCTTGGTGCAGCAAGGGACTTGGGATTTTTCCTTGTGATTTCATCCCTCTTTGGTGTTCAATTCAAGCTAGGTTAGCTTCTAAGCAATTCCTCTTTAAGTTTGTTGAATTTTTGATGAAAATGGTGTATTGCATGCATGATAAATGGATGTTGTTGCTGCTGTATTTTGTTGATATTTTCAGAGATTTAAGCATGTTAAATTAAGGATATTTGAGCTGTTAGTGATGCATAATAGTTAGGTTTCTTGAGTTATGGTTTTTCTTGTTAAAAAGCTTGAGTTTTCAAAGTGAAATTGGGTGAATTGTTGCTGTAGTTGTTGCATGAGTTAGGTTTTAGTTTCTGCAGTTTTTATATGCTTGATTATGAGTTTGAAACATGGTTTGATTGCAAGTTGGTAGTGTGTTATCAAGTTTGAGTTTAAAACTCAAAGCTTGGGCTTTAATGGCACTTTTTGTTTATGTGCATTCTGGGTGAGTTTGATGCTTTAGAAATGTTCTAGGGGATATATAGAACAGGTCTGGAAGGTTTTGTGTGATTTGGAGTTGATTTGAATGAGTTATGAAATTTTGAATTTCTGCCTACGAGGAACCAGAATTCTGGTTGTGCATCCAGAATTTCGGATGGGTTTCGAAAATTCCCAGAACCGGAATTCCGGTTGGGCAACCGGTCTACCGGTTGGGGAAATTTCAGAAACCCTAGTTTTCCTCGTTTTTATGTTTCTTGGGGTATTGCCATGCTTTATATCGATAGGGAACTTTTAGTTCCTAGTTTAAGTCCCCGGGAAGTGATTTAGCGTATCACTTATAGTGTTGTGATTTTTATGGTTTAGGAGCTTGTAATCCGCCGCGCAGATACTTCCAGTCAGGTTGACCGGCACACCTGAATTCGGAATCTAGGTAAGATTAGTATAAGAGTATGCATATGTAGATTACATGTTTAGCGTGCATGTAGGAAGCCTGTTAGATTACATAAGATTTGTATGTTGGCTTCGAACCATCCAACTGTGTCACGTCGGTACAGGCTGGAGTATGACCAGCAGCCGGAGTATGACCGGTTCAACCGATTAGGCTGACACTGTATCACGTCGGTACAGGCTGGAGTATGACCAGCAGCCGGAGTATGACCGGTTCGACCGATCAGGCTGATACTTAGGTTGGTGGTTCCGTACTATTTGACGTATCACGTCGGTACAGGCTGGAGTATGACCAGCAACCGGAGTATGACCGGTTCGACCGATCAGGCTAATACTGTAACACGTCGGTACATGCTGGAGTATGACCAGCAGCCGGAGTATGACCGGTTCGACCGATCAGGCTGTTACTTGTCAATAATACCGTCCCTATGAACGTTCAGAACTCGATACCGTGTTGGACATGGCAGTTAGGGGGACTCAGTATCGTGTTGGACAAGGCAGTTAGGGTTATGGTCAGGGGTATGGGCGTCTGATCATGACCGAGATTTATGTTTGAATATTATTATGCTTTTCTTACTGAGTCTGTCGACTCACAGTGCTATGTTTATGTGTAGGTAAAGGCAAGGCTAAAGTTGATGGACCGTGAACGAGCCTATGGAGATTGTACATGTCGGGGCGGTTAGGCCTGGAGCGTACGATCATCGGGACAGCAAGGCTATTTTTGTAACTAGTCGCTAGGCGACAAATATTTTGTATAAACAGTAAACTTTTGTAAATGATTTTGTAATCCGGATCCCGAGCTGCACAGTATGTTTAAAAATCACGTAATACGCCTATGCTAGTTAGGGTGTTACAATTTGGTATCAGAGCTGCCAGGTTGTCATCCGAAGATCGTCACGACATGTACAGTCATCATCAGCAGTTAGCTCGTTCCACGGTTCAGTAAGCCTTTATTGCTTTAGTAGTTTATTTATTTATTTTATGAATAAGAAAAGCCTGATAGGAAGCATGTTAGTAGCCTAATAGTAGAATAGGCACATGTTTCGTTTTTTAATTTCCAAATTAAGCGGCATTAGTAAGCTCTCATTGAATACGACCTGATATGCCAACTCTTGGTTTCGCAGGCGGCTCTGACTAGATGGACGCCAGGCGGACTACCAGGAGCCAGGGCAATTCAGTGCGGTCGAATCAGGGTCAGGGAGCTCAGTTTCCCCCGCCAGCTAGGGGTCGAGGTACAGGTCCCCGAGGCAGGGCTCGTGGTCGGGGTGATGAGAACCCGCCACAGGCTGCCCAGGCTCCCCAAGCCGATCAGGGAGCCCAGAATTGGGAGGTTAGGTTTGCGGAAATGCAAGCCAGAATAGAAGAACAAGACCTCAAGATACAGAGATTAAGGCAGCAGGGGGCTCCTGCAGCGCCTGTGCCAGTAGTTCCAGTGGCACCTGCCCCTGCTGCTCAGGCCTAAATAGTGGTGGCGGCCAACAGATTGGAACCTTTGTATGAACAGTTCCGGAAGCAAGCACCTCCAGTCTTTCTGGGAGGTCCAGATGTGATGAAGGCCGAGCAGTGGCTAACGGTGATCACCAAAATCTTGAACTTTATGGGTGTCACCGGTAATGACAGAGTGGTGTGTGCCACTTTCCAGTTCCAGGAAGACGCTCTTGTCTGGTGGGACATGGTGTCTCAGATTCACGACATCACCACCATGACCTGGGAAAGGTTCCAGGAACTCTTCAACGTGAAGTATTATAATGAGGCGGTCAGAAGCGCCAAGAGGAAAGAGTTCGCTCACCTGACCCAGCAAGAGAATATGAGCGTGACAGAGTATACTACTCAGTTCGACCGATTGGCGAGGTTAGCCTCGGGAATAGTGCCAACCGACTTCAGCATGAAAGAGAAGTACCTGGACGGGTTAAATGCGAAGATTAAACATGACTTGATGATTACCACTGACGACAAGACCACCTATGCTGAGATGGTGGAGAAGGCACTGCGAGCTGAGGGCGCAGTTGGGTGTATGTCGGAGTCAGCTAGTACTACGGAGAGTGGCGGGGCTCCTACCCCTCCTGCATTAGGCTTTAGCAGGGGGAGTAGTGGTTTGGCCATGGACCAAAAGAGAAGAGCATCCACTGCATCTGGAGGCTCGAGTCAGAACAAGAGGTTCTGAGGGAACCAGAATAGAGGTAGTCGTCCTGGTGGTGCAGAGACCCGGTTCTCCTATCCCGAGTGCCCCAGCTGCAAAAGGCACCATCGGGGTTAATGCAAAGGTTAAGGATGCTTTCACTGTGGCATGCCCGGACACTTCAAGAGGGATTGTCCCCAGCTCCGATCAGAGGCCCTGAGGGGTTCGGCGATACCCACTCCAGCTAGGGTGTTCGCCATCACTCAGGCTGATGCAGATGCCAGCCCATCAGTTGTAACAGGTCAGCTTTCTGTTAATAACTCGCTTTATTCAGTACTGTTTGATTCTGGGGCTACACATTCTTATGTGGCAGCCAGAGTCTTTAGTAAATTGGATAGACCGTATGATAGATATGAATCAGGGTTTGGAACCCTATTACCTGGCGGAGAGTTAGTTATCTCCAAAAGGTGGATTAGGTCTATGCCGATCAGGATAGATGGTAGAGAGTGTGCTGACTTGATAGAGATGAGCTTAGTAGAGTACGATATTATTTTAGGAATGGATTTCCTATCTAAATATTCGGCGAGTATTGATTGCAAAAGGAAGATGGTGATCTTCCAACCGGAAAGTGAGGAACCTTTTGTGTTTGTTGGTTCAGTTCGGGGATCTCGGATCCCGGTGATTTCGGCCATGTCAGCTAGAGATTGTTTAGGGTTTCTAGCCGTGGTGGTGGACACCACTCGGCCAGATACCATTCGGCCAGAGGACATCAAGGTGGTTTTGGAATTTTTAGATGTTTTTCCCGAAGAACTTCCAGGGTTACCACCTCAGCGGGAGATTGACTTCGTGATAGATTTGGCACCAGGGGTGGAACCAGTTTCCAAAGCTCCATATTGAATGGCTCCAGCTGAACTTAAGGAGTTAAAGATTCAGCTCCAAGGGTTACTTGACATAGGGTTTATTAGGCCTAGTGTGTCACCCTGGGGAGCCCCGGTTTTATTCATCAAGAAGAAAGATGGAACTATGACGATGTGCATCGATTACAGAGAATTGAACAAGCTGACAGTGAAGAATAAATATCCGTTACCTAGGATCGATGATTTGTTCGATCAGCTTCAGGGGAAGACGGTATGGACATTATGAATTTCTAGTTATGTCATTTGGACTAACCAATGCTCCTGCAGCATTTATGGACTTGATGAATAGAGTATTCAAGGATTTCCTCGATATCTGTGTGATTGTGTTTATCGACAACATCCTTGTGTACTCTCAGTCAGAAGAGGAGCATGAGTTACATCTTCAGATTGTACTGCAACGGCTTCGGGAACACAAGCTTTATGCCAAGTTCAAGAAATGCGAATTTTGGCTATCTCAGGTGTCCTTCTTAGGGCACATTGTGAGCAAAGATGGGATCAAGGTGGATCCCGGGAAGATCGAATCCGTCAGGGATTGGCCGAGACCGAAGACAGTGACAGAGATTAGAAGCTTCTTGGGTTTAGCTGGGTACTACCGTAGGTTCGTGGAAGGGTTTTCAAAAATTTCAATGCCCCTAACCGAACTCACAAAGAAGAATCAGCGGTTTGTCTGGTCAGACAAGTGCGAAGCTAGTTTTCAGGAGCTGAAGCAGAGGTTGATTATGTTGGGTTTTATGCCCTAAATAAAACTCATTTCATATAATCAGATTTACTCATTAATAAAGATCAGAAATAACATTTTATGTTGCATGGTTCACATGATTTATTTCATGATTATATGTATATAATGTATGAATTCCTTTTAAGTCCAGAACATATGTGTTTGTTAAAGATTATAGTGTTGTCAGCACACTGGAATATAATCTTTATTATATGTTCAAAAGTTTATTCCCTGATTTCTCAGAACACTGGATTTAGACTGACATGGTATAATCAGCGATAGGTATTCTTACACCTTGGAAAAGTGTTATGTCCTTTCTAGGACATTGGCAAAGTTTACTAGTATCGGATGTATGGAGTATACATCGGAAGGGACCGATATTAAATTTTGATTAGATATGTTAAAATATACCGTATATCTATTCAATTCAATATCACCTGTTGATCCTAGATCACATGATCGAAATCCTGATATGGTTAGGTTCAATCTCAAGAGTGTTATTCGTGTTCTTTGATTTGTTAAGTTAAGCCTACTTTTGGGTTAGGGTGATACTTACATTTTGGGAACACGGTAGTGCAATTGAGTGGGAGCGCTAACATAAATATGGAATCTATAGCTTCTATTTGGCAAATAGAAGTAAAGGATGATTTCCTTCGAGCTTAACCAAACAAAGATAAATGGTGGAGATCTCATTTCACTTAGGTGAAATATCATTTATACAGGGTTAAGTGTTTTAAGGATAAAATACATTGTGGGGTGTTACAGTAATTTAATCCCTTTACAGTGTAAATCATCTATATAGAGGATCATTGATCACATTAGGGTTATAACAATGGATAACTAATGACGTGTCTATATCATGGAACATATAGAGCGTTTCTATAAGACTGATAGTGCAATTCCAAGTTCTAAGTGTGGATTCAATGAGGAATTGATAAGTTAGGGAATTTACTTGGTAAATTCGGTTCGACTTATTGGAAGCTTGGTTATATAGACCCATGGTCCCCATACTAGTTGAGACCATACTGCTTGTAAGACTCAATTAATTGATTTTAATTAATCAATTATAATTGTAAAAGTTAGACTATGTCTACTTTATGAATTCTCACAGTTTAAGGATGAAATTGTAAAGAAAAGGGTTTCTAGGTTTAATTATTAATTAAGAGACTTTGTATGTCTAATTAATAATTATTTTAAATGACAATATTATTTAATAATCTATTTTAGTTATAAATAATTAGTTTTGGCATTTAAATGATTAGAATTGGAAAAGTGGCATTTTTGGAGAAATAGAAATAAAATTGAGGAAACTGCAAAATCCAAGTGAGGCCCATTTCACCCTATGGCCGGCCACCTCTTTGCTTGTTTCCCAATTATTATTTTCAATTTTAATTGCCATGTAATTGCTAATCAAAGCCTAGCAAAAATAGGAAAGTGGTGGATCACACTAAATAAGGCAGTTAATTGATTACACAGTAATTAAGGAAACTGTTTTATTTGGAAAGTTGTGCTCTCCCTTCTCCCTATATAAAGAAACCTTTGTTCTCTTCTCTTGTAAGCCATAAGCCACGAAATTAAGAGAGAAAAAGAGAGAAAATTTCGAAATCATTGTGAGATGAGTAGTGCCCACACACATTAAGTGGTATCTCAATCATAGTATGGAAGACTATGGAATTTCTGCATCAAAGAAGGAGAAAAGAAGATCCAGGTTCAGATCTTGGTGATGCTCTTCTACTGAAAGGAATCAAGGGCTAGAGATCTGAACGGAAGGAGTCATATTATTCCGCTGCACCCACTGTAAGGTTTTCTAACTTTATATGTGTTTATTATTATTGTTTTAGAATTCATATTAGGTTGTTAATCCAACATACTTGTTAGTAAATCTAGATCCTGGTAAAATAATTTCCAACAGATTACCGCTCCAGTGCTAGCTTTGCCTTCAGACAACGAGAAATTTGTTGTTTATTGTGATGCATCCAGACAGGGTTTGGGGTGTGTGTTGATGCAAGCCGATCGGGTTATCGCTTATGCTTCCCGTCAGTTAAAGGATTATGAACAGCGATACCCGACTCATGATCTAGAGTTGGCCGCGGTGCATTTTGCTTTGAAGATTTGGCGGCATTACCTTTACGTAGAAAGGTGTGAAATCTATACCGACCATAAAAGTCTCAAGTATTTCTTTACTCAGAAAGATTTGAACATGAGACAGAGACGTTGGTTGGAATTAGTGAAAGATTACGACTGTGAGATTCTCTATCACCCTGGGAAGGCCAATGTAGTGGCCGATGCCCTGAGCAGAAAGGGTCCCGGGCAAGTAACTAGCATGGTTCAGATTTCACCTCAGCTAGCAGAGGATATGGTTAGATCCAGCATTGAGTTTGTGGTAGGTCAGCTTCACAACTTAACGCTGTAACCTGATCTGTTGGAAAGAATTAAAGCCGCTCAGATGACGGATCCAGAGTTAGTGAAGATCAGAGATCAGGTTTTGGCTGGTCAAGCCAGGGACTTTTCAGTGTCAGACAACGGGATGCTTCTGTATAAAGCTAGGGTTTGTGTTCCGAACAGTGTGGAACTCAGGAATGAGATCTTTGAGGAGGCTCATTCTACCCCGTATTCTCTGCATCCCGGCACCACTAAGATGTACCAAGATCTTAAACCGTACTTCTGGTGGAGCGGTATGAAGAAGAATTTGGTAGAATTCGTATCGAGATGCCTCACTTGTCAACAGATTAAGGCTGAACATCAGAGACCGGCAGGGTTGTTGCAGCCTCTAACCCTACCAAAATGGAAGTGGGAAGATATCACGATGGATTTTGTGGTCGGGTTACCTAAGACCACGGGTTTGTTTGATTCCATCTGGGTAGTGGTGCATCGATTTACGAAATCTGCTCATTTTCTGCCGGTTAAAACAACATTTACAGTTGATCAGTTGGCAGAGTTGTATGTCCGAGAGATAGTAAGACTTCACGGGGTACCGAAGTCTATAGTTTCGGACAGGGATCCGAAGTTCACTTCCAAATTTTGGCAGAGTTTGCAGCGAGCAATGGGTACAAAGCTGAAATTCAGTACAGCATTCCATCCTCAGACAGATGGTCAGTCCGAAAGGACAATTCAGATATTGGAGGACATGTTGCGAGCCTGTGTTATGGATTTTGAAGGCTCATGGAATAAATATCTACCGTTGATAGAATTTTCTTACAATAATAGTTATCAGAGTACGATAGGGATGGCTCCCTATGAACTGTTATACGGTAGGAAGTGTAGATCTCCCATCCACTGGGATGAGACAGGGGAGAGAAAATACTTAGGTCCAGAATCAGTGCAGCGGACCAATGAGGCAATAGAAAAGATAAAAGCTAGAATGCTTGCCTCACAGAGTAGACAGAAGAGTTACCCGAAACGCAGAGATGTTAAGTTCCAAGTAGGGGACCATGTGTTTTTACGGGTATCTCCAATGAAGGGGATCAAACGTTTCGGGAAAAGAGGCAAGTTATGCCCTAGATTTACAGGACCTTTCGAGATTCTCGAGAAGATAGGTCAAGTGGCATACCGGTTAGCGTTGCCTCCACCTTTATCAGTAGTTCATAACGTATTCCATGTCTCGATGTTGAGAAAATACGTTTCTGATCCCTCTCATATACTTAGTTATGAGAGCCTAGAACTGCAGCCAGATATGACTTATGAAGAGCAGCCAGTGCAGATCCTGGATAGAAAGGATAAAGTCCTTCGGAATAAGACCATAGCATTGGTCAAAGTTCTCTGGAGAAACAGCAAGGTGGAGGAAGCCACCTGGGAGCTAGAGTCAGATATGAGAGCTCAATATCCAGAGTTATTCAAGTTAGATTTTGGGGACGAAATCCTTTTAAGGGGGGAATAGTTGTAAAGACCGCTTAGTTTAATTTGGAAATTAGCAGTTAATCATGATTAATTATGAAATTATTTATAGCTATTTAAATAATTATTTATACGGTTATTTTTGAATTCAGAGATGCATTTTTATGTCATTTAGTAGTTTTCATAATTTTGCATTTTCGGTGCCCGGTATTTTGGAACTCGGTGTTTGGCTCAATAAAATCACAACTTAGTATGTTAGTAGTTTGGGACGGTTTATTAGACATTGGGAATGTCGGGAATGGCCGGGAATTTAGAATTTCCCAAAAATACCCCTTTAGTGTTATTTATGTTATTTTAGTGTGGAGGGGCAAATTGGTCTTTTTGCCCCATTATTATTTTGTCTTCTAGTGATTTTAATAGTTGAATTATATGTTTATTTCATTATGTTTTGGCTAAAGTAAAATAGGATTAAGTGACATTTAATTCATTTTCATTTCAAAAATCAAAGTTAGAAAAGAAAAATAGAAATTTCAACACTCTCTCTCTCTTTTCCTCTCTCTTTCGGCCTCTTGGTGCAGCAAGGGACTTGGGATTTTTCCTTGTGATTTTATCCCTCTTTGGTGTTCAATTCAAGCTAGGTTAGCTTCTAAGCAATTCCTCTTTAAGTTTGTTGAATTTTTGATGAAAATGGTGTATTGCATGCATGATAAATGGATGTTGTTGCTGCTGTATTTTGTTGATATTTTCAGAGATTTAAGCATGTTAAATTAGGGATATTTGAGCTGTTAGTGATGCATAATAGTTAGGTTGCTTGAGTTATGGTTTTTCTTGTTAAAAAGCTTGAGTTTTCAAAGTGAAATTGGGTGAATTGTTGCTGTAGTTGTTGCATGAGTTAGGTTTTAGTTTCTGCAGTTTTTATATGCTTGATTATGAGTTTGAATCATGGTTTGATTGCATGTTGGTAGTGTTTGATCAAGTTTGAGTTTAAAACTCAAAGCTTGGGCTTTAATGGCACTTTTTGTTTATGTGCATTCTGGGTGAGTTTGATGCTTTAGAAATGTTCTAGGGGATATATAGAACAGGTCTGGAACCAGAATTCCGGTTGTGCATCCGGAATTCCGGATGGGTTTCGAAAATTTCCAGAAGTTGAATTCCGGTTGGGCAACCGGTCTACCGGTTGGGGAAATTTCAGAAACCCTAGTTTTCCTGGTTTTTATGTTTCTTGGGGTATTGCCATGCTTTTTATCGATAGGGAACTTTTAGTTCCTAGTTTAAGTCCCCGGGAAGTGATTTAGCGTATCACTTATAGTGTTGTGATTTTTATGGTTTAGGAGCACATGTCCGTAGCGCGAATAGTTCCGGTCGGGTTAGTAGGCACACCTGAATTCGGAATCCAGGTAAGATTAGTATAACAGTATGCATATGTAGATTACATGTTTAGCGTGCATGTAGGAAGCCTGTTAGATTACATAAGATATGTATGTTGGCTTCGAACCATCCAACTGTGTCACGTCGGTACAGGCTGTAGTATGACCAGCAGCCGGAGTATGACCGGTTCGACCGATTAGGCTGACACTGTATCACGTCGGTACAGGCTGGAGTATGACCAACAGCCGGAGTATGACCGGTTCAACCGATCACGCTAATACTTAGGTTGGTGGTTCCGTACTATTTGACGTATCACGTCGGTATAGGCTGGAGTATGACCAGCAGCCGGAGTATGACCGGTTCGACCGATCAGGCTGATACTGTAACACGTCGGTACAGGCTGGAGTATGACCAGCAGCCGGAGTATGACCGGTTCGATCGATCAGGCTGTTACTTGTCAATAGTACCGTCCCTATGAACGTTCAAAACTCAGTACCATGTTGGACACGGCAGTTAGGGGGACTCAGTATAGTGTTGGACACGGCAGTTAGGGTTATGGTCAGGGGTATGGGCGTCTGATCATGACCGGGATTTATGTTTGAATATTATTATGCTTTTCTTACTGAGTCTGTCGACTCACAGTGCTATGTTTATGTGTAGGTAAAGGCAAGGGTAAAGCTGATGGACCGTGAACGAGCCTATGAAGATTTTTCATGTCGGGGCGGTTAGGCCTAGAGCGTACGATCATCGGGATAGCGAGGCTATTTTTGTAACTAGTCGCTAGGCGACAAATATTTTGTATAAACAGTAAACTTTTGTAAATGATTTTGTAATCGGGATCCCGAGTCTTTTGTATAAATATTTTACAAGTTTAATTAAAAAGCAAAAATTTTAATTAATCATGTTTTCCGTAAACCTCGTTGATTAGCAAAGAGCTGCACAGTATGTTTAAAAATCACGTAATACGCCTATGCTAGTTAGGGTGTTACATCCATGGTCCCCATTCTAGTTGAGAGCATTCTGCTTGTAAGACTCATTAATTGATTCGTGATTGATCAATTATAATTTTAAAGTTAGACTATGTCTAATTTTATGAATTTTCACTAAGCATGGGTGAAATTGTAAAGAAAAGAGTTTCTAGGTTTATTTATTTATTAATGGACTTTATATGTCTAATTAATAATTAAATTAAATGACAATATTATTTAATAATCTATTTTAGTTATTAAATAATTAGTTTTGGTATTTAAAAGGTTAGAATTAGAAAATTGGCGTTTTTGAGAAAATAGAAATAAAATTTGATAAAACTGCAAAATCAAGTGGGGCCCACTACAACACCATGGCTAGCCACTTAATGAGGAGTTTTTAAATTGTTTTTTTTTTAATTATTTTAATGCCAAATAATTTCTAACCTAAACCTAGTAGTTGCCTATAAATAGAAAGTGATGGCTCAGTCAAATAACAAGTTTTTCACATGCTTTCATTAGCTTTCTGACAGAAATTTCTCTCTTCAAAAAAACTGAGCCTTCCCCACTTTCTATACCTGGCCAAAACCTCTCTCCTCTTTTCTCCTTCCTCAATTTCGACCCTAGTGAAAGAGTAAGTGCCCACACACAGCAAGCAGTAACTCAATCATAGATTGGAAGACTGTGAAGGATCAAACTTGAAGAAGAAGGACATTCGGGCTCAGATCTTGATTATACTCTGCTACAGAAAGGATACAAGGGTTAGAGATCTGAGTAGAAGGAGACATTAATTCTGCTGCATCAATGTAAGGTTTTCTTAACTTTATATGTGTTTAATTTATCGTTTTAGAAAGTTCATATTTAGGGTGTTTAAATAACATACTTGTGAGTAGATCTAAGATTCTGGTAAAATAAATTCCAACAACTGGCCCCAGAGCCATGGTAATTGATTTACTTACATGAAATTTGGACTTTAAAACGATTGTTTGTTATTTGGATGGTTTCATGTTGTATTGTGTTATTTGATGATTGATTGATGTTTGTGAATTTTCGTGAAAAATAATTGAATATCTGTTTCTGGAATTATTTTTATTGGATAGTATGGAAAAAATTAAGCAAGTTACTTTTTTACAGAACTCAATTTCGATTTAATTTGAATTAGTTATGATTTTTTGAAGATTCGAAAAAAAGATAAGGTGATTGTGCACCTTCACGCGCGCGCGGATCCGAGTCACCCTCGGACAACACGCGCATTCAGACAAGATTTTGTCTGAAAACGCGCGCGGACGCCTGGTGACACCTCATTCTGCGCGCGGGAAGGCTGCAACTTCCCCTGTTCCGCCGAGGTTTCTCGGCTGTCACTCCCCATGCGCGCGGAGACGGGTATGCACAGCATCCCGTCCGTACAGCTCGCAATTTTTTCGTTTTTCTTTGTTTTTTCATGCTTTTTCATGGAATTAACTTCCAATTTTTTGTGTAGTTTTGTATTTATAGATTTACTATTCCTAATTCAACTCTAATTATCATAATGAATTAATTTAATTCAAGATATTAGTGTTATTTGAATTTGAAATTAGTATATATCTATCTTTCTGCTTAATTATTTATCTTATTTTTAAATTTGTTTATATCTTATCTTATTTTTAAATTTAATGTCAGATATTAAATTTTTTTTAAATATTTTGACCTTATTTAAATTTAAAATAAGATAACTATAATCATGTAATTTTAAATAGATGTAAGATATTTTGCTAACTTTTAAATTTTGTTATTTTATTTATTTAAAATTAAATTTAAAATCTGAAAAAAAGATATTTAATTTATCTTTTCTAATTTTTATTTAATTTTTATTTATAAAATAACATTTAATTTTTCAAAGTAGTTAGCAAATTTTTGAAATGATATTTAGGTTGGTTGAAACCTAATTTTTCAAAATTGTAGTTTTAATTTTAAATTTTTTTTATAATTTTGAAATTTAAATAAATATTTTTTATTTTCGAAAGTTAAATTTTTTTATTTTCGAAAAATAAATTAATATTATTATGTATTTTTCAAAATAAAATATTTATTTTATTTTATTTATTTAATTACTTTAATTTTCGAAATTTACTTATTTAAAATTAAATAAATCCTACTTCCAACTATCCAGCTAACTTTGTTGCAGGAGTATATGGTTTTAGCTTGTGTGTAAGTTTTCAAAACCTATTATTACTTGATTGCAAATAGCCATGGTTACTTTTTGCCAGATCTAATGATCTGATGGCTCCCTTGGTCAAGTTAATAATTTGTAACAGGTAAATTTTAGAATCTTCTTTCATATGTGTATGACCTAGCAACATGATAGGATCCATCCAAGTGTGTACCTGTGTGAGCCTATGTGTTTATTTTATTATGCATATAGGCTGTTGCTAAATAAAATGTCACACCATGATAGATTTTATTTAGGTCCATTTAGTTATTGGACCTATTCAATTAATAACAGTTATTCATTTTAAGGTTAAATTCCTCTCTTTTGGGCCTTGTGCGAGAGTTGGGAGCCATAAAAGTGGGTACGACATACTGAACCCAGCACCCCCTCACATGAACTACCCCAATTGTGAAGGCCCATTTGCCTGATTTGAATAACTGTACTAGGTTAATTATATTAGTTCGACCTAATAAAATTGAATTAGCAACATAATTAACTTTTAAAATATATGAAAATTTATTTTTATTTTAATATTTTAAAGTTAATTTTAATAAAAACACTTTTAGTTTTAGATATTATTTCTAGACAAACTATTTGTATTTTTCTTGTATTTAATTAAATATAGAATTTTAACTAACTAAGATTCTTTCTGGAGTTTATTTAATTAAATATTCCTATTTAAGTTATAAATTAGTTGTATCAACTGATTTTTCTTATCTAACTTAAATTTGAATATTTGATTTAAATTTTAAATCAAGTTGAGGAATCCTAGGCATTAGTTATTAAAGATTCTTAAGATATTTTTTAAGTTAATATCTTCTCGAATATTAACTTAAAATGGAATATTTTAGATAATTTTTTTACGTTAATATCTTTTCGAATATTAACTTAAAAAAATATCTTCAAATTAAGTGGTTATAACTTAATTTTTAATATTTAATTAAATCTAAATTTGAAATTATTTAAGTTTTAGATTATTTCTATATAACTTAAATTAGATATTTTTCAAATTTTTGAAAAGATCCTTAGTCAAATAAGATATTTTCTAAATAGTAAATTCTAGACTACTTATTATTTCTAATATTTAAATAGGAAAATATTATACTTTGTGAAATTAATTATTTCAATAATTAATTTTGGTACAATTTTATTAAGTATATTTTCCTAGTATTAAATAGAAATTAATAATTAAGCCTTCACTACTCTTAATTATTATTTCTTGAATTTAATACATTTAATTAACTTGAAAAATTTAAATATCTAAGTTGATTTTCATCATGATACTTAAATATTTATTTTTCATGACACTTAATTAAATAGAAAATTATTTTTTGGGATGAAATTTATTTTTTTCAACCTAAATTTAAATAATTTTCGAAATATATATATTCTTTTCTTTATTTTCTTAATCAATTTCGAAATTTGCATTTTAATCATGCAATATTTTTGAATTTTTTCTTATTTTGAAAAATAGATTGAGTTGTAAATTAATTATTTATTTTAATTAATTCTTGGGCCAACTTCAATCAATGATTTTTTCATTTAATTGATTAATTTAAAATAAATGAATTTAAATTATATATATTATTAGAAATTGAATTAACTAGTCAAAAGAAAATCTAGATAGGTGATATTTTTGCTTGAAGTATTTCTTTTCTAATTTTTATTATTTTTCGAAAATTGTATAGTTTTTATACTTTAAATTTTCGAACTCAATAAATATATATTCTCAAGGAAATTTTTAAGTTGCTAATTAATCTAATTTAATTCAACTTAAATTAATTTCCTTAATATTTATATTTAAGATTATTACTAAGATGGAAATAATTAATTTTATTTCAATCACCATCTAAGTATAAATTTATAAATATTATATTGAATTCTTATTTTTGAATTTTAATTCTAAACTTCAAATTTAATGAGAATTTATTTATTAGAATAATAAAGAAACTACATTTTAAAGAATGAGCTTATATTATTATTAAGATATTCGATCTCCATTGTGGGTTTTACACCGCGTTTGTTTTAGTGAGTAATCCTCCCTAATGGAGGAACGTTCATAAGCAATTTCGCACCGTTTAATCTCGAATGATAAGTAGTTTGTAAGTGTTGTATATGGTATAGATCACCCTAATGGTGGCGACCATATATGACTTGCAAATTGCGAAACAATGGTAGAAGCTCATGAGATAGAATAGCCTTGACTCTCGCCTAAACGGGACAACGCTGGATTCCAATCTTGATCGAATAAAAGGTTGCTAGAATGTTTAACATTTTAGATGAGCTGACAACTCTATTCAATGGATGGTAGCTTTGACTCTCGACTAAATGGGACACTGATATCAGTTTGTTGAAAAACCTTGGAAATTATTTAGGATTGAATTTTTTAAGTATTTTCTCATATCATATCTACTTGCTATGTGCTTATAATTTCTGAATTGATTTTGTGTTAAACCCTTATCGGTTGATTTCTATTATTTTGTAGTATCCTGTATTATCAAAATGAATCCCATGTTATCACTGTTGACTGAAAATAAGCTGAATGGATCTAACTTTAATAAGTGGAATGAGAACATTAATATTGCTCTCATAGGAGAAAGTGCCTTGTTTGTTTTAACTGAGTCGTCACCTGAAGTGCCTGGGGACAATGCTTCCAAAGCTGTGAAGGAAAAGTATGAGCGTTGGCAGAAAGCAAATGACAAAGCTCTATACTTTATGCTTTCTAGCATGGTTGACACCCTCAAAACTCGGTTTTCTAAAACCGAGAAGGCTGCTGAAGTTATGACGAAGTTAAATGAGCTATTCGGTAAGGCATCACTTCAGTCACGCTTTGACGCGACTAAGAAGTACATTAATGCACGGATGGAACCTCATCAAAACGTGCGTGACCATGTTCTCTTTATGTCAAGTTATTTCCAAGAACCCCAGGATCATGGTGCTGAAATGGATAGTGCTACTCAAGTAAGTCTTATCTTGAATAGCCTAACTCCTGCATTTCTACCATACACTTCAAATTATGTCATGAATAAGAAGGAAATTGACTTTCATGAATTAGTCAATGACCTTCAAACTTATGAAAATTTGATTGGAGGACCCAAGAAGAAAGGGAGTAAACCTCACAATCCTGGGAATGGTAATGGGTCGATGAAACCTGAAGCAAATGTTTCCTCTGCTTCAAAGCCCAAATCGAAGAAGAAGTGGAAGAACACCAAGAAGCGAACAAAAGCCATGAAGAATAAAAAGGCTGCTCCTTCTCGTGATGCTACACTTAAGGGAAAGTGTTTCTACTACAATGAAAAAGGTCATTGGAAACCCCAATGTCCTAAACTTCTTGAAAAGAAACAAGGTATTTCTATTTATAAACTTTAAGAGTTTTAGTGAATTATTATCCACTTGGATTTATGATTCTGGACTAACTTTGTTTATTTGTTTTCTTCTTCTTATAGGCCAAGCTACTTGAACTCAATTGAGTTGGATCAGAAAGCTGGACCAAGGGTGAAATCGTCCAGATGGAGATGAAACTCTTCAATTTATTTTTTGAATTAATTGTTTTAGTTTAAAGACAATTTGGATTTCAAATTTTAGTTAGGGATATTTATCCCTGTTTTTCTCATATTGTTGCAATACTTTTTTAAAATTTATTATTAATAAAGTTTACTTTACTTTTCGAAATTCAACATTGCAATTTATGAGATTGAGCTTCATTTAATTTATCTTCATCAACTATTACCACATTATATTTGTATGTTTGTATGTGTAAGTGTTTTTATTATTGATGCAAATTCTATAATATTTACAACTCTTCATAGAGTTATATTAAATAAACACTAGAAACTATTTCTATGTTTATTAATAATTGTTCATTCTAATACAATTATTAAGAATTTGTTTAATAAAAGGATCTTTTGATCTGATAGGGCTGGAGAAAAGTTAAGAAAACTATGTAGTTCAACGATCTTTTATATCTAATGAACTCTGGATAGTATTCAACTCCATATAAACTCTATCACACTTAGAGAATTATGATCTTTACAACCTTTAAAGGTGGATCATAATCTCTATATACTTAGGGGTGGAGGTTATCCATAGTACCCTATATGTATATATACTTAGGGGTGGAGTCTATTTCACAATTCCCTATATAACACATATTTTCTTAAAACATAGAAGTAATATAATGAGTCATCTATTATCAATATAAATTCTTGATCTTGATTGTATGTTCCATTTCGTTTTTACTATTGTAAGTAAAAGTTTGATACCTATAAAAGTTCTTTGAAAAAGTGTCACACTACCTTAATTGAGTGGGAGAATTTTAAAATTCTATACCCATCTTCATTAGGTTGATACTTGTGATAGGTACTTAAGAACACTACTGAAAAGCAAACCTAACCATTCGCATGGACAGGAATAGCTTATCAGAATTATGAGAATAAGATAAAGAACTCTAGTTCAGTCCATTCGAATGACTTGAACTTAGAATTCTAAATCCTCATAAAATTTGATGGTATCTTAATTTTGATTACTTTATCTCTAGCATGTATTTTTCACTTCAAATACTGGTCTGCTATGTTGATGACTTAGTCTTAACTTAAAGTTTCAGACTAATATAAAAGTCACAACTAGGTAACTCTCCAAACAATAAGAGGTTAAAAGTATTATTTAACCAGACATCTGCTATTGAGTGGAACCTATCTGAGATGTAATCAAATAGGGAACATTAGAAGATATTCAAGAAAGATTTATATGTCAGATATTAAGGAACTGTGTATCAGTTGTCCTTGTATCTCACCAACTTATTTCGAGATCTATGAGATGGTGCTTACTTTGGGGTGGAGGAATTATTGTATAATAATTCAAGCTCTACCAGAGAAGAATTATAACTTTGTCTATTCGAAAATACCAGAAAGTTATATTGCTGAAGAAAAGTCTACACTTTATTATCCCAATTACATATTTTAAAATATGAGAGATATGTCTTCTGTTAATTCAGATGTACTTTTAAAACAGTAAAGATTTCAGTAACCCTTGATGAGTAAAGCATATAATAAAGGATGTTTCATAAGAGTATTTATAAACTAGTTTCCAGAAGTTTGGGTGGATTCAAATATACTACACTTGATCTGAAGATCAAGATATCAGATTGACCTATTTGCACAGTTTGTTTTATATTAGTGCAAGTGGGAGTTTGTTGGGTTTTATGCCCTAAATAAAACTCTTTACAATCTGATTAGTTATCAATATAAGAAATTTGAAGTGATTGATGTTTGCATGAATTCTACATGCTAATGGTTTAAATATGTTTATTACATTTACACACAGAATCAGTTAAATCCAGATCATATATTTATTCACAATTATAGTATTGTCAACACAGTGGAATGTGATTATGATCATATGAATCAAAAGTCTTGGTCCCTGTTTCATCAGTGTTATGTGATTTACACTAATGTGATAATCAGCGATGATGTATACTTACACTTGGAGTAAGTGTTATGTTCTTTCCAGGACATTAGTAAAGTATACTAGTTTCGAATGTATGGAGTATACATTGGACTGGACCGATATTGCAACTAAGTTAAGATATTACAAACTTACCGTTATATATATCTTTCCAAGTCAATATCAGTAGTTGATCTTAAGATTAAAAGAATCTAAATCCTGATATGCTTAGGCTCAACTCAGGAGTGCTATTCATGTTCTTTGATTTATTAGTTAAGCCTACTTTGAGGTCAGGGTGATACGTATATTTTGGGAACATGATAGTATGATTGAGTGGGAGTGCTGAACATAAATATGGAATCTATAGCTTCTACTAGTGTATAGAAGTCAAGTGCAGATTCCCTTCGAGCTTAGCAAATAGAAGTAAATGGATGAGCTCTTGTTTAACTGACTAATCATTAGATCACTAAACACCATTTACAGGTAGCTAAGTGTTTTAAGGGGCAAAATACATTGAGGGGTGAGAACGGTAAAGAAATCCCATCTCGAGGTAGATCATCTATATAGAGGATCTTTAAATCACAATAAGATTATAACAATGGTTAAATGAGATAGCATATTGATATCGTGGAACATACAATATGCTCTATATAAGTCTGAGAGTGCAATTGTAAGTTCTAAGAGTGGATTCAACGAAGAATTAATAAGTAGGAATTTACTTGGTAAATTTGGTTCACTTATTGGAAGCTCAGCATATAGATCCATGGTCCCCATTCTAGTTGAGAACATTCTGCTTGTAAGACTCATTAATTGATTCGTGATTGATCAATTATAATTCTAAAGTTAGACTATGTCTAATTTTGTGAATTTTCACTAAGCAGGGGTGAAATTGTGAAGAAAAGAGTTTCTAGGTTTATTTATTTATTAATGGACTTTATATGTCTAATTAATAATTAAATTAAATGTCAATATTATTTAATAATCTATTTTAGTTATTAAATAATTAGTTTTGGCATTTAAAAGGTTAGAATTGGAAAATTGGCGTTTTTGAGAAAATATAAATAAAATTTGATAAAACTGCAAAATCAAGTGGGGCCCACTACAACACCATGGCCGACCACTTAATGAGGAGTTTTCAAATTGTTTTTTTTTATTATTTTAATGCCAAATAATTCCTAACCTAAACCTTGTAGTTGCCTATAAATAGAAAGTGATGGCTCAGTCAAATAACAAGTTTTTCACATGCTTTCATTAGCTTTCTGACAGAAATTTCTCTCTTCAGAAAAACTGAGCCTTCCCCACTTTCTATACCTGGCCGAAACCCTCTCTCCTCTTTTCTCCTTCATCTTTTTCGACCCTAGTGAAAGAGTAAGTGCCCACACACAGCAAGCAGTAACTCAATCATAGATTGGAAGACTGTGAAGGATCAAACTTGAAGAAGAAGGACATTCGGGCTCAGATCTTGATTATACTCTGCTACAGAAAGGATTCGAGGGTTAGAGATCTGAGTGGAAGGAGACATTAATTCCGCTGCATCAATGTAAGGTTTTCTTAACTTTATATGTGTTTAATTTATCGTTTTAGAAAGTTCATATTTAGGGTGTTTAAATAACATACTTGTGAGTAGATCTAAGATCCTGGTAAAATAAATTCCAACAATGCTTATACATGTTTAGCATACGTGTCAGTTGCCATCAGATCAACATATTAGATATATGTTAGGCAAATTTTATATAGCCGTCAGATTAGCATATCAGGGCAACAGTGAGGTGTACATAGAGTTGCACCGAGATGCCAACAGATATATGCTAGGCTATCAGTTAGTATGGATTAACTGTTACCACATCGGTACGACTAGAGTACTGAGTATAGGCTGGATTCGCGGTTAATCATACGTTGTCATGGACGTCCCTAATTTAGTTAGGGTTATGGTCAGGTGTATGGGCGCTTGGTTATAACCCGGGATTTAGTATGTTTATGATATTATGCTTTTCTGACTGAGTCTGTCGACTCACAGTGCTATGTTTATGTGTAGGTAAGGGCAAGGCAAAAGCATAGGAACCATGAGGACAAGCCAATGAAGATTGTACATGTCGGGGCTGTTAGGCCTGGAGCATACGATCCTCGGGACAACAGTGCTTTTGTAGTTAGTCGATGGGCGACAAATATTTTGGAAGGAACTAGTAAACTTTTGTAAAGTGTTTTGTAATCGGGATCCCGAAATATCTTGTATGAAATATATATAAGTTTTAATTCAATAACAAAATTTTAATTAATCACAATTTTCATTAACCTCGTTGATTAGCAACGAGCTGCACAGTACGTTTAAAATCATGTAAACACGCCTATGCTAGTTAGGGTGTTACAATTTGGTATCAGAGCCGCCAGGTTGTCTTCCGAAGATCGTCACGACATGTACAATCATCATCAGCAGTTAGCTCGTTATACGGTTCAGTAAGCTTTTATTACTTTAGTAGTTTACTTTGAATAATATGATTTAAAAAAAGCCTGTTAGGAAGCATGTTAGTAGCCTGATAGTAGAATAGGCGCATGTTTTTAGTTTCCAAATAAGCAGCATTAGTAAGCTCTCGTTGATCATAATCTGATATGCCAACTCTTGGTTACGCAAGTTGTTCAGACTAGAAGGACACCAGGCGAAATACCAGGAGTCAGGGCATTTCGGTCGGGTAAAATGAAGGTCAGGGAGCTTAGTTTCCCCCAAAATGCTCGGGGCCGAGGTAGAGGTCCCAGGGGCAGGGCTCGTGGCCGGGGTGATACTAACACGCTACAGGCTGCCCAAGCTACTCAGGAAGCCCAAAATTGGGAAAATAGGTTTGCAGAAATGCAAGCCAGAATTGAGGAACAAGACAGTGAAGTTCAGAGACTAAGACAGCAAGGTGCTCCTGCAGTGCCTGTTCCAGAAATTCCAGTGGCACCTGCCTTTGTTGTCCAGGCCGAACTAGTGATAGCGGTGAATCGGATGGAACCTCTATATGAAAGGTTCCGCAAGGAGGCACCTCCGGTTTTTCTGGGAGGTCCAGATGTTATGAAAGCCAAGCAGTGGCTAACAGTGATTACTAAGATTTTGAATTTAATGGGCGTCACCGGGAATGATAGAGTGGTCTGTACAACTTTTTAGTTTCAAGAAGACGCATTAGTATGGTGGGACATGGTGTCCATGATACACGATGTCACAACAATGACCTGGGAGAAGTTCCAAGAACTTTTCAATGCCAAGTACTACAATGAGGCCGTCAGAAGTGCCAAGAGAAAAGAGTTTACTCACCTGACCCAGAAAGAAAACATGAGCGTTACTGAGTACACAACGCAGTTTTATCGGTTGGCGAGGTTGGCCTCGGGAATTGTGCCAATCGATTTCAGTAAAAAGGAAAAGTATCTGGATGGATTGAATGTGAAGATTAAACATGACCTGATGATTACTACCGACGACAAAACCACCTATGCTGAAATGGTGGAAAAAGCACTACGAGCTGAGGGCGTAGTTGGTTGTGTGACTGAGTCTGCTAGGACTCTAGTGGGTGTCGAGGCTCCCACCCCTCCTGCATTAGGCTTTAGCAGGGGAGGTAGTGGCTCGGCCATGGATCAGAAAAGGAGGGCATCCACTACAACCGGTGGCTCAGGTCAGAACAAGGGTTCCAGGGGAACCAGGGTCGAGGCAGTCGTCAAGGTAGTTGTGAGACCCGTTATACTTACCCAGAGTGCCCCAGTTGCAAAAGGCACCATCTGGGGGAGTGTAGAGGTCAAGGGTGCTTTTAGTGTGGCATGTCAGGACATTACAAGAGGGAGTGCCCTCAACTTAGAACCGAAGCACCAAAGGCTCCGGCGGACCCACTCTAGCTAGGGTGTTCGCCATTACTCAGGCTGATGAAGAAGCCAGCCCTTTAGTGGTGGCAGGTCAGCTCTCGGTCAACAACTCTTTTTACTTAGTATTGTTTGACTCTGGGGCAACACATTCTTATGTGGCAGCCAGAATCTTTAGTAAATTGGATAGACCGCATGATAGATATGAATCAGGGTTCGGAACCTTAGTACCTAGCGGAGAGTTAGTTATCTCCAAAAGGTGGATTAGGTCTATGCCGATCAGAATTGACGATAGGGAGTTAAGTGCTGACCTAATAGAGATGAGCTTAGCAGATTTTGATATCATACTAGGGATGGATTTCCTATCTAAATATTCAGCAGGTATTGACTGTAAGAGGAACATGGTAATCTTCCAACCTGAAGGAGAAGAACTGTTTGTTTTTGTCGGTTCGGTTCAGGGATCTCGGATCCCGGTGATTTCGACCCTGTCAGCTAGAGAATTATTGTGTGATGGATGCCTAGGGTTTCTGGCCGTGGTGTTAGACACCACTCGGCTAGACTTTGTTCGGCCAGATGATATTAAGGTGGTTCAAGAATTTTTAAATATTTTTCCCGAAGAACTTCCTGGTTTACCACCTCAGCGGGAAATTTATTTTGTTATTGATTTGGCACCCGGAGGGGAACCGTTTTCCAAGGCTCCTTATAGAATGGCTCCAACTGAGCTTAAAGAATTAAAAATTCAACTTCAAGGGTTACTTGACATAGGGTTTATTCGGCCTAGTGTGTCACCCTGGGGAGCTCCAGTATTATTTGTCAAGAAGAAGGATGGGTCTATGAGAATGTGCATCGACTATCAGGAGTTAAACAAGCTAAGAGTTAAGAATAAATATCCATTACCTCGGATTGATGATCTTTTTGATCAACTCCAGGGGAAGACGGTCTTCTCCAAGAATTATCTCCGATCGGGCTATCATCAGTTGAGAATCCGAGAGGAGGACATTCCGAAGACAGCTTTCTGTACTAGGTATGGACATTATGAATTTTTGGTTATGTCGTTTGGACTAACCAATGCTCCTGCAGCATTTATGGACCTGATGAATAGAGTATTCAGGGATTTCCTCGATATCTGTGTAATTGTGTTTATCGACGACATCCTTGTGTACTCTCAATCAGAAGAGGAGCATGAGTTACATCTTTGAATGGTTCTGCAACAGCTTCGGGAACACAAGCTTTATGCCAAGTTCAAGAAATGTGAGTTTTGGCTATCTCAGGTGTCCTTCTTAGGGCACATTGTTAGTAAGGATGGGATCAAGGTGGTTCCAGGAAAGATAGAATCCGTCAAGGATTGGCCTAGACCGAAAACACCAACAAAAACTAGAAGTTTCTTGGGTCTAGCTGGTTATTATCGTCGGTTCGTAGAAGGGTTCTCTAAACACCCTTAACCGAGCTTACCAAAAAGAATTAGCGGTTTTTATGGTCAGATAAATGTGAAGCTAGTTTTCAAGAGCTGAAGCAAAGGTTGATTACAGCTCCAGTGCTAGCTTTACCTTGTGACAAAGAAAAGTTCGTGGTTTATTGTGAGGCATCCAGACAGGGTCTGGGGTGTGTACTGATGCAAGCCGACCGGCTTATCGCTTATGCCTCCTGTCAGTTGAAGGATTATGAGCAACGATACCCAACTCATGACCTAGAATTGGCCGCAGTAGTATTTGCTTTGAAAATCTGGCGGCATTACCTTTATGGAGAAAGGTGTGAAATTTATACCAACCATAAAAGTCTCAAATATTTCTTTACTCAGAAAGATTTGCATATGAGATAGAGGCATTGGTTGGAGTTAGTAAAGGAATACAATTGTGAGATTCTTTATCACCCCGGGAAGGCCAATGTATTGGCCGATGCCCTTAGCAGGAAGGTGTTGGGTTTTATGCCCTAAATAAAACCGTTTACAATCTGATTAGTAATCAATATAAGAAATTTGAAGTGATTTATGTTTGCATGAATTTTACATGATAATGGTTTAATATGTTTATTACATTTACACACAAAATCAGTTACATCCAGATCATATGTTTATTCACAATTACAGTATTGTCAACACAGTGGAATGTGATTGTGATCATATGAATCAAAAGACTAAGTCCCTGTTTCATCAGTGTTTTGGATTTACACTAATGTGATAATCAGCGATCATGTGTACTTACACTTGGAGTAAGTGTTATGTTCTTTCCAGGACATTAGTAAAGTATACTAGTTTCGAATGTATGGAGTATACATTGGACTGGACCGATATTGCAACTTAGTTAAGATATTACAAACTTACTGTTATATCTTTCCAAGTCAATATCAGTAGTTGATCTTAAGATTAAAAGAATCTAAATCCTGATATGTTTGGGCTCAACTGAGGAGTACTATTCATGTTCTTTGATTTATTAGTTAAGCCTACTTTTGGGTCAGGGTGATACGTATATTTTGGGAACATGATAGTATGATTGAGTGGGAGTGTTGAACATAAATATGGAATCTATAGCTTCTACTGGTGTATAGAAGTCAAGTGATGATTCCCTTCGAGCTTAGCAAATAGAAGTAAATGGATGAGCTCTTGTTTAAGTGACTAATTCTTAGATCACTAAACATCATTTACAGGTAGCTAAGTGTTTTAAGGGGCAAAATACATTGAGGGGCGAGAACGGTAACATTATCCAATCTCGATGTAAATCATCTATATAGAGGATCTTTGATCAGAATAAGATCATAACAATGTTTAAATGAGATAGCATATTTATATCGTGGAACATATAATATGCTCTATATAAGTCTGAGAGTGCAATTCTAAGTTCTAAGAGTGGATTCAACGAAGAATTAATAAGTAGGAATTTACCTAGTAAATTCGGTTCACTTATTGGAAGCTCAGCATATAGATTCATGGTCCCCATTCTAGTTGAGAACATACTGCTTGTAAGACTCAATAATTGATTTGTGATTAATCAATTATAATTCTAAAGTTAGACTATGTCTAATTTGTGAATTTTCACTAAGGAGGGTCGAAATTGTAAAGAAAAGAGATTATAGGTTTATTTATTTATTAATAGAATTTATATGTCTAATTAATAATTAAATTAAATGACAAAATTATTTAATAATCTATTTTAGTTATTAAATAATTAGTTTTGGCATTTAAATGGTTAGAATTGGAAAATTGGCGTTTTTGAGAAAATAGAAATAAAATTTGTGAAAACTGCAAAACCAAGTGGGGCCCATTACACACACCATGGCCGGCCACTTAAAGTGGATTTTCAAATTGATATTTTCATTATTTTAATGCCAAATAATTCCTAACCTAAACCTAGTAGTTGCCTATAAATAGAAAGTGATGGCTCAGTCAAATCACACATGTTTTGAATAACCTTTTCTGTCAGAATATTTCTCTTCAGAAAAATTGAGCCTTCCCTTTCTCTTATTTTGCTGAAATCACTCTCTCTCTTTTCTTCCTCATAAATTTCGAACCTTAGTGATAGAGTAAGTGCCCACACACAGCAAGTGGTAACTCAATCATAGATTGGAAGACTGTGAAGGATCAGATACACAAAGAGAAGGACATTCGGGCTCAGATCTTGATAATACTCTGCGACAGAAAGGATACAAGGGTTAGAGATCTGAGTGGAAGGTGACATTAATTCCGCTCCATCAATGTAAGGTTTTCTTACTTTATATGTGTTTAATTTATCGTTTTAGAAAGTTCATATTTAGGGTGTTAAACAACATACTTGTGAGTAGATCTAAGATCCTGGTAAAATAAATTCCAACAACTGGCCTCAGAGCCATGGTAATTGATTTTCTTGCAAGAAATTTGAACTTTAAAACGATTGTTTGTTATTTGGATGGTTTCATGTTGTATTGAGTGTTATATGATGACTGATTGATGTTTGAGAATTTTCGTGAAAAATAATTGAAATTTTGTTTCTGCAATTATTTTTATTGGATAGTATGGAAAAAATTAAGCAAGTTACTTTTGTACAGAACTCAATTTCGATTTAATTTGAATTAGTTATGATTTTTTGAGGATTCAAAAAAAAATCAGGGGTGATGAACTTACATACGCGCGCGGACGAGGGTGACACCCTCGGACAGCACGCATTTTAAGGTTAAATTCCTCTCTTTTGGGCCTTGTGTGAGAGTTGGGAACCATAGAAGTTGGTACGACATTTGGACCCCAGCACCCCCTCACACGAACTACCCCAATTGTGAAGGCCCATTTGCCTGATTTGAATAACTGTGCTAGGTTAATTAAATTAGTTTAACCTAATAAAATTGAATTAGCAACATAATTAACTTTTAAAATATATGAAATTTATTTTCATTTTAATGTTTTAAAGTTAATTTTAAGAAAAACACTTTTAGTTTTAGATATTATTTCTAGACAAACTATTTGTATTTTTCTTGTATTTAATTAAATAAAGAATTTTAACTAACTAGATTCTTTCTGGAACTTATTTAATTAAATAAACCTATTTAAGTTATAAATTAGTTATTATAACTGATTTTTAATATCTAACTTAAATTTGAATATTTTATTTAAATTTAAAATTAAGTTGAGGAATCTAGGCATTAGTTATTAAAGATTCTTAAGATATTTTTTAAGTTAGTTTTAAACTTAAAATGGAATATTTTTCAAATTAAGTGGTTATAACTTAATTTTTGATATTTAATTAAATCTAAATTTGAAAATATTTAAGTTCTAGATTTTTTCTATACAACTTAAATTAGATATTTTTCAAATTTTTCTTGAAAAGATACTTAGTCAAATCAGATATTTTCTAGATAGTTATTTCTAGACTACTTATTATTTCTAATATTTAAATAGGAAAATATTATACATTATGAAATTAATTATTTAAATAGTTAATTTTGGTACAATTTTATTTAAGTATATTTTTTTTCCTAGTATTAAACTAGAGATAATAATTAAGCTTTCTCTACACTTAATTATTTATTTCTTGAATTTAATACATTTAATTAAATCGAAAAATTAAATATCTAAGTTGATTTTCATCATGATACTTAAATATTTATTTTTCATGACACTTAATTAAATAGAAAATTATTTTTAGGTTGAAATTTAATTTTTCAACTTAAAATTAAATAACTTTCAAAATATGTATTTCTTTATTTTATTAATTACTTTCGAAATTGCATTTTAATTATGCAAGATGATTTTGAATTTATCTTGAAAAATAGATTAAGTTGTAAATTAATTATTTATTTTAATTAATTCTTGGACCAACTTAAATCAATGATTTTTTCATTTATTGATTAATTTAAAATAAATAAATTAAAGTATATTATTACAAATTGAATTAATTAGTCAAAGGAAAATCTAGATAGGTGATCTTTTTGCTTGAAGTATTTTTTCTAAGTATTTATTATTTAATTATTTTCGAAAAATAGTATAATTTTATACTTTATTTTTTTCAAAATACAATAAATATATTCTTATGAAAATTTATTTTAAGTTGCTAATTAATTTAAATTAATACAGCTTAAATTAATTTTTCTTAATATTTATATTTCAAAATTACTACTAAGATGGAAATAATTCATTTTATTTCGGTCACCATCTAAGTATAATTTTATAAATATTAAATTAAATTCTAAATTCGAATTTAATGAATATATTTTATTAGAATAATAAAGAAAATATATTTTAAAGAATGAGCTTTATTATTATTAAGATATTCGGTCTCCCTTGTTGGTTTTACATCGCGTATGTTTTAGTGAGTAATCCTCCCTAATGGAGGAACGTTCATTAGCAATTTCGCACTGTTTAATCTCGAAAGATAAGTAGTTTGTAAGTGTTTTATATGGTATGGATCACCCTAATGGTGGCGACCATATTTCACTTGCAAATTATGAAACAATGGTAGAAGCTCATAAGATAGAATAGCCTTGACTCTCGCCTAAACGGGACAACGCTGGATTCCAATCTTGATCGAATAAAAGGTTGCTAGCATGTTTAACATTTTAGATGAGCAGACAACTCTATTCAATGGATGGTAGCTTTGACTCTCGCCTAAACGGGACACTGATATCAGTTTGTTGAAAAACCTTGGAAATTATTTAGGATTGTATTTTTTTAGTATTTTCTCTTATCATTCCTACATGCTATGTGCTCATAATTTCTGAATTGTATTTTGTGTCAAACCATTATTGATTTCTATTTATTGATTTCTATTATTTTGTAGTATCCTGTTTAATCATGATGAATTCCATGTTATCACTCTTGACTGAAAATAAGCTAAATGGATCTAACTTTCCTAAATGGAATGAGAACATTAATATTGCTCTCATGGGAGAAAGTGCCTCGTTTGTGTTAACTGAGCCGTCTCCTGAAGTGTCGGGGAATAATGCATCCAAAGCTGTGAAAGAAAAGTATGAGCGATGGCAGAAAGCAAATGACAAAGCTCTATACTTTATGCTTTCCAGCATGGTTGACACCCTTAAAACTCGGTTTTCTAAAACCGAAAAGGCTGCTGAAATAATGACGAAGTTAACTGAGTTATTCGGTAGGGCATCTCTTCAGTCTCGCTTTGACGCGACTAAGAAGTATATCAATGCACGGATGGAACCCCATCAAAACATGCGTGATCATGTTCTCCTCATGGCAAGTTATTTCCAAGAAGCCCAGGATCATGGTGCTGAAATGGATCATACTACTCAAGTAAGCCTTATCTTGAATAGTCTGACTCCAGCATTTCTGCCCTATACATCAAATTATGTCATGAATAAGAAGGACATAGACTTTCATGAGTTAGTCAATGACCTTCAGACTTATGAAAATTTGATTTGAGGACCCAAGAAGAAAGGGAGTAAGCCTCAAAATTCTGGGAATGGTAATGGGACGGTCAAACTTGAAGCAAATGTTGCCTCTGCTTCTAAACCCAAATCGAAGAAGAAGTGGAAAAACACCAAGAAGCGTGCAAAAGCCATGAAAAACAAAAAGGCTGCTGCTTCTGGTGATGCTACACTCAAAGGAAAGTGTTTCTTTTTATAAACTTTAAGAGTTTTAGTGAATTATTATCCAATTGGATTTATGATTCTGGACTAACTTTGTTTATTTGTTTCTTCTTCTTATAAGCCAAGCTACTTGAACTCAGATATTATCTTCATGAGTTGGATCGGAAAGCTGGACCAAGGGTGAAGTCGTCCAAGATGATATGAAGCTCTTTTAATCTATTCTTTGAATTAATTGTTTTAGTTTAAAGACAATTTGGATTTTGAATTTTAATTAGGGATTTTTATCCCTGTTTTTCTCATATTGTTGCAATACATTTTTTTTATTATTATTAATAAAGTTTATTTTCTATTTCAAACCGATTGCAATTTATGAGATTGAGCTTCATTTACTTTATCTTAAACCACAATTACCACATTATATTTATCTGTTTGTATGTGTAAGTATTTTTATTATTGATGCAAATTCTATAATATTTACAACTCTTCATATAGTTAAATTAAATAAACACTAGAAATTATTTTTATGTTTATTAATAATTGTTAATTCTAATACAATTATTAAGAATTTGTTTAATCAAAGGATCTTTTGATCTGATAGGGGTGGAGAAAAGTTAAGAAAACTATGCAGTTCAACGATCTTTTATATCTAATGAACTCTAGATTGTATTCAACTCCACATAATCTCTATCACACTTAGAGAATCATGATCTTTACAACCTTTTGGGGTGGATCATAATCTCTATATACTTAGGGGTGGAGTTTATCCACAATACCCTATGTAACACATATTTTCTTTAAACATGGAAGTAATACAATGACTTAGCTATTATCAATATAAATCCTTGATCTTGATTGTATGTTCCAATTCGTTTTACTTTGTAGTAAATAATGATACCTATAAAAGTTCTTTGATAATGTTTCACACTACCTTAATTGAGTGGGAGAATTTTAAAATTCTTTACCCATCTTCATTAGGTTGACATTTGTGATAGGTACTTAAGAACACTATTGAAAAGCAAATCTAACCATTCATGTGGATAGATATAACTTATCAGAATTATGAGAATAAGATACAAGAACTCTAGTTCAATCTATTCGAATGACTTGAACCAAGAATTCTTAATCCTCATAAAATTTTATGGTATGTTAATTTTGATTACTTAATCTCTAGTAAGTATTTTTCACTTCAAATACTAGTCTGCTAAGTTGATGACTTAGTCTTAACTTAAAGTTTCAGACTAATACAAAAGTCACAACTAGATAACTCTCCAAACAATAAAGAGGTTATATGCATTATTTAACGAGACATCTGCTATTGAGTGGGAGCTATCTGAGATGTAATCAAATATGGAACATTATAAGATATTCAAGAAAGGTTTATGAAAGTGATATATATGTTAGATATTAAGGAACTGTATATCAGTTATCCTTGTATCTTCACCAACTCATTCGAAATTATGAGATGGTGGTTACTTTGGGGGCGGAGGAATTATTCTATAATAATTCAAGCTCTACCAGAGAAAACTTATAACTTTGTAAATTCGAAATTACCAGAAAGTTATATTATTAAAGAAAAGTCTACACTGTATTATCTCAATTCCATATTTTAAAATATGAGAGATATGTCTTCTGTTTATTCAGGTGTACTTTAAAACAGTAAGGATTTCAGTATCCCTTGATGAGTAAAGCATATAGTAAAGGATGTTTCATAAATGTATTTATGAACTAGTTTCCAGAAGTTTGGGTGGATTCAAATATACTATACTTGATCTGTAGATCAAGACATCAGATTGATTTATTTGCACACTTTGTTTTATGTTAGTGCAAGTGGGAGTTTGTTGGGTTTTATGCCCTAAATAAAACCCTTTAGAATCTGATTAGTAATCAATATAAGAAATTTGAAGTGATTTATGTTTGGAAATTAAATAAAAATAAATAATAAATAACTTGTAACCTGAAAAAAACCTGATAATTTATTTACTTATAAAACTTTAATTAAGATTAATTATATTTTAAAATTAAATTAATTATAATTATTAATTAATTTTTTTGCAATTGCAAAACTTTTTATAATTTAAAATTATACACATATAATTTCATAATTTAAAGTTTATCATACTTGTAATCTTAATTTAAAATTATTACTTAGTTATTTAATTTTTATTTAAATATTTAAAAAGTAAAAAGAGAAATAAATTAAAGGATTTTCCAGAAAAAAAATGGCTACACTCGTTGAAGAATTAAATATTTAAAGTAGCTCGCTACTTCTTCCCTTTACTCAGAATTTACAAAAGCGCCTATAGTGTGCATCAGACAATGTGTCGTCATCACGTATATAACAACTCTATTTTGGAGTTATTTTGCAACTTATTGCTCGTTCTAATTAGTCGTATGATCTTTTTATTTGTGTTCATAAACATCCAATAAAATATTTTGTGATAGCCATGGAATATTGGTGGATAATTTTCAAATATTCAAAGGAGTATTTGAACTCTATAAAAAGTGGTCACTTTCTTCTAGAGTGTTCTCATAGTGTTGTAGAGGGAATATTTTTTTGTTGGGCAAAGACCTTTGAGACTTGTCTGGGCCTTGAGTTGTCCGACAAAATTCTTTGAGAATTGAAGCCTTTACGCATATATTCTACTTGGAAAAAGTAAACCATAGCTTCACAAAAGCTTTCCCCATAATATGTCAGTAAGTATATAGTATTTTAAAAAAATAACTAATAAACTTTTCTAACAAGGTGAAAATCTTGAATTAAATCAAGTATATAATAAAATTATGTATTTCAATATAGATTTGAATTAATCTTAAAGTTAGCATAAAGCATGAAGAAAATAATGTGAGAGTGATGGTTCAACTACATTGTGCTTAGAAGAGATTTTGTCTAGACATATGATGTGAGAAAGAAAAATACTCAATAATCATTAAATAAATAAATAAATTTAAAGTAATATCATTTCAAACTTTTGTAAATTATGGTCAAGTGAAAACTTGACAAATCTTTCAAACTGTAAAAGATTTAGTAAGAATAACATCTAGCTAGGGAGCTGATAAGATTAAATTACCGAATAGATTAACCATTAATGATAAACTAGGCAATGAATGTATGTATTAAGTTTAAAAGGAGAAAAAATGAGATGTTAGAAAATTAAAATTATATCGATATATAGATATATAGACTGATGGATAGATATACAAATTTTGTTATCGATTGACTAGCTTGAGGCCTCATACTTATGTTGGGTTTTAGGCACTAAATAAAACTCATTTCAATATAATCAGATTTACTTATTAATATAGATCAGAAATAACATTTAATGTTGCATGGTTCACATGATTTATTTCATGATTATATGTACATAATGTATAAATTCATCTGAAACCCTTTTCACATACTTTATCCTGTTTATTGTGCCGTCAACACATTGGAAAGTAAACATGACTATGTGAATAAAGTTTCCTAGATTTATCAGACACATGGTTTTACTGATATGATAATCTACAACAAGAGTTTACTTGTATTTGGAGAAATACTATGTTCTTTCCAGAACATTGGTTAAAGTAAAGCTCAGGTTGGATGCATGGAGTATGCATCGGAAGGGACCGATATTGAACTTTGACTTAGATTTAATTAAACTTACCGTAAAATCTATTCAAGTCAATATCGCCTAGTTGATCCTAGATCAAATGATCTTAATCCTGTTATGATTAGGCTCAATCTTGAAAGGCTATTCGTGTTCCTTGAATTGTTAGTTAAGCCTACCTTTTGGTCAGGGTGATACGTACTTTTTGGGAACACGGTAGTGCAATTGAGTGGGAGCGCTAGCATAAACATGGAATCTATAGCTTCTATCTGGCGAATAGTAAGCAAAGGATGATCTCCTTCGAGCTTGACCAAACGAAAATAAATGGTGGAGTACTCATTTCACATAAGCTGAAATATCATTTATACGGGGTCAAGTGTTTTAAGGAATAAATACATTGTAGAGTGTAACGGTAATTTAATCCCTCTACAGTGTAGATCATTCATATAGAGGATCATTGATCACATTAGGATTATAACAATGGATAACTAATGATGTGTCTATATGGTGGAACATATAGAGCATTCTATATACTGAGAGTGCAATTCTAAGTTCTATGCGTGGATTCAACGAAGAATTAATAAGTTAGTGAATTTTAGTGCTAAATTCTTGATCTACTTATTGGAAGCTCGGTTATATAGACCCATGGTCCCCCCACTAGTTGAGATAATATTGCTTGTAAGACTCATGTAATTGGTTTTGATTAATCAATTATAATTCTCAAATTAGACTATGTCTATTTGTGAATTTTTCACTAAGTAAGGGCGAAATTGTAAAGAAAGAGTTTATAGGGGCATATTTGTTAATTATGATACTTTGTATGGTTCAATTAATAAATATGATAAATGACAATATTATTTAATAATTATTTATAATTATTAAATAGTTAGAATTGGCATTTAAATGGTTGAATTAGGAAATTGGCATTTTTGAGAAAATCAGATACAAAAGGTGTTAAAATTGCAAAATTGCAAAAAGCAAGGCCCAATCTATTAGTGTATGGCCGGCCACCTATTGTAGCATTTTAAGTTGATTTTTTCATTATTTTAATGCCATATAATTCAAACCTAACCCTAGTGGAATGCTATAAATAGATAGTGAAGGCTTCAGAAAAATTAGACTTTTCTTCTGACACTTCTTCTGATTCAAAAAAACTGAGCCTCTCTCTCTCTCCCTATCTTTAGCTACCACTTCTTCTTTCTTCTTCCTTTGAATTTCGAAATCCTTAGTGATTAGAGTAGTGCCCACACACATCAAGTGATACCTCAATCATAGTGAGGAAGATCGTGAAGAAAGATCATCAGCAAAGGAGTTTCAGCATCAAAGATTCAGAGAAAGAGATCCAGGTTCAGATATTGATAATGCTCTGCTACAGAAAGGAATCAAGGGCTAGATATCTGAACGGAAGGAGTCATTATATTCCGCTACACCCAATGTAAGGTTTCTTAAACTTTATATGTGTTTAATTTATCGTTTTAGAAAGTTCTTATTTAGGATGTTAATAAACATACTTGTGAGTAGATCTAAGATCCTGGTAAAATAATTTCCAGCAACTGGCCTCAGAGCCATGGTAATTGATTTACTTGCAAGAAATTTGGACTTTAAAACGATTGTTTGTATGTTCTTTGGATGGTATCATGTTGTATTGAGTGTTATTTGATGATTGATTGATGTTTGTGAAATTTTCGTGAAAAATAATTGCGATTTTATCTCTGGAATTATTTTTATTGGATAGTATGAAAAACATTAAGCAAGTTAGCCTTTTACAGAACTTAATTTGGATTTTATTTGAATTAGTTATTATTTTTTGAAGATTTGAAAAAATCGGGGCTGTGCTCATATTTTCCTGCGATCGCAAATCTGTCCGTACTGTTTCGAATTTTTTTGTTTTTCTTCGATTTTTCATGCTTTTTCATGGAATTAACTTCCGATTTTTTGTATGGTTTTGTATATATACTATTACTATTCCTAATTCAATTCTAATTATCATTTTGAATTAATTTAATATTTTTTAAATTTAATTCAAAGATATTAGTGTAATTTGAATTTGAATAGAATTAGTATCTATCTTCTTGCTTAAAAATATATCTTATTAAAAATCTATCTTATTTTTAAATTTGATTATATCTTATTTTTTTAAAAATTTAAGGTCAGATTTTATAAGATATTTATAAAATCTTTTAAGATATTTTTAAGATATCTTATCTTTTAAGATATTTTTAATTATATCTTATCTTTTAAGATTTTTTTTAAAAAATTAAATCTTTTTAGATATTTTGTAACGCCCTGTCCAACAGGGACGCCACGTGTGTGCACTTTATTTAAAATACCAATAATTATATAAGATGTAATTATACTAAAAGTGTGGGTAATTAAAAATTTTGATAGTTAAAACTCAACCTTTAAACTATTTAACAAAAGATAAGTAACATGATTTATGGGGTCCCCCTGTTTCTAAAATATTTACAAACTGGTTTCAAAGTATTTTATAACATAAACTTTATATTTCCCAAAATACAATCAAAATAGAGCATCCTGTAAACTGGGCTGCACATGCGAGCTGGTATGTACATTCCGCCGTGACCATAACTCATGGTTGTTCGACTTTAGCTTTTCCTTTACCTGCACCATAAAGCACCAGTGAGTCACAGAGACTCAGCAAGAAAGTGACTAAAACAATAATTGAAAGAAAATGATTAACAACTTATTCTCATGCCATTATGTTTACTCACTATTCGATAATAATAAGCATTTCCTTAAACATCATACATTCCTGGTACTTAATAAGGTACCACTTTTACCACTCGTTACATACGAGCTGAATATGTCACTATCGTTGCCCGATAACGCAAACGATAAGTAAGAAACCTAACCGCGGTTTCATGAGTAATTACTCATAACGGTAATAACCGTTTCCAACCCTAGGTAATAACCTAGGCTTAATAAGCTTTAATCAACATCATGTTAATAATCAAAATCACCTCCATTCATTCATTGATTTTTAACCACATACGGTGCTTACCACTTTTCTTACCTTAATTCAGAAGTCAAGAATATGGCCGACCTGGGTGGAAAAACAAGCTAGGCAATCCCGGTCCTATGTCACGACAATTGAAACACAATAAATACCTTAACATAATATTCCGGATTAAAACCCTAATTTAGAAATCAAATGTAACCTAACTCCCAACAACCCTAATTTAGGTCAAGCATCCCATATTTAATTTAAAACAGATAGTACACAACTCCCCGGGTCAAAACTGAACATAAAACAAACCCGAAGAAATTCTCCCCTGCAGGCAACCGGTCGACCGGTTCTGGTATACCAGAACCCATCCGGTCGACCGGTTCTGGCAGACCAGGAACAAAAGTTCCTTTTCACCAAAATCGAACCAAAACCCCTCCAAACCTATCCAAACTTTCCAGAACAGTTTATTAACATACATATGACATAACCTAAGCTGCAAAACACAATGGTTCAATCTCTAGCTTGAAATCACACACTCAAGTGAAGAAATCAAGTTTCTTTTAGCTTTCTCACTCACCAATCAATCCCAACAGCCATGAATTCAATCCAAACATGCATTAACAGACCTTATTTAACTTGGATAACAAACCTACACCTTCACTAAACCTACAGCTTTGAAAATTTTCAAAAAAGTAACAAAACCTAGCTTGAAAACCTAAGAAAACACCAAAACTAAAAGGATGAACTTACCTAGGGTGCAAGGTTAACTTGGAGATGGAGTTTAGCTCTGAAAATTGATGTTGGCTGAAGCAAAACAATCCCTCTAGAGGCTGGTTCAGTTTGCTCGAAGGAAGAAGAGAAGAAGGTTGAGAAAATTTGGTTACTTGTCTTGGAAGGAAGCTTTTCTTCCTTTTTAAAATGCTTTGATTTCTTTTTTTTAAAAAAAATTTCCTTCCTTTTTATAACAAAAAGGCAGCAGCAAAGAAAAGAAAAGAAAAGTCAAAAAATATTTTCTTGAATTCCTACTTTACCCCTCTCACAAGTAAATAAACCCTAGGGGCATTTTGGTAATTTTACTAATTCCCCAATTCGACATTCTAATAAAATTCTAACTTAATCCGGGATATTCTCAAAATAATTCTTTCATTTAATGTCGTGACATTGCTAACCACATAGCTAAATTTCCACAATTACCGGGCCCAAAATAACGTATTTCATTAAATAATTTCTCAACAATTTACCTAAGTAAGATCATAATCCTACTTCATTTTCCAAGTAATTACATATTTAATAAAATATGTCCATTTAAATATTATTTATTTTCTGGGATATTACAACTATCCCCCACTTATAGGAATTTCGTCCTCGAAATTTACCTGAAAAGCTCGGGATACAACTCCCGCATCTGCGACTCTAATTCCCAAGTCGCTTCTTCAACTTTGCTATTCCGCCACAACACTTTGACTAGTGGAATAGTCTTGTTTCGCAACACCTTTTCTTTCCTGTCTAAGATCTGTACTGGTTGTTCTTCATATGACAGGTCGGTTTGAAGCTCAATGTCTTCATAACTTAAGATATGAGTTGTATCAGATACATATTTCCGAAGCATCGAGACATGAAACACATTATGAACCCCAGATAAGGCAGGAGGTAGAGCTAACCGATAAGCTACCTGACCTACTTTCTCAAGAATCTCAAATGGACCAATAAATCTGGGACTCAACTTTCCCTTCTTCCCGAACCTTCGAATTCCCTTCATTGGGGACACCCGAAGAAAAACAAAATCCCCAACTTGGAATTCAACATCTCTACGCTTTGGATCCGCGTAGCTTTTCTGTCTACTTTGGGAAGCAAGCATACGAGCTCGAATCTTCTCAATAGCCTCGCTCGTTCTTTGGACAGCTTCAGGTCCAAGATACCTACGTTCACCGGCCTCATCCCAGTGAATAGGTGATCGACATTTCCTTCCATAAAGCATCTCATACGGAGCCATGCCAATGGTACTCTGATAACTATTGTTATAAGAAAATTCAATCAGAGGTAGGTACTTGTTCCAAGAACCTTCAAAGTCCATTATACATGCCCTCAACATATCCTCAAGTATCTGAATAGTTCTTTCAGATTGACCATCGGTTTGAGGATGAAAAGCTGTACTGAATCTCAACTTAGTACCCATTGCTTGCTGTAAACTTCCCCAGAACTTGGATGTAAATTTTGGATCTCGATCTGAAACTATCGACTTTGGGGCACCATGAAGTCGAACTATTTCCTTAATATACAAATCAGCATATTGATCCACTGTATACGTTGTCCTCACCGGGAGAAAGTGAGCAGACTTCGTATATCGATCCACTATCACCCAAATAGAATCATAATACCCTACTGTTCTGGGTAATCCCACCACAAAATCCATGGTGATGTCTTCCCATTTCCATTCAGGAATCTTTAGAGGTTGAAGCAAACCTGCCGGCCTTTGGTGTTCTGCTTTAATTTGTTGACAGGTTAAGCATTTTGACACATATTCAACAATATCCCTCTTCATACCCGGCCACCAGTATAAAGCTTTCACATCATGATACATCTTGGTTGTTCCCGGGTGTAAGGAGTACGGTGTAGTATGAGATTCATCAAGAATCTCTTGTCTGATTTCTTTGTCAACGGTACACGTATTGTTTTTGTATCGCAACAACCCATCAGATAAGCATGAAAAGTCTCTTGCCAATCCAGCCTCTAACCTCTCCTTATGTCCCTGTAGCTCAAGGTCACCTTGTTGGGCTACTCTAATTCTTTCCAATAGATTAGATTGTATGGTGATATTAGCAAGTTTTCCAATTACAAATTCAATTCCCGCTCTCGTCATATCCTCTGCCAACTTGGCTGAGATTTCCTTTAGTTCACAAACTTGCCCTGGTCCTTTCCGACTTAGAGCATCCGCTACCACATTTGCTTTACCAGGGTGGTAGAGAATCTCGCAGTCATAATCCTTGACCAGTTCTAACCATCGTCGTTGTCTCATATTTAAATCCTTCTGAGTGAAAAAGTACTTGAGGCTTTTGTGATCTGTATAAATTTCACACTTCTCACCGTACAGATAGTGACGCCAAACTTTTAGTGCAAAGACAACCGCTGCTAATTCAATATCATGGGTAGGATATCGTTGCTCATACTCCTTCAATTGCCTGGATGCATAAGCAATCACTTTCCCTGATTGCATAAGAACACAACCTAACCCTTGTTTGGACGCATCACAATAAATCACAAACTTTTCGTCACCTTTTGGTAAGGTTAGCACAGGAGCGGTAATCAACCTTTGCTTCAATTCCTGGAAACTACCTTCACACTTGTCAGTCCAAACAAACTTACAATTCTTTCGGGTCAACTCAGTTAAAGGCGTAGAAATCTTTGCAAAGCCCTCAACAAATCTTCGGTAATACCCTGCTAACCCCAGGAAACTTCTAACTTCAGTTGCTGACTTAGGTCGAGGCCAGTCACGCACTGCTTCAATCTTTACTGGATCCACTAAAATACCATCTTTACTCACCACATGCCCCAAGAAACTCACCTGAGGTAACCAAAATTCACATTTCTTAAATTTGGCATACAACTTATGCTCCCTGAGACGTTGTAATACCATTCGAAGATGTCTTTCGTGAGTCTCTTCCGAGTCTGAATAAATTAGAATATCATCGATAAAGACAATAACAAAATCATCCAGAAAATCTTTGAACACTCGGTTCATCAAATCCATAAATGCTGCCGGGGCATTTGTTAATCCGAAGGACATTACCAAGAATTCATAATGACCATACCGGGTCCGAAAAGCTGTCTTGGGAATATCCTCCTCTCGAATCCTCAGTTGGTGATAACCAGATCGAAGATCAATCTTAGAAAAGACAGTTTTACCCTGCAACTGATCAAATAAATCATCTATTCTTGGCAGAGGGTACTTGTTCTTCACTGTTAATTTGTTTAACTCCCGATAATCTATACACATTCGTAATGTTCCATCTTTCTTTTTCACAAACAAAACTGGTGCACCCCAAGGTGAAGTACTAGGTCTAGTAAATTTTAAATCCATCATCCCCTGTAATTGAACTTTTAACTCTTTCAGCTCTGCAGGTGCCATCCTGTAGGGAGCTTTCGATACAGGCTCAGCTCCTGGTATTAAATCAATCTCAAAATCAATTTCACGTTTTGGTGGCAACCCTGGTAACTCTTCTGGGAACACATCCAGAAATTCTCGAACTACTGGGACATGCTCCGGTCCCGCTAGTGGTTCCCTGGAAATATCCACAACACTTGCCAGGAAACCAATGCACCCTTCACACAACAAATCCCTTGCCTTAAGGGCTGAAATTAAGGGAATCCGAGATCCTTGCATCTTACCCACAAATACAAAAGGGTCCTCGCCCTCAGGCTGAAAAGTTACCATCTTTCTTTTACAATCAATGGTGGCGTTGTATTTAGCAAGCCAATCCATCCCCAAAATAACATCAAAATCCTCCAGATTTAATTCTATCAGATCAATTGATAACTCTCTTCCTTCCACAAACACCGGAAGGGATCGAACCCACTCCGCCGAAGATAACCAACTCCCCGGTAGGCAACAAGGTTCCAAAACCTCTAGAAAGCACATCACTAGGTTTATTCACCGCTCAATTATTCTACTTGAAATATAAGAATGCGTCGCACCAGAATCAATTAATACAGTCAATAAAGTACCAGCAACAGAAAGCTGACCTGTCACAGTAGATGGACCAGCATCAGCCTCAGCTTGAGTCATGGCAAACACTCGAGCAGGAGCGGGTGTATCATCCTTCTTTTGCTCTAACCGTAGCAATTGTGGACAATTTCTCTTCATATGACCCACCATTCCACAGTGGAAACAGGCCCTAGCCTGACACTCGCCCAGGTGATGCCTTTTACACCTTGGACATTCAGGAAAAGTCCGCCAGTTTTCATTCCCACTACGACGGAAACCTTGGTTACCCTGGAATCTTTTGTTTGGGCCTCGCCGCGATGTTTCACTAGGTCTTTTCCTGCCGGTCACCAAGATCGGTACCCCTACCCGAACCAAAGACTCGCCGATTGTTTCCATGAATCTCTTCGGCAATATTTTTCTTTCGTATCTGAGCCTCTGCACCCTCAGAAACTAAAGCCAACTCAACTATCTGAGCATAAGTTTGGGCAACCCCCGGTTGTTTAGAAGCAACAATCACATCCCGGGCGATGTGTTCATCCAGCCCCCGAATAAACTTGGCTTTTCTAGCAGCTTCAGTAGCCACCTCATCTGAGGCAAACTTTGCCAGTCGATCAAACTTAGTAGCATACTCTGTCACAGTCATACTACCCTGAGTTAACCGTATAAACTCTTCTGCCTTTGCTGCCTTAATAGATTCATTATAATACTTCTCAAAAAATAAGGCCCGAAAAGTTTCCCAGGTCATATTATTCAGATCATGGCCCTGAGATACAATCTCCCACCAAATACGGGCATCATCTCGTAGCATATAGGTAGCACACCTGACCCGGTCATTATCTTCAACTCGCATAAAATCAAAAATGGATGTTATCATACTCATCCATTGCTCTGCTTTGAGTGGATCAGCACCACCCTCAAACACTGGCGGGTTCTGCTTTCTGAACCGTTCATATAATGGTTCCAAACGATTTCCTGCATCCGGTGGCACTACTAGAGGTGCCGGAGGATCAGGATTCAGATTTAGAGCGAGGCCGAGCTCGCCGCTCTCTTAATTCTCCGATTTGTTCACCCCGCCGCCGAATAGTTTCTTGCATAGCAGCATATAATCGTTCCCAATTAGGTGGCGGTAAAGGGTTCTCTCCCTCACCGGCAGCCCTGAGCCCAGCTAGCTCGCGGGCACCCCTACCAGTCCGCCTTGGGTGCATAACTATACACCTGCGATCACATTCCAAGTAATAACAATACTGATAAGTATTTCCATATATTATAATCCTTCCCACAACATTCTGATATCGACATAATTCAGGTAATCAGAAAATTAGCAAACTATCTTTTAACTTAAAACTTACTAAACCATGAGTCGATCAGGTCCTTGCAGCCAATGTACATATCAAACCAGTCTTCAGGATCTAAAAACCTTGGCGCTCTGATACCATGTTGTAACGCCCTGTCCAACAGGGACGCCACGTGTGTGCACTTTATTTAAAATACCAATAATTATATAAGATGTAATTATACTAAAAGTGTGGGTAATTAAAAATTTTGATAGTTAAAACTCAACCTTTAAACTATTTAACAAAAGATAAGTAACATGATTTATGGGGTCCCCCTGTTTCTAAAATATTTACAAACTGGTTTCAAAGTATTTTATAACATAAACTTTATATTTCCCAAAATACAATCAAAATAGAGCATCCTGTAAACTGGGCTGCCTGCGGCTGGTATGTACATTGCTGCTGTGACCATAACTCATGGTTGTTCGACTTTAGCTTTTCCTTTACCTGCACCATAAAGCACCAGTGAGTCACAGAGACTCAGCAAGAAAGTGACTAAAACAATAATTGAAAGAAAATGATTAACAACTTATTCTCATGCCATTATGTTTACTCACTATTCGATAATAATAAGCATTTCCTTAAACATCATACATTCCTGGTACTTAATAAGGTACCACTTTTACCACTCGTTACATACGAGCTGAATATGTCACTATCGTTGCCCGATAACGCAAACGATAAGTAAGAAACCTAACCGCGGTTTCATGAGTAATTACTCATAACGGTAATAACCGTTTCCATCCCTAGGTAATAACCTAGGCTTAATAAGCTTTAATCAACATCATGTTAATAATCAAAATCACCTCCATTCATTCATTGATTTTTAACCACATACGGTGCTTACCACTTTTCTTACCTTAATTCAGAAGTCAAGAATATGGCCGACCCGGGTGGAAAAACAAGCTAGGCAATCCCGGTCCTATGTCACGACAATTGAAACACAATAAATACCTTAACATAATATTCCGGATTAAAACCCTAATTTAGAAATCAAATGTAACCTAACTCCCAACAACCCTAATTTAGGTCAAGCATCCCATATTTAATTTAAAACGAGATAGTACACAACTCCCCGGGTCAAAGGCGAACATAAAACAAACCCGAAGAAATTCTCCCCTGCAGGCAACCGGTCGACCGGTTCTGGTATACCAGAACCCATCCGGTCGACCGGTTCTGGCAGACCAGGAACAAAAGTTCCTTTTCACCAAAATCGAACCAAAACCCCTCCAAACCTATCCAAACTTTCCAGAACAGTTTATTAACATACATATGACATAACCTAAGCTGCAAAACACAATGGTTCAATCTCTAGCTTGAAATCACACACTCAAGTGAAGAAATCAAGTTTCTTTTAGCTTTCTCACTCACCAATCAATCCCAACAGCCATGAATTCAATCCAAACATGCATTAACAGACCTTATTTAACTTGGATAACAAACCTACACCTTCACTAAACCTACAGCTTTGAAAATTTTCAAAAAAGTAACAAAACCTAGCTTGAAAACCTAAGAAAACACCAAAACTAAAAGGATGAACTTACCTAGGGTGCAAGGTTAACTTGGAGATGGAGTTTAGCTCTGAAAATTGATGTTGGCTGAAGCAAAACAATCCCTCTAGAGGCTGGTTCAGTTTGCTCGAAGGAAGAAGAGAAGAAGGTTGAGAAAATTTGGTTACTTGTCTTGGAAGGAAGCTTTTCTTCCTTTTTAAAATGCTTTGATTTCTTTTTTTTTTTTAAAAAAATTTCCTTCCTTTTTATAACAAAAAGGCAGCAGCAAAGAAAAGAAAAGAAAAGTCAAAAAATATTTTCTTGAATTCCTACTTTACCCCTCTCACAAGTAAATAAACCCTAGGGGCATTTTGGTAATTTTACTAATTCCCCAATTCGACATTCTAATAAAATTCTAACTTAATCCGGGATATTCTCAAAATAATTCTTTCATTTAATGTCGTGACATTGCTAACCACATAGCTAAATTTCCACAATTACCGGGCCCAAAATAACGTATTTCATTAAATAATTTCTCAACAATTTACCTAAGTAAGATCATAATCCTACTTCATTTTCCAAGTAATTACATATTTAATAAAATATGTCCATTTAAATATTATTTATTTTCTGGGATATTACATATTTTGACCTTATTTAAATTTAAAGTAAGATATTTATAATCATGTAATTTTAAATAGATGTAAGATATTTTGCTAACTTTTAAATTTTGTTATTTTATTTATTTAAATTAAATTTAAAATCTGAAAAGATATTTCATTTATCTTTTCTAATTTTTATTTTTAAAATAACATTTAATTTTTAAAAGTAGTTAGCAAATTTTGAAATGAAATTTAGGTTGGTTGAAACCTAATTTTTCAAAATAGTAGGTTTAATTTTAAATATTTTTTTAAAAAAAATTTCGAAATTTAAATTTTTTTTATTTTCGAAATTAAATATTTTTTTTAAAATTTATTTTCGAAATTAATCAAATATTTTTTTAAAATTATTTATTTTTCGAAATTATTTATTTAAAATTAAATAAATCCTACTTCCAACTATCCAGCTAACCTTGTTGCAGGAGTATGTGGTTTTAGCTTATGTGTAAGTTTTCAAAACCTATTATTACTTGATTGCAAATAGCCATGGTTACTTTTTGCCAGATCTAATGATCTGATGGCTCCCTTGGTCAAGTTAATAATTTGTAACAGGTATATTTACAATCTTCTTTCATCTGTGTATGACCTAGCAACATGATAGGACCCATCCAAAGTGTGCCTGTGTGAGCCTATGTGTTTAATTTTATTATAGATGCATATAGGTTGTTGTTGCTCAAATAAATTATCATAGTTCTTGATAGAATTTATTTAGGCCCATTTAGTCATTGGGCTTATTCAATTAATAACGGTTGTTCTTATAAAGGTTAAATTCCTCTCTTTTGGGCCTTGTGTGAGAGTTGGGAGCCATAGAAGTGGGTACGACATACTGAACCCAGCACCCCCTCACACAAACCACCCCAATTGTGAAGGCCCATTTGCCTGATTTGAACAACTATACTAGGTTAATTACACTAGTTTAACCTAATAAAATTGATTAGCAACATAATTAATTTCATTTTTTTTTTAAATTAATTTAAGAAAATTATAGTTTAAAGAATTTTTTATTCTAAGCTAAACTATATGTATTTTCTTGTATTTAATTAAATATAGAATTATAACCATCTAGATTCTTTCTGGAACTTCATTTAAATTTTTCATTAAATATTCTTATTTAAGTTGATATTTAGTTATCTACAACTAACCAACTTAAATCTGAATATCTTTTGAATTTCAAATTTCAAAATTAAGTTGAGGAATTTTAGGCATTGGTTATTAAGATTCTTTAGATATTTTTTAAGTTAATATCTTTTCAAATATTAACTTAAATGGAATATTTTCAAATTAAGTGGTTACAACTTAATTTTTGATATTTAATTAAATTTAAATTTGAAAAATATTTAAGTTCTAGATTTTTTCTATCTAATTTAAATTAGATATTTTTCAAATTTTTGAAAAGATACTTAGTCAAATAAGATATTTTCTAGATAGTAATTTCTAGACTACTTATTATTTCTAATATTTAAATAGGAAAATTATACTTTGCGAAATTAATTATTTAAATAATTAATTTTGGTACAATTTTATTAAGTATATTTTTCCTAGTATTAAATAGAAATTAATAATTAAGCCTTCTCTACACTTAATTATTATTTCTTGAATTTAATACATTTAATTAACTTAAAGAATCTAAATATCTAAGTTGATTTTCATCATGATAGTTAAATATTTATTGATTTTTCATGACACTTAATTAAATAGAAAATTAATTTTAGGTTGAAATTTAATTTTTCAACTTTAAATTAAATAATTTTCAAAATATATATTTTTTCTTTATTTTATTAATCAATTTCGAAATTTGCATTTTAATTATGCAATTTTTTTTTCGAATTTTTATCTTGAAAAATAGATTGAGTTGTAAATTAATTATTTATTTTAATTAATTCTTGGACCAACTCAAGTCAATGATTTTTTCATCTAATTGATTAATTTAAAATAAATGAATTTAAAAATATATATATTATTAGAAATTGAATTAACTAGTCAAAAGAAAATCTAGATAGGTGATATTTTTGCTTGAAGTATTTCTTTTCTATTTTTATTAATTTCGAAAATTGTATAGTTTTTATACTTAATTTTCGAACTCAATAAATATATTCTCAAAGGAAATATTTAAGTTGCTAATTATTTAATTTGATTCAACTTAAATTAATTTCCTTAATATTTATATTTAAGATTACTACTAAGATGGACATAATTAATTTTATTTCAATCACCATCTAAGTATAATTTTATAAATATTATATTAAATTCTTATTTTTAAATTTTAATTCTTAATTTCGAATTTAATGAGAATTTATTTATTAGAATAATAAAGAAAATACACTTTAAATAATGAGCTTGATTATTATTAAGATATTTGATCTCCATTGTGGGTTTTACACCGCGTTTGTTTTAGTGAGTAATCCTCCCTAATGGAGGAACGTTCATTAGCAATTTCGCACCGTTTAACCTCGCATGATAAGTAGTTTGTTAGTGTTTTGTATGGTATAGATCACCCTAATGGTGGCGACCATACTTGACTTGCAAATTATGAAACAATGGTGGAAGCTCATAAGATAGAATTGCCTTTACTCTCGCCTAAACGGGACAACACTGAATTCCAATCTTGATCGAATAAAAGGTTGCTAGAATGGTTATCATTTTAGATGAGCTGACAACTCTATTCAATGGATGATGCTTTGACTCTCGCCTAAACGGGACACTGTATCAGTTTGTTGAAAAACCTTGGAAATTATTTAGGATTGTAAGTTTTAGTATTTTCACTAGTCATTCCTACTTGCTATATGTTTATAATTTCTGAATTGTGTATGAATTTATATTGAACCATGTTATTTTCTATTATTAAGTTGTAGTTTAATTTCGAATCTTCATTGTTGGTCCAACGTGTTTGTTTATCTAATGAGATAAATCCCTAGTGGATTTTCACCATTAGACATACATAATAGTGTTAGATCTCGAAAGATAAATATTGTATATGCGACATCTAGTTGTTCATCAATTGATGACACCTTAGACTAGTATTTTTACAATATGAAACAAGAAGATTACGTAAATAAGATTACTTTGTCTTTCGCTAATCGAAGCATCGTTGGATTCTTATTTATAAACGAAATTATCCTAATTCCTCTTAGCTTATTCATTTCGAATTAGCTCCATAATATATCATTGGATGAATGGTCTATAAATCATTTCATGTCGTTCTATATTTTCTCTTAAGAAATTAAATGACGCATATGATTATAATCCCGAAATTCTATTCCCAATTGATATAAATCCTCAATCTTAGAAATCTCCTACTTGTATGGGCAAATCTGACTTAGAGATAAATTAGTAGTGCTGGTCCAAGATAGAATTACTCATTATATTTGGTATAAATTTAAGTCTTTGACTTTAATTTTAGATTCCAAATAGAAATTTTCTTATATTTCTAATTCCAGAATACAATACAGTTACACTTTCTCAAGTGTTTAATATCCATCTTCTATTAATGGATTAAACTGTATGGAATATGAGTTAGGTATTCTGTGACCAGGATCCACTTGCAGTATTCTAAGAACTCTTTGATGTAACTAAACTTAAGTCATCAAAAGACACTACCACATTTTTTTAATCTATGGCATTTGTATCTTGTTCATAATGGATTTGACAAGATCAATCTCTACAAAGAGTTAATATGCCTATATCCACTGAAAGTAGTTCATCTCATTCGCAGATGGATGTACATTCAGGGGTGGATATGAGTTTTTTGTTGTATTCTTAAAACGATAACTCTAGATTATACCTTTTAGCAAAGAAATTTGAAATGTTTGAAAAATTTCATTAATTTCTAGCAATGGTTAAAACCATTAAGGTAAGTGGTTAAAGATCTTGCGAACTGATAGGGGTGGAGAAATAGTTAGTTGATATGCAGTTCAAAGATCATTAAATTGATTTTTGAATTATATCCAAACTTACCTCCCCAGAAATTTCGAGGTGCATGTTGATGATTAGTTACTAGTCGTTGCCTAATTCCTTCTATGGTAATACAATTTCAGAATGATGTAATGGTTGTATACTTAATGTAAATCATTACTAGATTCATGGATGACCTAATCAAAATCTTAAGAAAAGCTAGAACTGTTAACCATGGTTTGTTAGCTATTCTAAGTGATTAGGGGTGGACCATCCCATTGTCAATAGATAAGAAAGTGTTTGTTCAAACAAATACTACTTTTCTAAGAAAATGACTAAGTCTGAAAAACAAGTAGCAAATACAGGAGATATATTTCTTGATTCCAAAAGTGTTCTATCATCTTATATAACATATGATGATCCCACTACCTCTGTTGTCTTGTCACAACCAAAGAGGTTAATACCATTTAGTTTTCTTCGACATAATTCACGGTACCTTGTCGTATTGGGAGAGTTTCTAGGAACTCACCTTCTTATGACTTGGGAGACACTAGTGATTAAAATCCGTTGTGAGTTTAAACAAGTAATGGATTGTCAAGATAAGAAACTAAGAAGAAAGCCAATAGAACTATGGTTTAATCCATTCACATGGAGTAACCTAAAGTTTTCTATTACAAGGACATAAAAGGAAATTTTCGTTTATAAGTCCATTCAATGGACTTAACAAAACTTCCTGTTCCTAGTATTATAGGTTTGAGTTTATCTAAACCTATGGCTTGTGGTATACCTGGTAATTACTTACTCTAATGCAAGCAACTTACTTTAGTAAGATGCTGAAGCATTTTCCTTCTAATGGCAATCTATAGAAGCTTCACAACTTCTTTGGTATAGATTTTATTTATCTAAGGAAAAGTCATAACTATTCCAGAAAAGATAAAGCCATGAAAGAATTTCTTATATCAACAGTGAGAGGTCTTAGATATGCTTTTGTATGCCTTAGACCAGACACCTGCTGTTGAGTGGGAGTAATGAGTAGGTATCAGATTAATCCAGGAGAAGAACATTGGAAGACAATCAAGTAAATCCTAAGATTAAGAAGAGGAACTATATGTTAGTCTATAAGAGTGTGTTTAAAACTCTTAGACTACACCATATCAGATTTCAAAATTTGCCTATGTGCTAGTAAATATTTCTGATAAGATGGTGATTTCTCTGGGGGTGGAATAGTGATTTTGGAGAAGTGTAAAAGCCTATCTGAAGTCTCTAGGTCTACCAGAGAGACACTGAATGTTAAAGCTGCAGAAAGGTACTTATTCAGTCTAAGGAAAGTTCTATACATTTTTGGCATCAATCAAAATTGCCTTAAACTACTAGTGTTAATTTCCTGATTAACCAAAAGTAGTTGCCAAAGATATAGAATCCAGTATCCCAAGAGAGTAGACATATAGAGAGGAATTTCACATTATCAATGATTTTGTGATTAAGGAAGAGTAATGGTGGAGAAAAGGTTGTGGTTAATTCAACCTTTCAGATCCTATTACGAGGAGTTTACTACTACTACACTTGATTTGTATATCAAGGTGTTGAGATTATTTGAAACGCACTTTTTGTTTTATATTAGTGCAAGTGGGAGTTTGTTGGGTTTTATGCCCTAAATAAAACACATTTCAATATAATCAGATTTACTTATTAATATAGATCAGAAATAACATTTAATGTTGCATGGTTCACATGATTTATTTCATGATTATATGTACATAATGTATAAATTCATCTGAAACCCTTTTCACATACTTGATCCTGTTTATTGTGCCGTCAACACATTGGAAAGTAAACATGACTATGTGAATAAAGTTTCCAAGATTTATCAGACACAGGGTTTGTAACACCCTAACTAACTTAGGCGTATTACGTGATTTTTAAACGTACTGTGCAGCTCGTTGCTAATCAACGAGGTTTATGGAAAAACGTGATTAATTAAAATTTTGCTTTTTCATTAAACTTATAAACCATTTTACAAAAGTCTCGGGATCCCGATTTATAAAATATTTACAAAAGTTTTAACTGATTAACTTTTACATCAAAATGAAAGTCGTCTAACGACAGTTACAAAAATCTCAGCCGTGCTGTCCCGAGGATCGTACGCTCCAGGCCTAACCGCCCCGACATGTACAATCTCATAAGCTCGCTCACGGTCCATCAGCTACAGCCTTGCCTTTACCTACACATGAACATAAACTGTGAGTCGACAGACTCAGTAAGAAAAGCATAATAATATCATACATGAAACTGACTGCCGTGTCCAACACGATACTGAGTCCCGCTACTGCCATGTCCAACATGGTACTGAGCACTACTGCCATGTCCAACATGGTACTGAGTTTTGAACGTTCAGGGGACGGTACTATCGACAAGTATCCTCCTGATCGGTCGAACCGGTCATACTCCGCCCGCCGGTCATACTCCAGCCGTACCGACGGGATAGGTCAATAGCACCGAACCACCAACCAAGTGTCGGCTGATCGGTCGAACCGGTCATACTCCGGCTGCTGGTCATACTCCAGCCTGTACCGACGTGACAGGGTTGGATGGTTCGAAGCCTAAATACATATCTAATGTAATCTAGCAGGCTTCCTACATGCACGCTAAACATGTAATCTACATATGCATACTGTTATACTAATCTTACCTGGATTCCGATTTCAGGTGTGCCGGTCAACCTGACTGGAACTGAAGCTGAGCGGCGGATTACTGGCTCCTAAACCATAAAAATCACAACGCTATAAGTGACACGCTAAATCACTTCCCGGGGACTAAAACTCGAAACTAGAAGTTTCCCTATCGATAAAAAGCATGGCAATACCCCTAAAAACCCAAAAACGAGGAAAACTAGGGTTCGGAAAAATTCCCCAACCGGTAGACCGGTTGCCCAACCGGAATTCCGGTTCTGGGAATTACTGAACCCCCATCCGAATTCGGATGCACAACCGAATTCCGGTTCCTCGCGAGCGACAACCATAAAATTTCATAACTCGACCAATTTAACCCCAATTGGTCCCAAACTTTCCAGACCTGCTCTATATGTCCCAAATAACATATCCAAGGCATCAAACCTACCCAGAAACCACAGATACAAAATTTGCCATTGGAGCTCAAGCTTTGAGTTCCAAACTCAAGCTTGAGCAAACCACCTAAACAAGCATGCAAACCAACTTAATTCTACATAACTGAGCATAATATCACCTCTGAAAACTAACAGAAACTACAAAGAATAAATACGTAAAAACATAATCACACTATTTTCCTCCAAAAACCACATTTTTTCAAAGAAAACTCAAACTTTGAACAACCTAGCTACTCATGCTTCAAACAACTCAATTAACATCAAATAATCATGCTTTGAACTTCAGAAAAATAAGAACCAAACACAGCAACAAGAACAGCCACAAAAGCATGCATGCATCATCACTTTCATCTATTTTTTTCCAATAATTTAAAGAGAGGAAGTTAGAGACCACATACCACAACAAGAGTTCACAATTATAAGATGAATCAAGCTTGAATTTTGAAGAAAATCCCAACCTTTGCACCCCAAGTTCCCAGCCGAAAAGAGAGAAAGAAAAGAGAGTGTTTTTGCTTTGGAAAAATCTATTTTCAACACTTAGCCTAATTTTGTGAAAATGAAAGAATTAAACATATTTACCCAATTATCCCACTTTATTTCAGCCAACAAATAGTTAAAATAAACAATTAATTTTCAAATAAAAAGTCACTAAAAGACAAAATATCATTGGGGCAAAAAGACCATTTTGCCCCTCCATACTAAAACCACATAATAATCACTAAAGGGGTATTTTTGGGAAATTCTAAATTCCCGGCCATTCCCGACATTCCCAATGTCTAAAACCCGTCCCCAAAATACTAACATACTAAGTTGTGATTTCTACTGAGCCAAACGCCGGGTTCCAAAATACCGGACACCGGAAATGCGAAACATAAAGACTACTGATGACATAATCATGCATATCTGAATTCCATAAATAACAGCGATAAATTATTTAAATAGCTATAAATAATTTCATGATTAACATAAACAACTGCTAATTTCCAAATTAACTAAGCGGGCTTTACAACTATCCCCCCCTTAAAAGGATTTCGTCCCCGAAATCTAACCTGAATAACTCTGGATATTGAGCTCGCATATCTGACTCTAGCTCCCAGGTGGCTTCCTCCACCTTGCTGTTTCTCCAGAGAACCTTGACCAATGCTATGGTCTTATTCCGAAGGACTTTATCCTTTCTATCCAGGATCTGCACTGACTGTTCCTCATATGACATGTCTGGCTGAAGCTGAAGACTCTCATAACTGAGTATATGAGAGGGGTCTGAAACGTATTTTCTCAACATTGAGACATGAAATACGTTGTAGGCTGGAGGCAATGCTAACCGATATGCCACTTGACCTATCTTCTCGAGAATCTCGAAAGGTCCTGTAAATCTAGGGCATAACTTGCCTCTTTTCCCGAAACGTTTAATCCCCTTCATCGGAGATACTCGCAAAAACACATGGTCCCCTACTCGGAACTCAACATCCCTACGTTTCGGATCTGCGTAACTCTTCTGTCTGCTCTGTGAGGCAAGCATTCTAGCTTTTATCTTTTCTATTGCCTCATTGGTCCGCTGAACTGACTCTGGACCTAGGTATTTCCTCTCTCCTGTCTCATCCCAGTGGATAGGGGATCTACATTTCCTACCGTACAACAGTTCATAGGGTGCCATCCCTATCGTACTCTGATAACTGTTGTTGTATGAAAATTCTATTAACGGTAGGTATTTACTCCATGAACCCTCAAAGTCCATAACACAGGCTCTCAACATATCCTCCAATATCTGAATCGTCCTTTCGGACTGACCATCTGTCTGAGGATGGAATGCTGTACTGAATTTTAGCTTCGTACCCATTGCCCGTTTCAAACTTTGCCAAAATTTGGAGGTGAATTTTGGATCCCTGTCCGAAACTATAGACTTCGGTACCCCGTGAAGTCTCACTATCTCCCTGACATATAACTCTGCCAACTGATCCACTGTAAACGTTGTTCTAACCGGCAGAAAATGAGCAGATTTCGTAAATCGGTCTACCACTACCCAGATGGAATCATACATACCCGTGGTCCTAGGTAACCCGACCACAAAATCCATCGTAATATCTTCCCATTTCCATTCTGGTAGGGTTAGAGGCTGCAACAACCCTGCTGGTCTCTGATGTTCAGCCTTGATCTGCTGACAAGTGAGGCATCTCGATACGAATTCTACCAAATTCTTCTTCATACCGCTCCACCAGAAGTACGGTTTCAAATCTTGGTACATCTTGGTGGTGCCGGGATGCAGAGAATACGGGGTAGAATGAGCCTCCTCAAAGATCTCGTTTCTCAAGTCCACACTGCTCGGGACACAAACCCTGGCTTTATACAAAAGCATCCCACTATCTGACACTGAAAAGTCTTTGGCTTGACCAGCCAATACCTCATCTCGGATCTTCACTAACTCCGGATCTGTCGTCTGAGCAACCTTTATTCTTTCTAACAGGTCAGATTGCAGCGTCAAGTTGTGAAGCTGACCTACCACAAACTCAATGCTGGATCTAACCATATCCTCTGCTAGCTGAGGTGAGATCTGAACCATGCTAGCTACTTGCCCGGGACCCTTTCTGCTCAGGGCATCGGCCACTACGTTGGCTTTTCCGGGATGATAGAGGATCTCGCAATCGTAGTCCTTCACCAATTCTAACCAACGCCTTTGTCTCATGTTCAAATCTTTCTGAGTAAAGAAATACTTGAGACTCTTATGGTCGGTATAGATCTCACACTTCTCTCCATACAGGTAATGCCGCCAAATCTTCAGTGCAAAAACCACTGCGGCTAATTCTAAATCATGAGTCGGGTATCGCTGTTCATAATCCTTTAACTGACGGGAGGCATAAGCGATAACCCGATCGGCTTGCATCAATACGCACCCCAAACCCTGTTTGGATGCGTCACAGTAGACTACGAACTTCTCCTTGTCCGAAGGCAAAGCTAGTACCGGAGCAGTAATTAACCTCTGTTTCAGCTCCTGAAAACTGGCTTCGCATTTATCTGACCAGATAAATCGCTGATTCTTCTTTGTAAGTTCGGTCAGGGGCATTGAAATTTTGGAGAACCCCTCCACGAACCTACGGTAGTACCCAGCTAATCCCAAGAAGCTTCTGATCTCTGTCACTGTCTTCGGTCTCGGCCAATCCCTGACGGATTCAATCTTCCCGGGATCCACCTTGATCCCGTCTTTACTCACAATGTGCCCTAGGAAGGACACCTGAGACAACCAGAACTCACATTTCTTGAACTTGGCGTAGAGCTTATGTTCTCGAAGTCGTTGCAGTACCATCTGAAGATGTAACTCATGCTCCTCTTCTGATTGAGAGTACACGAGGATGTCGTCGATAAACACAATCACACAGATATCGAGGAAATCCTTGAATACTCTATTCATCAGGTCCATGAATGCTGCAGGAGCATTGGTTAGTCCGAATGACATAACCAGAAACTCGTAGTGTCCATACCTAGTGCGGAAAGCCGTCTTTGGAATGTCCTCCTCTCGGATTCTCAACTGATGATAACCCGAACGGAGATCAATCTTAGAAAAGACCGTCTTCCCCTGAAGCTGATCGAACAAGTCATCGATCCTAGGTAATGGATATTTATTCTTCACCGTCAGCTTGTTCAACTCTCTGTAGTCGATGCACATCCTCATAGATCCATCCTTCTTCTTCACGAACAAAACCGGGGCTCCCCAAGGTGACACACTGGGCCGAATGAACCCTATGTCAAGCAACCCTTGGAGCTGAATCTTTAATTCCTTAAGTTCGACTCGGAGCCATCCTATACGGGGCTTTGGAAACCGGATCCACCCCTGGTGCCAAGTCAATCACGAAATCGATCTCCCGCTGAGGTGGTAACCCTGGAAGTTCTTCGGGAAAGACGTCCAAAAATTCCCGAACCACTCTGATGTCCTCTGGCCGAATGGTATCTGGCCGAGTGGTGTCCACCACCACGGCCAGAAACCCTAAGCACCCACCGTGCAATAATTCTCTCGCTGACATAGCCGAGATCACCGGGATCCGAGATCCCTGAACCGAACCCACAAACACGAACGGTTCTTCACTTTTCGGTTGGAAGACCACCATCTTCCTCTTACAGTCAATGCTCGCCGAATATTTAGATAGGAAATCCATTCCTAAAATAATATCGAATTCGACTAAGCTCATCTCTATCAGATCAGCGCTTAACTCTCTACCATCTATCCTGATCGGCATAGACCTAATCCAACTATTTGAGATAACCAATTCTCCGCCATGTAACAGGGTTCCAAACCCTGATTCATATCTATCATAGGGTCTACCCAACTTACTAAAGACTCTGGCCGCCACATAAGAATGTGTAGCCCCGTAATCAAACGACGATCGAATAAAGCGAGTTGTTAATAAAAAGCCGACCCGTAACAACCGATGGTGGCCGGCATCGGCATCCTCGCGTGATAGCGAACACCCCGGCCGGAGTGGGTATCGCCGGAGCTCTCGGTGCCTCCGGCGGGCCGGGGACATTCCCTCTTGAAGTGTCCGGCATGCCACAATGAAAGCATCCCCTCGCCCCTTGCACTCACCCCGATGATGCCTCTTTGCACTCGGGGCACTCGGGATAGGAGAATCGGGTCTCGCACCACCAGGACGACTCCTCTCGTTCTGGTTCCCCCGGAACCTCTTGTTCTGACTCGAGCCGCCGGAAGCAGTGGGTGCCCTCTTCCTCTGATCAATGGCCGAACCACTACTCCCCCTGCTAAAGCCTGATGCAGGAGGGGTAGGAGCCCCGCCACCAACCAGAGTACTGACTGAATCTGACATGCACCCCACTGCGCCCTCAGCTCGCAGTGCCTTCTCCACCATCTGAGCATAGGTGGTGCTGTCGTCGGTGGTAATCATCAGGTCATGCCTGATCTTGGGATTCAACCCGTCCAGATACTTCTCCTTCCCCGCCGAAGTCTGGTCGGCACAATTCCCGAGGCTAACCTCGCCAACCGGTCAAACTGAGTAGTATACTCAGTGACGCTCATGTTCTCCCGCTGGGTCAGGTGAACGAACTCTTTCCTCTTGGCGCTCCTGACCGCCTCATTATAGTATTTCGCGTTGAAGAGTTCATGGTGGTGACATCGTGAATCTGAGACACCATGTCCCACCATACCAGGGCGTCCTCCTGGAACTGAAATGTGGCGCACACCACTCTGTCATTACCGGTGACACCCATGAAATTCAGAATTCTGGTAATCACCGTCAGCCACTGCTCGGCTTTCGTTACATCCGGACCTCCCAGGAATACCGGAGGTGCTTGCTTCCGGAACCGCTCATATAAAGGTTCCAATCTGTGGGCCGCCACCACTATCTCGGCACAGGCGGCGGGGGCAGGTGCCACTGGTACAATAGGCACTGGAACTGCAGGAGCACCCTGCTGTCTCAACCTCTGAATCTCGAGGTCTTGCTCTTCGATCCTGGCTTGCATCTCCGCAAACCGCAACTCCCAGTTCGGGGCTCCCTGATCGGCTGGGGGAGCCTGGGCAGCCTGTGGCGGGTTCTCATCACCCCGGCCACGAGCCCTGCCTCGGGGACCTCTACCTCGGCCCCTGGCAGGTGGGGGAAACTGGGCTCCCTGTCCCTGATTCGACCCTACGGAGTTGCCCTGACTCCTGGTAGTCCGCCTGGCGTCCATCTGATTAGAACCGCCTGCGAAACCAAGAGTTGGCATATCAGGTCGTATTCAAGGCGAGCTTACTAATGCCGCTTAATTTGGAAATTAGAAATGAAACATGCGCCTATTCTACTATCAGGCTACTAACATGCTTCCTAACAGGCTTTTCTTTTTCATAACTGAATAAAATAAACTACTAAAGCGATAAAGGCTTACTGAACCGTGAACCGAGCTAACCGCCGATGATGATTGTACATGTCGTGACGATCTTCTAAGACAACCTGGCGGCTCGATACCAAATTGTAACACCCTAACTAACTTAGGCGTATTACGTGATTTTTAAACGTCCGTGCAAATTTCTCGTTGCTAATCAACGAGGTTTATGGAAAAACGTGATTAATTAAAATTTTGCTTTTTCATTAAACTTATAAACCATTTTACAAAAGTCTCGGGATCCCGATTTATAAAATATTTACAAAAGTTTTAACTGATTAACTTTTACATCAAAATGAAAGTCGTCTAACGACAGTTACAAAAATCTCAGCCGTGCTGTCCCGAGGATCGTACGCTCCAGGCCTAACCGCCCCGACATGTACAATCTCATAAGCTCGCTCACGGTCCATCAGCTACAGCCTTGCCTTTACCTACACATGAACATAAACTGTGAGTCGACGTACTCGCAAGAAAAGCATAATAATATCATACATGAAACCGATCGCCGTGTCCAACACGATACCGAGTCCCGCTATCCGCCATGTCCAACATGGTGCCGAGCACTACCGCCATGTCCAACATGGTACCGAGTTTTGAACGTTCGGGGGACGGTACTATCGACAAGTATCCTCCCGATCGGTCGAACCTGGCCATACTCCGGCTGCTGGTCATACTCCGGCTGTACCGACGGGATAGGTCAATAAGATCGAACCACCAACCAAGTGTCGGGCTGATCGGTCCAACCGGTCATACTCCGGCTGCTGGTCATACTCCAGCCTGTACCGACGTGACAGGGTTGGATGGTTCGAAGCCTAAATACATATCTAATGTAATCTAGCAGGCTTCCTACATGCACGCTAAACATGTAATCTACATATGCATACTGTTATACTAATCTTACCTGGATTCCGATTTCAGGTGTGCCGGTCAACCTGACTGGAACTGAAGCCGAGCGGCGGACATCGGCTCCTAAACCATAAAAATCACAACGCTATAAGTGACACGCTAAATCACTTCCCGGGGACTAAAACTCGAAACTAGAAGTTTCCCTATCGATAAAAAGCATGGCAATACCCCTAAAAACCCAAAAACGAGGAAAACTAGGGTTCTGAAAAATTCCCCAACCGGTAGACCGGTTGCCCAACCGGAATTCCGGTTCTGGGAATTACTGAACCCCCATCCGGAATTCCGGATGCACAATCGAAATTCCGGTTCCTCGCAGGCAGCAACCATAAAATTTCATAACTCGACCAATTTAACCCCAATTGGTCCCAAACTTTCCAGACCTGCTCTATATGTCCCAAATAACATATCCAAGGCATCAAACCTACCCAGAAACCACAGATACAAAATTTGCCATTGGAGCTCAAGCTTTGAGTTCCAAACTCAAGCTTGAGCAAACCACCTAAACAAGCATGCAAACCAACTTAATTCTACATAACTGAGCATAATATCACCTCTGAAAACTAACAGAAACTACAGCAACAACACAGAAACATAATCACACTATTTTCCTCCAAAAACCACATTTTTTCAAAGAAAACTCAAACTTTGAACAACCTAGCTACTCATGCTTCAAACAACTCAATTAACATCAAATAATCATGCTTTGAACTTCAGAAAAATAAGAACCAAACACAGCAACAAGAACAGCCACAAAAGCATGCATGCATCATCACTTTCATCTATTTTTTTCCAATAATTTAAAGAGAGGAAGTTAGAGACCACATACCACAACAAGAGTTCACAATTATAAGATGAATCAAGCTTGAATTTTGAAGAAAATCCCAACCTTTGCACCCCAAGTTCCCAGCCGAAAAGAGAGAAAGAAAAGAGAGTGTTTTTGCTTTGGAAAAATCTATTTTCAACACTTAGCCTAATTTTGTGAAAATGAAAGAATTAAACATATTTACCCAATTATCCCACTTTATTTCAGCCAACAAATAGTTAAAATAAACAATTAATTTTCAAATAAAAAGTCACTAAAAGACAAAATATCATTGGGGCAAAAAGACCATTTTGCCCCTCCATACTAAAACCACATAATAATCACTAAAGGGGTATTTTTGGGAAATTCTAAATTCCCGGCCATTCCCGACATTCCCAATGTCTAAAACCCGTCCCCAAAATACTAACATACTAAGTTGTGATTTCTACTGAGCCAAACGCCGGGTTCCAAAATACCGGACACCGGAAATGCGAAACATAAAGACTACTGATGACATAATCATGCATATCTGAATTCCATAAATAACAGCGATAAATTATTTAAATAGCTATAAATAATTTCATGATTAACATAAACAACTGCTAATTTCCAAATTAACTAAGCGGGCTTTACAGGGTTTTACTGATATGATAATCTACAACAAGAGTTTACTTGTATTTGGAGAAATACTATGTTCTTTCCAGAACATTGGTTAAAGTAAAGCTCAGGTTGGATGCATGGAGTATGCATCGGAAGGGACCGATATTGAACTTTGACTTAGATTTAATTAAACTTACCGTAAAATCTATTCAAGTCAATATCGCCTAGTTGATCCTAGATCAAATGATCTTAATCCTGTTATGATTAGGCTCAATCTTGAAAGGCTATTCGTGTTGCTTGAATTGTTAGTTAAGCCTACCTTTTGGTCAGGGTGATACGTACTTTTTGGGAACACGGTAGTGCAATTGAGTGGGAGCGCTAGCATAAACATGGAATCTATAGCTTCTATCTGGCGAATAGTAAGCAAAGGATGATCTCCTTCGAGCTTGACCAAACGAAAATAAATGGTTGAGTACTCATTTCACATAAGCTGAAATATCATTTATACGGGGTCAAGTGTTTTAAGGAATAAATACATCGTAGGGTGTAACGGTAATTTAATCCCTTTACAGTGTAGATCATTCATATAGAGGATCATTGATCACATTAGGATTATAACAATGGATAACTAATGATGTGTCTATATGGTGGAACATATAGAGCATTCTATATACTGAGAGTGCAATTCTAAGTTCTATGCGTGGATTCAACGAAGAATTAATAAGGTAGTGAATTTTAGTGCTAAATTCTTGATCTACTTATTGGAAGCTCGGTTATATAGACCCATGGTCCCACCACTAGTTGAGATAATATTGCTTGTAAGACTCATGTAATTGGTTTTGATTAATTAATTATAATTCTCAAATTAGACTATGTCTATTTGTGAATTTTTCACTAAGTAAGGGCGAAATTGTAAAGAAAGAGTTTATAGGGGCATATTTGTTAATTATGATACTTTGTATGGTTCAATTAATAAATATGATAAATGATAATATTATTTAATAATTATTTATAATTATTAAATAGTTAGAATTGGCATTTAAATGGTTGAATTAGGAAATTGGCATTTTTGAGAAAATCAGATACAAAAGGTGTTAAAATTGCAAAATTGCAAAAAGCAAGGCCCAATCCATTAGTGTATGGCCGGCCACCTATTGTAGCATTTTAAGTTGATTTTTTCATTATTTTAATGCCATATAATTCAAACCTAACCCTAGTGGAATGCTATAAATAGATAGTGAAGGCTTCAGAAAAATTAGACTTTTCTTCTGACACTTCTTCTGATTCAAAAAAACTGAGCCTCTCTCTCTCCCTATCTTTAGCTACCACTTCTTCTTTCTTCTTCCTTTGAATTTTGAAATCCTTAGTGATTAGAGTAGTGCCCACACACATCAAGTGATACCTCAATCATAGTGAGGAAGATCGTGAAGAAAGATCATCAGCAAAGGAGTTTCAGCATCAAAGATTCAGAGAAAGAGATCCAGGTTTAGATATTGATAATGCTCTGCTACAAAAAGGAATCAAGGGCTAGATATCTGAACGGAAGGAGTCATTATATTCCGCTGCAAAGGTTTCTTAAACTTTATATGTGTTTAATTTATCGTTTTAGAAAGTTCTTATTTAGGATGTTAATAAACATACTTGTGAGTAGATCTAAGATCCTAGTAAAATAATTTCCAACAACTTAGTCACTACAACATTTGATAGCATTAGCGGGGGACAAATCCGCCGCTAATACCCTCTCTCTTGGCCGCTATAGGGTATCAGCGGCGGAAATCGGCCACTATTGGTCCGCCGCTAATGCTTGACCGCTATTAATATTATTAGCGGCCGAAAATGGGGTCCGGCGCTATTAATATTATTAGCGGGTCCCGCCGCTAATGCTCCGCCGCTAAAAGGTATAAAAACAAAAATAAAATATTTTCCTAATATTAAATATATAAATAATTATTTATATATAAATATATAATAAATAAAATTCCAATTAATATAATTATGATAATTCACTAAAATTTATTAATAATTTAAAAATGTCTCAAAGTAAATAACTTTAACATTAATCCTAATACAATATTGTCTCAAAGTTAAACTAAATTATTAATAAACATAAATAAATTATTCATTAACATCTTCATTAAGGTCTCCAATTATAAAATCTTGATCCAGATTATTATCGTTACAAGTCCCCAAAGCCCGTGGCGGAGAAGGCACATATGCTTGGTCTGATGATAAACCCAGTGTTAAATTACCGAGCTCAGCTTGGTTAAAAATGGGAGTTGAATAAAATTTGTTCTCCTGCGATGAACTCCCAAATAATCAAAAATCAGCAAAATTTGAGCCGAGCGGAGGAGACTCTGATGGTGTTCGGTATAAGAACTGATTTCCCAATGGCGAACCAGACTGTTGTTGCTGCTGAGAAAAAGATTGGGGTTGCTGCTGGGGAAAAGATTGGGGTTACTGCTGAGTAAAAGATCGGAGTTGCTGCTGCAAAAAATTTTCAAATTGCTGCTGTAATAAATTTTGGAATTGTTGTTACGAAGACGACTGTTGTGGTTGAGGAGGTTGTTGTTGTTGTTGTGGAGGAGCGGCATAACTCTGAGAAGACGAACCACCAGGCGACTGCGACTGACTATACGTTTGAATAAGGTTCTCAAATCGTGGGTTATATAAATGAGCACGTTGTTCAGGCGTCAAATTACCCCCCAAGTGGCACGCATAGTTGAGAATATTTCTGCCACAGTGCTCATCATTTCAGGAGTTGGTGGAGGAGGCACCGTCGATTGACTTTGAGTGAATGACTTCTTTCCTTTGCCCTTGAGCCTTTTACCCACGCCTCTTTGATAGTCAAATCTTTCGCTTAGAACTGTTTTCAAAACGTCAAACTGATAACCAGTATCGGATTCAGTACCAGACGTATCGCTCTAGGATTGTCGTTTAAGTCTTTTCCTATCAAGCTCCTTCAACAATTCCTCCTATTTAAATAAAAATTATTAGAATATATAATAAATATAAACTATAAATTTTAATAATAAATCATTTTATTCACTTACATAATCTTTTGCAGCAACTTCATTAACGAAAGTGCCAGATGGCTTTTTCACATGAACCTCCTTCCATGCGTCAACTACATGCTCTCCGGGAGGACCCCCCTATACGAACATAAACAATTAAGTTAGTTTATTATAAATAAAAAATATAATTAACAATTAAAGAATTAATATATACCATTCCGTGGCTTATGGAAGCCAACAATTTTGTGTCTTACGTTGTTGGATATTTTATTTGATGCTGATTCGCTTTATTTTTACTTGAGGGATTCAAAAAAATTTCGCTAACAAAAATTCGCAAATCGGCTTCCAAGTCTCGGTATTCAAGTGGTCAGGAGGGAATCCAAGAACTTGCTTCCAGTCTTCTGGTTTTTTGTAATGTTGTTTAAAATGCCTGTGTGTGAGTGTCTTTTGCTCACTATACCTCTCCGCCATCTCCGAACATAAGTAGGTCTCGGTGGGGATTCCCATCGATATCAAAATAGTATTGTGTAATAAAATAATTTAAAAATTATATTAATTTACAAATAAGGATATAAAATAATTACAACCATGAATAATTAAAAATCACTCACTCTTATTCGATTGAGCACTTGATCCTTACATTGTTGGGGTACATCAGAAAAATTTAAATGATGCCTTGAGCACAACATGGTTACTTGCTGGCCCATAAATCGAAGATAATTCCTTGCTTCAGTGCCAACAACTTTGCCAGTTTCAAGATCCACCTCAACCGCTAACGGCTTACCAGCTTCTCTCCTTTTTTTTTCAAGGTTAGTGTTTGCTTCTCTCCTCTAACTTTTAAATGCAATAGCTTTGCTAAAAAGTTGAGAGACAAAATCCAATCACAACGTGGATACAATTCAGCTTCAATTTCCTCAAATAAGTCATCAAAATGTGGGTTTGTGGTTGGTTGCTCATCTTCTCCTTGTATATCCTTTGTTGTCGAAGGAAAGAAGTATTCTAGAATCGGTTTCATTTCATCCTCTGATTCAACATCGCCAACTGCTACATCATCGACAACATCCTTAGGCTCCCCGTGATAAGTCCACTTCTTATATCCTGGCATAAAACCTCGATCAAATACACGTGCTCTAACCCTATCTATTTTTTCAAACCTATTATTTATACATCTCACACAAGGACATCGAATTCTTCCGTCACAATCCTTATGTTCTGATGCCATTGCTAAAAAAGCCATGTAGACCATTCCAAAATTCATGACAACCACGATTTTTGATTTTGGTCCAAGACTTATCGATTGTCGACATCTACAATGTAGGCGACAAATGAAGTATTAAAAGTTTGAATGATTTGTAAAGTGTTATGAAATTTTATGAATAAAAATTTTACCATGTATATCCATCGCTCTTGTATATTGCAAACAAAGGGAAGAACAATTTTGTTCTAAACTTTATTTGCAACTATACAAAAGCTATGATAATTTTTAAATATAACAAAGCTATGGTATATATTTATAAGTATACCAAAGCATTGATATATTCTTTTCAACCATTTATAATTATTTATAATTATAAAATTTTATGAATATTTTATGAATTAAAATATATTTAAATAAAAATTTTATTCATTAAATTACTAATTTTTTAATTTTAATTTTTTAATTTTTGAGTTATTTATTATTTATATAAAAACAAATTTAATTTCTAAATTTAAATAAATATAAAATAATTAGTTTTTTAAATGAATTATTATTATTTAAAAACTTTATATTAGTTATTAAAATTTAAACTAATTTTATACTTAATTCCTAAATTTATAAATTTATCTTTATAAAACAAATTCATTAAAAGTTACCATTTTCTTATTTATTCATTATTTTTAATTTTTTTATACCACCTTAAAAATACAATAACAATTATTTTTTAAAAATTTAAATAAAAGTTGTATTCATTTAATTGTAATTTTTATTTAAATTAAAAAAATATATAAATTCTTCTAATTAATCTTTTTAATTTTTAATATTTAAATTATTTAATAATTTACTCAAAAACTAAAAAATTACTATACTTTTTAAAATTATATAAATATAAATTAATAATTTAATGAAAACAATTATTATTATTAAAAAATTCATTTTACATATTAAACTATAAACTAATATATTTCTTTTTCTAATTTTTAAAATTTTTTCATCATTCTAAATTTACTAAACTTACTTTTCAATTTTTTACTAAACTTACCAACAAACTTATTTAATTTAAATAAAATCTAATATAAAACAAACAAATACACATTATTAAAAATATACATTTCACAAAAGAACTTTTGTGTACACCTTCTCCAAAGTGCTAAAAAAATTTCTTCAATCTGAAAACAAATAGTATACCATATTATCAATTACTAAAATTAATTAAAAAAGCTACAAATAAACACAATACAATATATATATATATCACTGTATACAATATATATAAATTATATACACATTAATATATACTATATATTTTATATATACATATACATACATAAATAAAAAAAATATCAATCTTATATATATATATATATATTTAGAACATCTACACATTAATAATACACATATATATAACATACACAAATTAATATATATACACAGATATTTCAAAATAAATACCCAAATTAATTTATAAACATTAATATTATCTGTATATTTAATGATTTATGCAGAATATATAATTTATACAACTATAAAAATATTTAAAACCTTAAATATAGGTTTTTATATAAAACGTAATATATAAATCAATCTAAAACCTAAAAACTATATCATCCCAAATGTAAAATAAAAATTTAAAACTTACAAAAACTGGAGAAAAATTACCTTTAATGGCCGCTCAACAGGTTGGGATGGTGGCGCCGTGGGTCGGGGTGGTGGTACCGTCAGAGGTCGGGGTGGTGGCGTCGTCAACGGGTCGGGATGGTGGCGCTGTGGGTCGGGGTGGTGGAGAAATGGGGGGAAATGAAATTTTGGATTTTGAAGAGAAGAAAGAGAAAATGGGGGAAAGGGTTCGGATGGGGTATATAGAATACCATTAGCGGCAGGGTCCACCGCTAATGCCCCGCCACTAATAGTATTCAAATTGTATGGGCGGGAAAAATTTCGCCCGTTTATTAGCGGCGGGGTATTAGCGGCGGGCATTAGCGGCGAACAGCCCGCCGCTAATAATATTTTTATAAAAAAAAAATATCAACGGCCACCATTAGCGGTGGACATTGTGGCCCGCCGCTAATGACCAAAACTGTTGTAGTGAGTTCATCTAATTGTAACAAAAAAATTAAATATCATTTAAAAATAATTAATTATTTAAAAATTTATTATAAGAAGAGAATTTTAATTTGTGTAAAAAAGTTTTAATTTTTATAAAAAAAATAAAATGTTATTGTAAATATTATAATTAAATGGCTTAATTGTTAAAATAATTATAATAGGAATTTAACTATAAATAAAAAAATAATTATAAATATTAATTGCTAAAAGATGTCTTGTTAAATATTTAATTAATTATTTTAAGAAAATAGTTAATTATTACTAATTAATTCTAAAAAAATGAATGTTTACCTATTAGTAAGCTGCTATTACAAGTCAAAAAAAAATGTAACCATAATGGTTACAATCAAAATATAACCATTAAATAGTCAACGATATATATAAATGCGTACTTTTTTTATAAAGAAAAAAAAAATTGTCACAACACTCTTCAAGACAGAACTCTTTATTTTTGTACAATATTGCATTGATGTATATATTAGTTCCGCAGGATGCTTCATAGTTGAGTTACGGAGTTAAACCCTTCTGTTTTATGTAGGAGTCGATTTTTTGGGACCACACAAATATATAATTTTGGCTTTTTGCATTGTCATTTCTCTTTTGTGCTCTCTATCTATCTACCCACAGCTCACCAACTTGAGATCAGAAAAGGTTGGTGCAAGTTTTTGGACCATCTTCGTTCCTACTTCCCTCATGCATGTATATATTCAATCAGTTGAGATGTGGAGGCTTCCGGGACAGCCAGTACAACTTCAAGACAATTCTAACCCCGTTGTCTCTTTTGCCCTCCATTTATTTTCCTCTCCTTGACATTTAACATGTCCTTATAGAATATAATCTACAGATTATATGAGCCATTTCTCTTACCTATTTCCTTTTGCTTAGTTAGAACGATCGAACTAAACCACCACGTGTACAATTTTAAATTTTGTGTGTATAGTTAGCAAGTAGAGAATTTAGGTATGTAACGTTTGTAAGATGAGCAATATCACCTTCCAATCATTGCTGCTGCCTTGACTGTAGATTCCAGTTTCACCTATTTACTTTAAAGAATTGCAATTGATGTTCATATTGTTGCAAGTTGCAACTTGCAAGTATGATAATTAAGGGCTGTTATTTATGTGTAGGAGTATCCTGTGTGAGTGTAATAATGAACCTTTTTGTTTGCTATGTAAAAATTGTCCATTAACTCATTTATTAGAACACTGAACATTTGTTTGATCTCCAAACAGCCTTTTTACAAAAAAGGAAACAGAGAAGAGGATCAAACAAAAGATGTTTGATGCATTATCGAATCAGGGTTTTCCATCTTTAATCAAACAGCTGGAAAAAAGATATTACATTCCTTCCATGCTTCAAATTCAAATCTCCATCTGACAAATGTATATGTAGATCAGCTTCAGCCCTCCAAAAATATATATTACATAATATATATATATATATATATATATATATATATATAAAAAAAAAAAGCGAAGTGTAAAATCTTTTTCAGCAAACCTAGCAAGACAGAGTCAAGTTGACATTTACTTGTTTTTCCAACAAGCAAAATAAATTTTGACAGCCTTTTATTTGTCCAAACTACAACATAATTCATTTCTCGTGTCCACTTGTAAAATATGAAGTGCGGTTCTCCTCTCTCATTGCTAATCATATAATGAAGAGAGAAATATATAAATATTTTTATTTAAGGAAATATATTTTTATTTAAAGAAATAAATTTCTATTTAAGGAAATAAATAAATAATTGATTTTCTGAGAAATGAATATTTTATATTCATTAAATCTAGACAAAATCAATTATGTAATATTCTATATATGGTCAGATTTCTATATTCATTACCTGATTTGATTTCCTGAATTAATTGTCAAAATATTCTGACAATTAATGTGCTGCAGATACTGATGGAGTATCTCACCTATAAATATAGAGTCTCGGTCCCCGAGCTCCTGACTCATTCTGTTCATAACAGCAAAATTCCATCTAAAGAGAGTTGAGAGAGCGAGGAAGCCCGATTACCCACATCAATCGGTTTCTTTTGCAGATTATGCTTATGTGGTACTAAAGCTCAAAGATTCAATGACTGGAGGTATTTCGATCCTTAAATTATAGTGCATATATAATTTATTAATTCCGCACTTTATTCATAATCATGTATGTTTTAGTCTATACAAATAAAGGTCTAACAGTTGGTATCAGAGCGGATTATATATCTCTGGCTTGATTTATTTTGAGTTTCATATATATACATACATTTACGGGGTTTGTCATTTATAATATAATATATATTTTATATATATATACTTTTATATTATATAATCCCGATTATATATATATATATTCATACTCAATTTTTTATCTATACATATATATACATTCATATTCATATACATCTTCATATATATAATATATATATGTATATGATCGGTTCTTAATTTATATATATATTCATATTCATATAATTCCGATCATATATATACATTTAATTCAATCTACGTATATACATATATATATTCATATTTTAATTTTGTTTATATATATTATATATACGTAAGTATTGTTGTATATATACGTATGTATTTTTTTTATATATGTTTATATATATTATACGATATATGATTTTATTGCATAAAAATTGTATGTGATATGTTTATGATGTTTTTATGCGGTATATACATTATATACATGTATATATAAACATAAAAAAAAATTGGAGTTTTTGGTCCGTTGGTTGTTTTCTTTTATTTTTCTTTTTTCGGTGTTTATTTCGAATTCTATATACATCACTATATTCATATAGTATTATAGATCGATCTAAACATGTGAAAAATCATTGAAATTTGAAAATTTATTTTTTAAGAACTCATACGGACTAGAAATGTTTTATTAAAATTAAAGTCCAATTTTTACGTGTTTTAATTGCCTAAAACCGACATGAATCTCTTTATTTATGCATGGAGATTCAAATGGGAGTGATTCCATGAATTTTTATCGTTGGAATTCGTTTTCCTGTTCGGGTTTGGGTCGGGGCAGTTTTTTCAAAAAAAAAAAGGGAAAATTCCAAATTTTTATAAATTTTTATTTATTTGGAATATTAATTATTTTCCTATTTTGTATTAATTTAGTCAATAAATTACATTCATTCAATTTTCATTTTTAATTTAATACATATATTTAGAATTAATATGTTATTTAGTATAAATTGAAAATGGAAATTTGTTTTAAATTGGTAATTAATTACATGATTTATTTAGGCATGTAATAATTGTGCATTTAATTATTTATTACCAAATTTATGTAATTTATTGTTTAAATTAATAAAAGTTGAAAAAAATCAGCCATTAAGTATATTCTTTAATTTTGCATTTAATTCATATCATATAATTAATTGTACTAATTTGTATATTTACCTTATTTATACAAATTGATTATTAGTACAAATATTTCAGATATTATATGGTTATAAATGCATAATTAATTACATGTCATGGAATTAAGCATTTAATTTATTATCATACAATAATTGTTTTAATTTGTATTTATTTGGTAAATTTATTTTTAATACAATTAAATTTGATTTGTATGATTTAAATGCTATACATAAATTCCTTTTATAGTGCTAGATATATTTAGCAATATTCAAACATTAAGATAGGTTGAATATTTTATTATAGCACATTAAGTTTCATAAAACTTCATAAAATTATTCATAAAATATTCATAAAACTTCCTAACATGAATAAAATATGAATAAAATGTAAGTAATTTTGTGATTTGACATAAGAAAACATGAACTTGGGACAAATGCTCATATCTAGAACGGTTTTTAATGATCTTCGGACGACCACACTAGGAGCACTAATCTCAGTGATTGTTTATTATGTTAATAACGAAATTACTTTTAGGTAGAGCCCAATACCTAATGTCAAAGTGAAAATATAATTTTATATAATTAGGGAGTAGACACAGCATCCTTATTTGTATAAAATTATATATTAATTAAAATTCACCTTAATGGACATAACTTGTAATTAATTATATAGGTATAATAATTTTACCCTACAGGAATTTTATTATATTTGTATAATTAATTAGGATGATATGTTAAATTAAATTCTCTTAATTTACCCCACAGGGAGTTATGGGGATTTAATTTAATAGTGTTATCACAAATTTAATTAAAGATAGATAGTAAACCTTCATTTTTCTAAACTAATTGTTTAATTAAATCTATCATAAGGTTCATCTAATTTTATTAAATTTAAAATTTAGCCCACAGGCAATTTTAGATTTAGTAAAATTTTAATCTTCAGTTTATACTTTGGTGTCTAGTGAACCACATAATTTTAAATAATTAGGGAGGAGCCACAGCATCCTTAATTATATAAAATTATATATATTAAGTGGATTAAGATCACATAATGGACATGAATTATGTGAACATAATAATCTTACCCTACAAGGATTTTATTATATTTACACGATTAATATGTTAAATTAAATTCTCTGAATTTATCCCACAGGAAATTATATAGATTTAATTTAATAATTTTATCATAAAGTATAAAATTTTGAAACATTTATAAATAATTAAGTGTTTCACACCTTTCATTGAGATAGAAATATTAAACTTTAAGTTTTCTCATAAATTGTGTAAATCTATCATAATCTACATCTAAATCTAATCTTATTAAATTAAAATTTAGCCCACAGGCAATTTTGTTTAATAAGATTTCATATTTAAGCATGTTTATTCATTGGTAAAAACATGATTCATTTAAACCTCAAAACTTTATCTGTAATTTTATTACATCACTATTCATAAATTTCTTCTATACGAGTAGAAATTTCCAAAATTTATTCTGATAACTTCATCTAAAATGTACAGTTTTTACTGTATAATTAAGAAAAATAAATCACACTTTATTATCACCAATAAATTTTAATTTATTGTGTATGAATTCATTCTAATATAGTTAATGTGATTATTAACACATAGTGGATTATTTTAAATTGTTATTCCACATTCATAATTTCTTCCAAGGTTTACAAATAAACCTCAAAAAGTCAGTAACTGTGAGCAAATCTTATCCATAGACAAGATAAGTTCTCACATTTAGAAGTTTAAGGAACAAGCAATATAGTAGTGACTTTGTTTTAAAATTGGCAAAGACCTTTATGTTCCAAGATTCTATTGAAACTTGATTTAGACACATTTAGAGGTCTTTACTACAAAATGATGTCACTCATAAAGATATGCAAGTTCAATCTGACAATAAGAAATGCGTTATCAATAAGAATTCTTCTACATTATAGCACCAAAGATTATGGAACATATCTCCATAAATAGAATAAATGTTAGTAAATGGTGGGGATATTCATTACACTTAATTTTACTAACTTTATTTAGAACTTGTGTGAATTTTATTAAGAATATGTATTCCAACAAGTCAAAATCGGTGCATACTAGAATTCTATCATATTAGAAATCATACAAGTCAATTAATTTTGAAGACATGGACTCAAATTTTGCATCTCATTTTTAACGATTACTCACATAAATAATTTTTCTACAAAAGTATAGATTTATATGTTTCAAAGACATTTAAATCTTAAGTAGAGAAATGGTGCATTTTGCATATTAAGATAGTGAGATCAAATATAAAATGGAGAATACTACATTAAAATTTGTGAGTATGGATAAACTCCCAGTCTATTTGCAAAGTTTCTTTAAAAGCATGGGTTCATTGCCCGATACATATGCCTGGTACACCTAAATCATAGTGTGTGACAGATTTAAGAAACTAAGTATTTTTTGGACATGGGGTGGAGCATACATAGCAAATTCCAATCTTTCCTAAATCTTTGTCTATTGATACTCTTCAATGGGGTGTACATATCGAATCGTGTTCTAACCAAAGTTGTTTCTCAAACATATTTTGAGTTGTGATAAGGTTGAAAACCGACTTGATGACATGTACACATTTTATAAATACCCATATATAGTTAGAGTACAATTGTCAAAGAAAAGATCTGGGCCCAAAACCATAAATGAGCATATTTCATTTGAAAAGCTATAAGGTTTAAGGGTTACATATTTTATTATCTATCTCACAACACTAGAACTGTGGAATTAAGAATTGACTTGATCAGTGAGAGTGATCTATCTAGGAACCTAGTTTCTGAGAAAGATCATTCATATTCTCTCAAACTTCCACCTCAAGTGTTAGATTAATTATGATTCACAACAACCCTTAAGGTTAATGGTTATTGAGAATTCATAACTTAATAATCTACAAGTCATTGATAAAATTCTAATAAGTTATGTTATTTAGTAATTGCTTATAATTTCTAAAATAACATGCATATTGAAACATTTGCTCTTTTAAGAGTTTGTTGGTCCATCCTTAAGATGACTTATTAGAATAATAAGATCAATATTTTCTAGTGATTACATTTTGTACAATAAGAGTTCAACTACAATATTAATTTGAGACACAGATTAAATTATAAAATGATAAAGAATTGAAGTTGTAGTACAATATGCCATGTATGAAGAAATGAATATCTTAGAGAGCAATAAAGTTTATCTTTAGTAAAGTTGCCTAATGGGGTGGAAAACATTAATTAAGCATAGGTTTTTTTCACCAATAATATTCATTAGGCAACATTGAGAAACATAAAGATATAAAAGAATATTCATTGCTAAGAAGTTCATTTTGAACTAAGAATCAATGACAAAGGAGATTTACATTCTCACTTGTTTTTATAAAAGATTCTATTATAGACCTTGGCATTTGTTGGTCGTTTCAATTCATTAATCAATTCCAAACAGTGAACTAGAGAAGAAGGTATACAGCTGCCATAAAGATTTTTCTCTAATAGTGGTGAACATATGCAAGCTTAAGATGTCTACCTATAGATTAAAACAAACATCTCACAAATTGGTATTATATCATCTTCCTTTATTAGGATTGAAAAGAGAATTATGGAAATAATTATATACCAGAAGGTTAGTGGGAGTAATATTTGTTTTATACGTAGACAATATGTTACTTGCAAATGATGATAAAAGTTTTCTATATAAGTTGAAATAATTCATATCTCAAATTATTATTTTGAGATAATGCATATAAATAATATATATAATTTTAATTAATTAGAGAGTAGCCACAGCATCTCTGATTAAATAAAATTATGTATTATTCATCTGATATAACTTTTATCTTTAAGTGTGATAAATTCAACTCGAACCAGCATCTGAAAAATGATCTGGAGTGAGAATAAATTAAGAACATTCATTTGCTTTGCTTCTATTTTAGAAGCCTAATGTATGCCTAAGAGTCTGAATAAGACTTTGCATTACATTTGTTTCAGGATCGTTAAGTAGTATCAGAATAACTAAAGTTAAGACCACTTTATTTTTCATACAAAGTGATGAGGTGTCTTTAAGATACTAAAAATTATATTCATACATATTTTAAGATGAATTGACCATCTGAAAATATAGTTAACCAATTAGATTCTAACATACTTCACTGGTTGTATTGATTCACGTAAATCAATATTTTATTACATCCTTAAGATTACCAGTAAGTTATATTGTAGAGAATCTTGATTGTTATTTCCACTATAGAAGTCAGATTCATTTATTGTTTTGAGGATACATCCCGTATGATGTATTATAGAGTTTCATAGTAGGCCTAGAGTTCAGAATTACAGTTTCATTAGGCCATTAAGAAAATTTTGCGATAAATTCAGCTACAATATTTATGACTAATAAATCTAAGAGTACTGGTCGAAGCTAGCATATCGACATTAAGTATTTAGCCATAAAAAGGCGTGATAAGTGGTCATTAATCACGCAAATTGAATTGGGTGATCACATATATCCTTGACTAAAGGCATGCCGCAACACAAATTCAGGATCATAAAGTAAATATGGGATTCAGTTAACCTATATGCAGTTTTTATATTTGTGCAACCAAAAATTATTCAATGAAACTCTAATTTCGATATTTTCTCATATTTATGTGCACCTTAATTTCATCTGACAAAATTATCGTAAGAGGACCTGAATAAACATAAGGGTTAGAGTTTATTCACTTAAGTACATTGCCACATAAAGTACATTGTTATATAATAAATATATCGTAATACATGGAAGATAATACTCGACTTATAATGAGGACATATCGCTATGATGTTTATTATATAATGAGGAACGTTTGTGTTTGAATGTTTTAGTCTAAATGCTGACCAAGTGGGAGAATATAAGAATATTTTTATTTAAGGAAATATATTTCTATTTAAAGAAATAAATTTCTATTTAAGGAAATAAATAAATAATTGATTTTCTGATAAATGAATATTTTATATTCATTGAATCTAGACAAAATCAATTATGTAATATTCTATATATGGTCAGATTTCTATATTCATTACCTGATTTGATTTCCTGAATTAATTGTCAAAATATTCTGACAATTAATGTGGCGCAGATACTGATGGAGTATCTCACCTATAAATATAGGGTCTCGGTCCCCGAGCTCCTGACTCACTCTGTTCATAACAGCAAAATTCCATCTAAAGAGAGTTGAGAGAGCGAGGAAGCCCGATTACCCACATCAATCGGTTTCTTTTGCAGATCATGCTTATGTGGGACTAAAGCTTAAAGATTCAATGACTGGAGGTATTTCGATCCTTAAATTATAGTGCATATATGATTTATTAATTCCGTACTTTATTCATAATCATGTATGTTTTAGTTTATACAAATAAAGGTCTAACAAGAAAATCTTGGTGGTTGCCCAAGTCTTGAAAAGGGCTTCATCAAGCCTCTTACTACACTGGAGATTTGGTATCTTTTTGTCAGCCATAAAATAAAATTAAAATAAAATAATAATATATTAATATCAAATCAAATTTGCTGTTAACAAAAAAATACATCAAACCAAATCGTATCAGGTAGGGGTGTTCGCGGTGCGGGTTGTGCGGTTTTTAACCATTTTTTCAAACCAACCCGCACATGCGGTTTTTCTAATTTTCCAAACCGCACCCGCACCGCGATATTAAAAAACCGCAAAAACCGCACCGCAAAAAATGATGCGGTGCGGTGCGGTTTTTGCGGTTTATGCGGTTTGAACTATCACAATTTTTTTTTTTTGAAATAATCATAAAATAATTAAACTATCATTAATATAATTATTCAAAAACACTTAAGAAAATACAACAAACTTGAGACTAATAAAAGTTATAACAACAACAATAAATCAATAATCTTTTTAAAGTTTCAACAACACACTTAAATCAAAATAACAAACTTGAAACTAATTAAGTTCTAACAACAATATAAATGTACAACTAACATACTTACATCAATAGATTAAAAATAAAACAAACACAAACTTCCAACTCCAAATTTTAATACACATGTATGGACTTGGGTTTGTTGCTAAGAAGAGAGGGTTTGTGAAGAGTTATGGACTTTGCCCTAAGATTTATAGGCTTGGGTTGGGCTCATATGTATGGGCTTAATAAAATAAATATAAAAATTGAAATTTTAAAAGATGCGGTGCGGTGCGGTTTGAATCGCGGTTTAATAATTCAAAACCGCAAACCGCACCGCACCGCGCGGTTTGGGAAAAATTCAAACCGCAACCGCACCGCGAAGAATTTCAAACCGCATTTTTTTTTGCGGTGTGGTGCGGTGCGGGCAGTTTGAGCGGTTTGAGCGGTTTGATGTACACCCCTAGTATCAGGGGTTTCTCTCCCTTTTATGTGAAAACAGGAAAAGTATATATTATTATATTTTTTAAAAAAATTTGTGACAAACATTATCATAAGAATGAGAAAGAAAATGATTAATGTCTCTGACTATAATGTAGACATTCCGTACAATAAGGTCAACGTCCGTGTCAGCCTTTTTCCACCAAATATGCCACCACACTGTGTATTCACAACTGCACTCACTTTGATCAGATCAGATCCGCCACAAGCGGACTCAGTCTATGTCCCCTTTCCTCATTCCTAATCCCCAATCCTCCGTCCATTTCACACCAAATCCCCTCTCAACCTTTTGATCATTACCACGTGTCCGTACCAGGTGTTTATATAGTTTTAGCAACATTGGCAGATTAATCATGGAAGTATAATTCACCAAAGATTTCACTTGGACAAGTTGTTTGCATTTCTCCCTCCCTCCGATGTTAAAATGTCATGTATGTTAATATTGAAAAAGGATGATGGACTCAAGCCCAATAAGCCCAACCCACTTCTTATAATAGTGAAAATTACGTTATGGTTTTTTTAAAATGTTTTATGATAAATATGACATAGTTTAGTTTGAATACTTTTTATGCTTATTTTAAACTTTGGGCATCTTTTATGGGCTTTTAAAGCCCATAAATATGAAATGTATGTTTAAAGAGCCCATATTTTATTGTTTGTAGTTTCTGTAGGTTATTTTAGTTATTTTATGTTTTCAAATTTTTGTATCAGTTTTTTTACATAACTATTTTTTTTTTTTGGTTTTGCATGTAATCATTACGATTTGATAGTTGCTTCTCCTTCTACACTTACTTTTTCAGTTTTAATTTCATACTAAACCGTCTAAATACTTCTCTCTTTCTCTCTCTCTATTCTCATTTCATTGTTTTTTCTTTTTTTTCCCTTTCTTCCTCCATTCTTTGTTCTTGCTCTGTTTTTTTTTTCTGCTCTCGGTTTTTGGACGACAATGGTGACATTGTGCTTCGAGTAAGAGTGGGCAGTTCTCGTGTGTTCTTCAAGGTATTTATGCTTTCTTTTCCTTTTTATATTCACTGATTTTAGGTTTTATTTTCATCTTCATTTTTTTGTTTTTTTTGAAGTTTTCATTGTTGTTATACAATTTTCCCTAGTTCATTTTTGTATGTCTTTTAAGTGATTAGTATTTCAATGTGTTTAGTTTGTTGTTGTTTTTTTAAAAAAATGTTTCATCCGAAGTGAGTTGTGTGTTGTTGTATTTGTTCATAATGGATTTTTTGAGTATTTTTTGTTTTGGGTTTGGTTTTATGTTTTAGTATTTTGTTGTTTAGTTTTAATTTTTGTTAAGCATCAGGTTGTTGTTGTCTTTTTTTAACTTTTTTTTTTTTTTTTTTATTTTGGGTATGATTTGTGTTGGTATTAGGTATAAACTTTTTGTAAATACTAGAAACTGGTTTTCAATTTGTGTTTTATTTGTTGATTTAGGTAGTTTCGATTTTTCGATTTTTTTTGTGTTCATTGTTTGTTTATTTTTGGACATTTTCATTATGTGTTATTTTTATTTTAATTTTTCATTCAAGTTTCATTAGTAGACTTTATTATTAGTATCCCTCTTTAGCCCATATTTATGATTTTCATTTTTTAGGTTGTTTTTCAAATTAGTTTTAATTTTTGTTATTTTATCATTTTGTTTTTTGCCCAAATCATGTGTTATGTTTTAGTTTTGTTGGTTTGATTTGTTTCGGTTTTTTGTGAAACTGGTTTTTATGTTTGTTATCATGATTGATAAGTTCTTTGTGTCTAATATTTTTTTTGTACTTTGATTCTCTATCAAATGGAAAGTAAATTAAAATCCAAAGTTTCCTTTGTTCTTCTATCAAGGCTAAAGGTGGACCGAGAAAATCTTCACGGCAAGCTAAAGTATGTTTTATGTTTTTAATAAAATTGGTTTTTAATCTTAAGTTTTATTTTGATTTCTTTTTATTGATTCTCATGAAACCTAGTTTTAAATTTTTTTATTAGGATGCTTCTGTTGAAGAAGAAAACACTATAAAGTTCAAACGAGGAAATATCCCCGTAAATCTAAAGTATGTTCTATGTTTCTATTGAATCTGGTTTTTGTTGTTTATTCATTTATTCCTTTATGAATTTTTTTGGATGAAACTGATTTTTTCTTGGTTTGTTTAAGGGTGCTATTGTTGAAGAAGAAATTGCCATTAAAGCAGCAACAAAGAAATCTCCCTGGAAACTTAATGTATGTTTTAAATTTTTACTGAAACCGGTTTTGCATTTTTTTATGTTTCATTATTGTTTCCTAATTGTACTTTATTTAAATTTTCCAAGTCTTTGTTCCACCAAAATTGGTTTTTATCTTTTATATGTTAGTTCCTGTTTTTGAGTATGTTATGTGAAACTAGTTTTTTGTGTTCAGTAATTTGTTATTCTTTTTCTTTGTGTTTGTTTATGATTTATTAATTTGTTCTATTTTGTTTTTATTTATTTTTTCAGGATGATAAACAAGAAGTTAAAGTTGATGATCCAGATTTTGTTACTGAGAAACACCATAGTAAGAAGGCTTCTAATGTCCATCAAGCGGACGATGATGATAATTTTTACACTGAGAAGGTTGTCTCGGAAGTTGTTGCAACCAAAAAAAAGAAGTATGGTAATGATGACGCTAGTGCGTCAAAAAGAGTAAAACTAAGGCCGCTATGAAGGATTTTAATTCGGTATGTCTTGTTGTTTTCTTATATTTTTTGATTGATACGTGTATTGTATTGTTTAAATAAATTTTATTTTTTAGTTGTATGAATTTTGGTCTCTTTGTTTGTTTTAATAGTTTTTTTTTTTTTTTGCATTTCCTTTAATTGAATTGTGTTTTATATTTGTTAGGAAAAAGTGCGCGAATCTAATGTTGCTGATGATGAGAAACTGGTTAATGTCATTAAGAAAGATAAAAAGAAACCAGTTTCTAAATCCCATGGCAAGAAGAAGAGTGAGACTCAAGTTGATGCTGCTCCCTTGGTAATTTTTCTTATCAAAAGAAACTGGTTTCTTCCTCTATGATTTTTCTTGTTTTTAGGTTTTCTGTTTATAGTTTTATCGTTCGTAAGTTATTTTTGTTTTGTGTAATCATTTTGAGCTTTTGTATTTTTATTGCTTATTTTTCTTTATTAGCGTATTTTTAAGTAACTGGTTTCTATATTTAATTTTGATTTTAGTTATTTAGGTAATTGGTTTATATGAATTAATTTTTAATTTAATTATTTTACGTAACTGGTTTCTCTATATTAGATTTTTGCTAAATTGTTTATTGTAACAGATTTTTGTTATTTAGTTTATAAGTTATCGTTAAAAATTATTTTATGGTATGTATTTTTTCTTTTTTAAGTAACTGATTTTTATAATTAATATATCTTTTTATTACTTTAGGCTTCATATGTTTGTTCACTTTTTACTTAATTGTAATATGAAATTGGTTTCTGTATTAAATTATTATTTTTGTTATAATACATAACTGATTCTAAGGTTTAGTTTTTAATTTGGTTAATCTACATAACTAGTTTCTTGGTGTCATATTTTTAATTAGCTGATAAAATTTTTCATTGTCAAATTCAAAGGTCCAACTCCGATGACAACTCAAACGTCCAACATTGGTGACAACTTCGATGTCTAACTACGATGACTTTTTGGTAACGATGATAGCAATATTATCGAATGTTCTCATTTTATTTTCTACTTTTATTGTGGCAAATATATTGTTTTTGTAGACAGTGATTGTTTTGTGTAGTGGGTTGATGGTCGAGTCTTGGAGTTTCTCGAAAACTTGTAACTGGTTTTAAATTTGGTCTTGTATTTATTTTAGTTTTGGTAGTGGCTTGGAGGTCAAGTCTTAGAGCTTCTAAGAAACATGTAAAATTTATATATGACTTTTAGTATTTGTAACTAGTTTTTTTCGTTCAAAAATTATTTTTTAATTATATAGAATTAATTAGTTAATTAATTTAATGTCTTAATAAAATTATTTTAATATTATTTGAGTTTCTATAAAGAAAAAACCTCAGGTGAGATAATTTTTTTCTTTATTACAATGTTTTATTTTTTATTGAAAGAAAAGAAAAAAAAAAACAAAAAAAGGGAAACACAATTTATAGTTTTTGTATGGCATTCCTCCATATTTTTTTCCCATATTTTAACGTTTTTTTTAGAAGAATGCCATATTTAGTATAATTAAGTTTTTATGCCATATATATCATAACTTATATTTTTTTTTTCCATATTTTTGTAAATAGCCCCTTATAATACACTACCACAAACTTACCTTTTAGTGACATTATTTAGTGAGATGCACAAAAAGTGTGGGTCACTAAAAGGTTAGGAGTAAGCTTAGTGACATACATAAAAAGACTCAAAATTTAGTATTAGTGTCCTATAACCTGAGTCACTAAAGATATGAAGTGTCACTTATTGGAAATTATTTTACCAGGATCTTAGATCTACTCACAAGTATGTTTATTAATATCCTAAATATGAACTTTCTAAAACGATGAAATAAACACATATAAAGTTAAAGAAACCTTACATTGGGTGCAGCGGAATAATATGACTCCTTCCGTTCAGATATCTAGCCCTTGATTCCTTTCTGTAGCAGAGCATTATCAATATCTGAACCTGGATCTCTTTCTCTGAATCTTTGATGCTGAAACCTCCTTTTTGCTGAAAGTCTTTCTTCACGATCTTCCTCACTATGATTGAGGTATCACTTGTTGTGTGTGGGCAGTACTCATACACTAAGAATTTCGAAATTCAAGAGGGAAGAGAAAGAAGAAGTGGCAGCTAAAGATAGGGAGAGAGAAAGGCTCAGGTTTTTCTCTTAAGGAAAAATAGAAAATTTAAGTGTGTTTTTCCTGAAGCCTTCACTATCTATTTATAGCATTCCACTAGGGTCAGGTTTGAATTATTTGGCATTAAATAATGAAAATATCAGAGGGAAAAGCCCTATAAAAGTGGCCGGCCATGCAAGGTGGATTTGGGCCTCACTTTTTGCAATTTTGCAGTTTTATCTTTTCTGCATCTGATTTTCTCAAAAACGCCAATTTTCTAATTCAACCATTTAAATGACAATTCTAACTATTTAATAACTATAAATAATTATTAAATAATATTGTCATTTATCATATTATTAATTTAACCATACAAAGTATCATAATTAACAAATATGCCCCTATAAACTCTTTCTTTACAATTTCGCCCTTACTTAGTGAAAAATTCACAAATAGACATAGTCTAATTTGAGAATTATAATTGATTAATCAAAACCAATTACATGAGTCTTACAAGCAATATTATCTCAACTAGTGGGGGGACCATGGGTCTATATAACCGAGCTTCCAATAAGTAGATCAAGAATTTAGCACTAAAATTCACTAACTTATTAATTCTTCGTTGAATCCACGCATAGAACTAAGAATTGCAATCTCAGTATATAGAATGCTCTATATGTTCCACCATATAGACACATCATTAGTTATCCATTGTTATAATCCTAATTTGATCAATGATCCTCTATATGAATGATCTACACTGTAAAAGGATTAAATTACCGTTACACCCTACAATGTATTTATTCCTTAAAACATTTGACCCCGTATAAATGATATTTCAGCTTATGTGAAATGAGTACTCCACCATTTATGTTCGTTTGGTCAAGCTCGAAGGAGATCATCCTTTGCTTACTATTCGCCAGATAGAAGCTATAGATTCCATGTTTATGATAGCGCTCCCACTCAATTGCACTACCGTGTTCCCAAAATGTACGTATCACCCTGACCTAAAAGTAGGCTTAACTAACAAATCAAAGAACACGAATAGCCTTTCAAGATTGAGCCTAATCATAACAGGATTAAGAACATTTGATCTAGGATCAACTAGGTGATATTGACTTGAATAGATATTACGGTAAGTTTAATAAATCTAAGTCAAAGTTCAATATCGGTCCCTTCCGATGCATACTCCATGCATCCAACCTGAGCTTTACTTTAACCAATGCTCTGGAAAGAACATAGCACTTCTCCAAATGCAAGTAAACTCTGTTGTAGATTATCATATCAGTAAAACCCTATGTCTGATAAATCTAGGAAACTTTATTCACATAGTCATGTTTACTTTCCAATGTGTTGACGGCACAATAAACAAGATCAAGTATGTGAAAAGGGTTTCAGATGAATTTATACATTATGTACATATAATCATGAAATAAATCATGTGAACCATGCAACATTAAATGTTATTTCTGATCTATATTAATAAGTAAATCTGATTATATTGAAATGAGTTTTATTTAGGGCATAAAACCCAACAAACTCCCACTTGCACTAATATAAAACAAAAAGTGTGTTTCAAATAATCTCAACACCTTGATATACAAATCAAGTGTAGTAGTAGTAAACTCCTCGTAATAGGATCTGAAAGGTTGAATTAACCACAACCTTTTCTCCACCATTACTCTTCCTTAATCACAAAATCATTGATAATGTGAAATTCCTCTCTATATGTCTACTCTCTTGGGATACTGGATTCTATATCTTTGGCAACTACTTTTGGTTAATCAGGAAATTAACACTACTAGTTTAAGGCAATTTGGAATGATGCCAAAAATGTATAGAACTTTCCTTAGACTGAATAAGTACCTTTCCTGCAACCTTAACATTCAGTCCCTTTCTGGTAGACCTAGAGACTTTAGATAGGTTTTTACACTTCTCCAAAATCACTATTCCACCTCCAGAGTAACCACCATCTTATCAGAAAGATTTACTAGCACAAAGGAAAATTTCGAAATCTGATATGGTGTAGTCTAAGAGTTTTAAACACACCCTTATAGACTAACATATAGTTCATCTTCTTTATCTTAAGATTTAATTGATTGTCTTCCAATGTTCTTCTCCTGGATTAATCTGATACCTACTCATTACTCCCACTCAACAGCAGGTGTCTGGTCTAAGGCATACAAAAGCATATCTAAGACCTCTCACTGTTTATTTAACAAATTCTTTCATGGCTTTATCTTTTCTGGAATAGTTGAAACTTTTCCTTAGATAAATAAAATCTATACCTTAGAAGTTGTGAAGCTTCTATAGATTGCCATTAGAAAGAAAATGCTTCAGCATCTTACTAAAGTAAGTTGCTTGCATTAGAGTAAGTAATTACCAGGTATACCACAAGCCATAGGTTTAGATAAACTCAAACCTATAATACTAGGAACAGGAAGTTTTGTTAAGTCCATTGAATAGACTTATAAACGAAAATTTCTTTTTATTTCCTTGTAATAGAAAACTTTAGGTTACTCCATGTGAATGGATTAAACCATAGTTCTATTGGCTTTCTTCTTAGTTTCTTATCTTGACAATCCATTACTTGTTTAAACTCACAATGGATTTTAATCACTAGTGTCTCCCAAGTCATAAGAAGGTGAGTTCCTAGAAACTCTCCCACTACGACAAGGTACCGTGAATTTTGTCGAAGAAAACTAAATGGTATTGATCTCTTCGGTTGTGACAAGACAACAGAGGCAGTGGGATCATCATATGTTATATAAGATGATAGAACACTTTTGGAATCAAGAAAAATATCTCCTTTAATGCTACTTGTTTTCAGACTTAGTCATTATCTTAGAAAAGTAGTATTTGTTTGAACAAACACTTTCTTATCTATTGACTATGGGATGGTCCACCCCTAATCACTTAGAATAGCTAACAAACCATGGTTTACAGTTCTAGCTTTTCTTAAGATTTTAATTAGGTCATCCATGAATCTAGTAATGATTTACATTAAGTATACAACCATTACATCATTCTGAAATTGTATTACCATAGAAGGAATTAGGCAACGACTAGTAACTAATCATCAATGTGCAAATCGAAATTTCTGGGGAGGTAAGTTTGGATACAATTCAAAAATCAAATTAATGATCTTTGAACTGCATATCTACTAACTATTTCTCCACCCCTATCAGTTCGCAAGATTTTTAACCACTTACCTTAATGGTTTTAACCATTGCTAGAAATTAATGAAAATTTTCAAACATTTCAAATTTCTTGCTAAAAGGTATAATCTAGAGTTATCGTTTTAAGAATACAACGAAAAACTCATATCCACCCCTGAATGTACATCCATCTGCGAATGAGATGAACTATTTTCAGTGGATATAGGCATAATAACTCTTTGCAGAGATTGATCTTGTCAAATCCACTATGAACAAGATACAAATGCCATAGATTAAAAAAAAATGTGGTAGTGTCTTTTGATGACATAGGTTTAGTTACATCAAAGAGTTCTGCAAGTGGATCCTGGTCACAGAATACCTAACTCATATTCCATACAGTTTGAATCCATTAATAGAAGATGGATATTAAACACTTGAGAAAGTGTAACTGTATTGTATTCTGGAACTAGAAATATAAGAAAATTTCTATTTGGAATCTAAAATTAAAGTCAAAGACTTAAAATTTATACCAAATATAATGAGTAATTCTATCTTGGACCAGCACTACTAATATAACTCTAAGTCTGATTTGCCCATACAAGTAGGAGATTTCTAAGATTGAGGATTTATATCAATTGGGAATAGAATTTCGGGATTATAATCATATGCGTCATTTAATTTCTTAAGAAAATATAATGACATGAAATGATTTATAGACCATTCATCCAATGATATGTTATTGAAGCTAATTCGAAATGAATAAGCTAAGAGGAATTAGGATAATTTCGTTTAAAATAAGAATCCAACGATGCTTCGATTAGCGAAAGTCAAAGTAATCTTATTTATATAATCTTCTTGTTTCATATCGTAAAAATACTAGTCTAAGGTGTCATCAATTGATGAACAGCTAGATGTCGCATACACAATATTTATCTTTCGATATCTAACACTATTATGTATGTCTAATGGTGAAAATCCACTAGGGATTTATCTCATTAGATAAACAAGCCAAGTTAGACCAACAATGAAGATTCGAAATTAAACTACAACTTAATAACTGAAAATAACATGGTTCAATATAAATTCATACACAATTCAGAAATTATAAACATATAGCAAGTAGGAATGACAAGTGAAAATACTAAAACTTACAATCCTAAATAATTTCCAAGGTTTTTCAACAACCGATACAAAGGTCCCGTTTAGGCGAGAGTCAAAGCATCATCCATTGAATAGAGTTGTCAGCTCATCTAAAATGATAACCATTCTAGCAACCTTTTATTCGATCAAGATTGGAATTCAGCGTTGTCCCGTTTAGGCGAGAGTCAAGGCAATTCTATCTTATGAGCTTCCACCATTGTTTCATAATTTGCAAGTCAAGTATGGTCGCCACCATTAGGGTGAGCCATACCATACAAAACACTTACAAACTACTTATCATGCGAGGTTAAACGGTGCGAAATTGCTAATGAACGTTCCTCCATTAGGGAGGATTACTCACTAAAACAAACGCGGTGTAAAACCCACAATGGAGATCGAATATCTTAATAATAAAGCTCATTATTTAAAAAGAGTTGTATTTTCTTTGATTCTCTTTATTTATTCTATTCATTTTAAATATATATTTATTTAATTAAAATTTCCAATTTAGAATGAAAAATTCTAAATATAAATTTTAATTTAATATTTATAAATTTTACTTAGATGGATATGAAAATAACATGAATTATTTTCATCTTAGTAATAATTTCCAATAAATATTTAGAAAAATATTCAATTTAAGTTGTTACAAAATTAATTTAAATTAATTTACAACTCAAATTTAATTTTCTATAAATATATACTGCATTTCGAAAAATTATAGTATTTAAGATTACAATTTTCGAAAAATGCATATTAAAATAAAAAATAAATCCTGGAAAAATCATTCTAATTTAATGTTGGCCCAAAATTAATTAATAAAATTAATTTACAACAAAAGATATAATTTTCCTATTTAATTAAATATATATAAGAAAAATTTCAAATATTTAAGTATGATGATGAAAATCAACTTAAATATTAATTTTCTATTTAATTAAATACACTAGGAAAATACTTCAAGCAAAAATATCACCTATCTAGATTTTCCTTTGACTAATTAACTCAATTTCTAATAATATATTTTAATTCAATTTATTTTAAATTAATCAATAAATGAAAAAATCATTGATTTAAGTTGATCCAAGAATTAATTAAAATAAATAATTAATTTATAACTTAATCTATTTTTCAAGATAAAATTCGAAATTCTAGCATTTAAGAAATGCAATTTCGAAAATTGATTAATAAAATAAAGAAAAAATATATTTTGAAAATTATTTAAATTAAGTTGAAAAAAATAAATTTCAACTAAAAGTAATTTTCTATTTAATTAAATGTCATGAAAAAAAAATATTTAAGTATGATGATAAAAAATCAACTTAGATATTTAATTTTCAAATTAATTAAATGTATTAAATTCAAGAAATAAATAATTAAGTGTAGGGAAGGCTTAATTATTAATCTCTAGTTTAATACTAGGAAAAATATACTTAAAATAAATTGTACCAAAATTAATTATATAAATAATTAATTTCACAATGTATAATATTTTCCTATTTAATATTAGAAATAATAAGTAGTCTAGAAATAACTATCTAGAAAATATCTTATTTGACTAAGTATCTTTTCCACAAAATTTGAAAGAAATATCTAATTTAGGTTGTATTAGAAAAAATCTAGAACCTAAATATTTTTCAAATTTAAATTTAATTAAATATCAAAAATTAAGTTGTAACCACTTAATTTGAAAATATTCCATTTTAAGTTAATATTCAAAAAGATATCAACTTAAAAAATATCTAAAGAATCTTAATAACCAATGCCTAAAATTCCTCAACTTAATTTTGAAATTTGAAATTCAAAAGATATTCAGATTTAAATTGATTAGTTAGAGATAACTAAATATCAACATAAATAGGAATATTTAATGAAAAATTTAAATTAAGCTCCAGAAAGAATCTAGATGGTTATAATTCTATATTTAATTAAATACAAGAAAATACATATAGTTTAGCTTAGAATAAAAAAATTCTTTAAACTATATTTTTCTTAAATTAATTTCAAAATAAATGAAATTAATTATGTTGCTAATCAATTTTATTAGGTTAAACTAGTTTAATTAACCTAGTACAGTTATTCAAATCAGACAAATGGGCCTTCACAATTGGGGTGGTTCATGTGAGGGGGTGCTGGGTTCAGTATGTCGTACCCACTACTATGGCTCCCAACTCTCACACAAGGCCCAAAAGAGAGGAATTTAACCTTAATAAGAACAACTGTAATTAATTGAATAGGCCCAAAAACTAAATGGGCCTAAATAAATTCTATCAAGAACTATGATAATTTATTTTAGCAACAGCAACCTATATGCATCTATAATAAAATTAAACACATAGGCTCACACAGGCACACTTTGGATGGGTCCTATCATGTTGCTAGGTCATACACAGATGAAAGAAGATTGTAAATATACCTGTTACAAATTATTAACTTGACCAAGGGAGCCATCAGATCATAAGATCTGGCAAAAAGTAACCATGGCTATTTGCAATCAAGTAATAATAGGTTTTGAAAACTTACAAACAAGCTAAAACACATACTCCTGCAACAAGGTTAGCTGGATAGTTGGATGTAGGATTTATTTAATTTTAAATTAAATAATTAATTTCGAAATAATTAATTAAATAAAAAAATAATTTTTCGAAATTTTTTAAAAAAAATTTGAATCATTCGAAATTTTTTAAAAAAATTAAATTTAAAATTAAACCTACAATTTTGAAAAATTAGGTTTCAACCAACCTAAATATCATTTCAAAATTTGCTAACTACTTTTAAAATTTAAATGTTATTTTATAAATAAAAATTAGAAAAGATAAGTTAAATATCTTTTTCAGATTTTAAATTTAATTTAAATAAATAAAATAACAAAATTTAAAAGTATGCAAAATATCTTACATCAATTTAAAATTACATGATTATAATTATCTTATTTTAAATTTAAATAAGGTCAAAATATCTAAAAAAGATTTAATTTAAAAAATATATATAAAATCTGACCTTAAATTTAAAAATAAGATAAGATATAATCAAATTTAAAAATAAGATAGATTTTTAAGCAAGAAGATAGATACTAATTCTATTCAAATTCAAATTACACTAATATCTTGAATTAAATTTAAAAAATATTAAATTAATTCAAAATGATAATTAGAATTGAATAGTGTATATACAAAACTATACAAAAAATCGGAAGTTAATTCCATGAAAAAGCATGAAAAATCGAAGAAAAACGAAAAAATTGTGAGCTGTACGGACAGTTTTCGCGATCGCAGGAAAATTTCAGCACAGCTCCGATTTTTTTCGAATCTTCAAAAAATCATAACTAATTCAAATAAAATTGAAATTGAGTTCTGTAAAAGGCTAACTTGCTTAATCTTTTCCATACTATCCAATAAAAATAATTCCAGAAACAGAATCGCAATTATTTTTCACGAAAATTTACAAACATCAATCAATCATCAAATAACACTCAATACAACATGATACCATCCAAAAACAAACAAACAAACAATCGTTTTAAAGTCCAAATTTCTTGCAAGTAAATCAATTACCATGGCTCTGAGGCCAGTTGTTGGAAATTATTTTACCAGGATCTTAGATCTACTCACAAGTATGTTTATTAACATCCTAAATATGAACTTTCTAAAACGATGAAATAAACACATATAAAGTTAAAGAAACCTTACATTGGGTGTAGCGGAATAATATGACTCCTTCCGTTCAGATATCTAGCCCTTGATTCCTTTCTGTAGCAGAGCATTATCAATATCTGAACCTGGATCTCTTTCTCTGAATCTTTGATGCTGAAACCTCCTTCTTGCTGAAAGTCTTTCTTCACGATCTTCCTCACTATGATTGAGGTATCACTTGCTGTGTGTGGGCACTACTCATACACTAAGAATTTAAAAATTCAAGAGGGAAGAGAAAGAAGAAGTGGCAGCTAAATATAGGGAGAGAGAAAGGCTCAGGTTTTTCTCTGAAGGAAAAATAGAAAATTTAAGTGTGTTTTTCCTGAAGCCTTCACTATCTATTTATAGCATTCCACTAGGGTCAGGTTTGAATTATTTGGCATTAAAATAATGAAAATATCAGAGGAAAAAACCCTATAAAAGTGGCCGGCCATGCAAGGTGGATTTGGGCCTCACTTTTTGCAATTTTGCAGTTTTATCTTTTCTGCATCTGATTTTCTCAAAAACGCCAATTTTCTAATTCAACCATTTAAATGCCAATTCTAACTATTTAATAACTATAAATAATTATTAAATAATATTGTCATTTATCATATTTATTAATTGAACCATACAAAGTATCATAATTAACAAGTATGCCCCTATAAACTCTTTCTTTACAATTTCGCCCTTACTTAGTGAAAAATTCACAAATAGACATAGTCTAATTTGAGAATTATAATTGATTAATCAAAACCAATTACATGAGTCTTACAAGCAATATTATCTCAACTAGTGGGGGGACCATGGGTCTATATAACCGAGCTTCCAATAAGTAGATCAAGAATTTAGCACTAAAATTCACTAACTTATTAATTCTTCGTTGAATCCATGCATAGAACTTAGAATTGCACTCTCAGTATATAGAATGCTCTATATGTTCCACCATATAGACACATCATTAGTTATCCATTGTTATAATCCTAATTTGATCAATGATCCTTTATATGAATGATCTACACTGTAAAGGGATTAAATTACCGTTACACCCTACAATGTATTTATTCCTTAAAACACTTGACCCCGTATAAATGATATTTCAGCTTATGTGAAATGAGTATTCCACCATTTATGTTCGTTTGGTCAAGCTCGAAGGAGATCATCCTTTGCTTACTATTCGCCAGATAGAAGCTATAGATTCCATGTTTATGATAGCGCTCCCACTCAATTGCACTACCGTGTTCCCAAAATGTACGTATCACCCTGACCTAAAAGTAGGCTTAACTAACAAATCAAAGAACATGAATAGCCTTTCAAGATTGAGCCTAATCATAACAGGATTAAGAACATTTGATCTAGGATCAACTATGTGATATTGACTTGAATAGATATTACGGTAAGTTTAATAAATCTAAGTCAAAGTTCAATATCGGTCCCTTCCGATGCATACTCCATGCATCCAACCTGAGCTTTACTTTAACCAATGCTCTGGAAAGAACATAGCTCTTCTCCAAATGCAAGTAAACTCTGTTGTAGATTATCATATCAGTAAAACCCTATGTCTGATAAATCTAGGAAACTTTATTCACATAGTCATGTTTACTTTCCAATGTGTTGACGGCACAATAAACAGGATCAAGTATGTGAAAAGGGTTTCAGATGAATTTATACAGTATGTACATATAATCATGAAATAAATCATGTGAACCATGCAACATTAAATGTTATTTCTGATCTATATTAATAAGTAAATCTGATTATATTGAAATGAGTTTTATTTAGGGCATAAAACCCAACATCACTATAGGGTAAATCATACAATTTCTATAATTTTTTTTTTAAAAAAATATTAACTTATAGTGACGTGCCAAGCGCGACTGGGTAAATGTTTACCGACACTCCTAGCGTGTCACTATATCATAACTATTTTTTTTTTAAAAATAACAAATAAAGTTCTGTGTAATAATTAAATATATTTTATTTTTTAGAAAAAAAGTAGCTACATCTTTTCATTAATTATGCAAAAAGTTTCGTATATTTTTTTTTTTTAAAAAAAGCCTGCTTATATTTTGTTTCTGATTCATTAATTAAACAAAATTTAATTGATTATTATAAATAAATAATAGAATATAATAAATGAATATAAGAAGAAAGGAAAAAAAAAACCCTAATCAAAATCACTTTTCCTCTATCTCTCTTCTCTTCCGCCTCTCTCTCATTCTCTCTGAAGTTCATACGCAGCCTTGGCCTCCACCAGCAGTCCGACCATCCAGCCTTACATCATTCGATTGGGCTCTACCACCGGTTGCAGGCAGGGGGTCTCAAAACCTCCTAAACCTAATCTCTCTCCTAAAAATCCTCTCATCAGCTATTATACTCAGCTCTCTCTCTATTCATTTAAGCCTCCTCACCTTCTTCCCTCTTGCTGTCTCTTTTATCCTAAGAAAATCCAATGGCAGGTGGTCCAAATCGATATCCCTACCCCAAAAACCTTCAGATCCACCTCTTTCTCTCTAAGTTTCTCTTGCTCTCTTGGTCGATTCCCTTTGTCGAAGCTGACGCCGACGCTAGTGGTGGAGATGAAGTTGGGATCAGCTACCACCTCGGTCGAAACAGGTGATTCAGTCCATTGTTTATGTATTGTTGTTTTTCTCTCTCTGATCTGTGCATGTAGCGGTCGACGACGACGTTGGGTTCGCGGTTGACGTGCTGGCTCTGGATCTCCCTGTTTGATCTTCATTCGTGGTTATGGGCTGGTGGTCGAAGATGGAATTGAGTTCTTGGTTCCGAGTCGGTGGTCGCCAGTGACTATGGCTTTGTGGTTGACGGCGGCTCTCTGTTTGTGATGAAATATTTGTGTTTTTTTTTACAGATGTGTAATTTTTTTTTGCAGATGTGTTCATGCTCATTTTGGATTTTTATTCAGGGTTTTTTTTTTTTTTATTTATTTGGGTTAAATGAATGTTAATACATTTTTCTATGAATATTTTAGGTAAAATATTTGTACTGTTAGAATCACAGATTTCTACATAATTTTAGTTTAATGTTTATCTTTTAAATTTTTGATTATTAATCTAATCCCAGTTCAAATAAAAAAAAAGAAAACTATAAAAATAAAATCATGTATTTATTTCAATTTTTTTAATCTAAATATATTATTTTTGCTACAGTAATATAAATTAAATTATCATTTTTATATATAAAAGTATATGTACCCATTTAATTTTATATGTATGTAGCTTCCGTGACCCCTATATATAAAATTAAAACAAATTGATTTTTTTTAAAAAGTATAATAAAAAATAACCATTTATATAAATATTTGAATTAAAATAATTAAATATTATTTATTTTGAAAAAATATCTAATGTAGTGGCACTTTCTTGTGTCTCACTATATCTCTAAAAATATTAATAGAAAAAGAAAAAAAAGGATATAGTGACACTTTATTTGTGTTGTTGTTACCGTTTCAGTCTGACAAAACTTGACTCTATATGCCTATAGTGACACGCAAAAAGTAAATGTAAAAGGGTTCAGTGACACGTGTGAAGTGTCACTAAAAACTGTTTTTCCAGTCACCCTTATTAGTGACACGCGTTGAAGTGTCACTATACAGTTTTAGAGTTACTCAATGTGGGTCACTAAAACCCATTTTTCTAGTAGTGATAAGATGTTCTTTTTATTTTCTTACCGCCCAACGAGTTAACACAGATGCAAAGTCTGTGGCCCTTTGCCATTTGGGGAATTGACCTGATCGGGCAATTACCTAAAGGTAAAGGCGGAGTGCAGTACGCAGTGGTAGCAATTGACTACTTTACTAAGTGGATTGAAGCCGAGCCACTCGCAACCATTACATCAAAGAAAGTTCAAGACTTTATTGTGAAGAATATCATATGTCGGTTCGGACTACCGTACGAAATAGTCTCAGACAATGGCAAATAGTTCGACAGCCAATCCTTCACTGATTTCTGTGCGAACCATGGTATCATCAAAAGTTTCTCTGTCGTGGCACATCCTCATGCAAATGGCCAAGTTGAAGCAGTCAACAAAACCTTGAAGGATACACTGAAGAAGAAACTCAAAGATGCCAAAGGAAACTGGCCAAAAGAATTTCCCGAACTTCTATGGTCATACCCTACAACGAAAAAAATAGCAATCGGTCAGACACCATTTGCAATGGCGTACGGTTATGAAGCTATGCTGCCCGTTGAACTCGAGCCACCTTCCCACAGAAGATTGACGTACGATCAAGGTACCAATCACATACTCCTTGCAAAATCACTTGATGAAATCGAAGAAAGACAAGCAACTACAAACTTAAAGTTGATGGCCCATCAACAAAAAGTAGCTCGGTATTTCAACAAACAAGTGAAAGCTCGGAAATTCTTTGTTAGAGATATGGTCCTGAGAAGGGTATTCCTAAACACCAAAGACAGGATGGTAGGTGTACTAGGACCTAACTGGGAAGGACCATATCAAGTGGTCGAAGTTCTCGACTCCGGAGCATACAAATTAGGTAAGTATGACGAAAAAATGCAACTCTTTCTAGTACAACGGTTCTGGAATGGAGAACATTTAAGAAAATACTACCAATAAAGTACCAGGTTGGGTGACCACTTTAAGTACTAAATGAACATTTGCTTTTAAGTGAATGGCCTTCTGGGCGAACTACGCCCAAATGTTTTGATAAAAGAAACAAAGTACTGAAGTCGAGTGACCATGTGAAAGTACATTTTCTTATGTCTGCAATTTGTTTTATTTCACGTTAAGCTAAAAGATCAGATTAGATCAAATAGCTTTGATGCAAGTTACTACGATAATAAATACACTTTTCGATCAATAAATGAATAAAGATAGTATTTCAAAATTCAATTGAGTCGAAAAAATTAGCATGTTTATAATGTACCATACAATGTGTACAAAAGGTTTGGTCAAACCCAAAACACCGAACAGATAAACAATATATTTGTAAAAGACAAGTGACCAAGAGTCATACGTCTGCTCGGTCACTTAGGGGGCATCTATACCTGTACAAAGCATTTGGTAAAAATAAAACAATCACAATTGCATGACAATTATAAACAGAGAATGAAATTCATTAAGGATGTCTTAGAAAAGTCCCTAAGGCCGAATAAGATATATATAAAAAAAAATGAGATAAAAAGAAGTTTTTAAACAGCTGGAGTCCAAGGCTCTTGGTTCGGTTCTTTTGGGCCAACTGGAGCAGGAGGAATCGTTGTTTAAATGGGAGGAGCATCAGTAGCCTGATCGGAGGTTGAAGCAGCCGCCTCGGTTCCATCATAAGCCACTTGGGCCGCGCAGTACTCAAGGTACATGTCCTTAGCCTCGCCCAAGTAGTCGAAGTTGGCCCGGGGATTAGCCTTCCAAAAATAAAAAAAAAGAGCTCGAGACCGGCTGTCTCCAAGGCATTGACCTTCTCCTTCAACCTGTCCACCTCAGCCAAAAGCTCCCCCTCCTTGGCATCCTTCTCCTCCTTCATCCGATGAAGAACTGCTCGTAGAGAAGTCCTCTCATCTTGAAGACTGTTTACCTCAGCAGATAAAATCTTGATGGTCTCCTCAAAATGGTCAGCAACCTCGAGATCCTTAGTTAACACGGTTATTTTCTTCTCAGCGGCAAACAACTTCTTATTGGCTTCGCCCAACTCCAACTGAACAGCTCCAGCTTTCGCCCTCGCTTCTTCAGCTTCCTTCTTGGCCAAGTCCGCCTTCACCTTCAAGGTGTCAAACAAAGCCACATTCTTGGAAGCAGTAGACTTAGCCCAGGAGTAAGTGTAGGCCAACTTTAGACCTCCCTGCACAGAGGAAAAACTTTATCATATTAATCTATGTGTGGAAAATTAAAAGGAAGTATCAAAAACACATACCTTGGTGAACTCCTTCAAGACTCCGCCCACCAGCACATCCAAATAAGAGTGATTGTCAGCACCAGCCAGTTGCTCACTGACCTCTGCAACCAGCCGGTTCATGTAATGGGCCAGCATCTCCTTGCCCTTTTTGGCCTTTGGAAGCACTAGCAAAGGTGGAGTTGGTGCCTGCACCCGTTCTGGATCACTCCTGACCAATTCAGACCCAGACTTTGGTGGTCTAGACTCCTTTGACTTGGCAGCTTTAAGGGCAGAGGAGTTTGCAGCAGTCAGCTCCTCGGAAAGATCAATAACCTCCTCGAAAGGTCTCTTTTCCTTTGAAGAAGACCCCTTACCGCCCTTAGACTTCTTGGCCGGAGGAGAGGCGCTAGAGCTTTTGCCCATTCTCTTCCTCAGAACATCTATCATCTGCCGAGACATGTCTGCACAGAACAAAACCAGTATGGTTACAAGACAGCCATCAGAAACACATGGCATGAAAATCAAGAAGCTCAAGAGCAAGATAAAGTAAAATGCAAGGTGACCACCTTGCACAAGACTCAGAAGTCCATCATCACCTGACATCGTTCTTATCTCAGACATGATAGCTTTCCCTTTTCCGAACACGGGAGGAGATGGCCGAGCAGGTGAAATGGGCTCCCTTATGCGAATTACATGTTCAAAAGGCTTGGGCGAGGTCGGGAGTTTCTTCTTCCTCTTCAGTGGAGTCACCTGCTCTTCCTCACCTTCATCTTCAGGATCCAATGGCTCTTGAGCATATTGCTTGGCCTTGGCACCTCCCTTCAACTTAGCTTCATGCTTCAGTTGAATCAACTCATTCTCCGGATGAGTTCATTCGGTCCAGACAGCATCAGATTTCCTCTTCTTCCCCGCCACGGACTTAGGAGTAAAGTCCTTGGGATAAAGCCTGTACCTCATAAGATTATCATCGGAGGTCAACTGGATAATAAATGCGGTCTTCCCCTGGCAACCGAACAAGTTTTTGAGCTCTATCCCTAAGAGCAAGAGTGAGGGGAGGACAGTGATATGTCAGAATCTACTGAAACCAGGTTTGAGTAATGCTCGCATCCTTCGCCATGAAGTACTCATCAGCAAAATGCCCTATTTTGCTGATTGCCTTGTCATCCGTGCCGGTCAACAACTTGAAGCCTGGCTGAGAGAAATAGAAGTACCCCGACCTCTCTTGTTTGGGGGGTGGACTTCAAATCGAAGAACCAGGCAACCTCGTGAGGAGAAGGAGTACCCCATCCTTGGGAAGCACAGAGGACGAAGAGGGCAGACAAATACTCAATGCCCTTAGGAGTGAACTAGGGTGGGCAGAGACCGAAGAAGTCCGCCACATCCTTGAAGTACTTATGCATGGGCATCAGCACTCCTTGCTGACCATAGGTTCCCGACCAGGTGCACATCCCCTTGTCAGGGTTGGTGGCAAGATTATTGTGGGCGAGAATGTAGTAGTCCAGCTCGCCCAGGTATCCGCCCTGGTCAAGAGTTCGAAGGCGCGCCTCCGTAATCTTGGACGGAGGACTTACCCACTTGGCACCCAAGGCACCCTGCCTTTTATGAGGAACTGACGTGGCAAGTTACTCACTGACGTAGTCCACGCCCTCAACCAGGACGTCTCCGTCAGCATCGACTGGCTACCCAGCCTCATTGTACCCCCTTAATTTCGGGGTTCAACCTCTTCCTCTTCCTCCACCTCGGAGGGATTGCCACGATGCACATCGTCCATCTCCTCGATCTCCTGGACCTTATCATCCCCTTCACGATCCTCCTCCATCTGGACAGTCGGATCTTGTTCAGTGTTGGGCAAAGTGGCGAGCTGAGCCACTCGAGGATCAATTGCGACAGCCAGACGCATGGTTTTCTTTGTACAAGCCATCATCCTATGGCTGGGTACAAGGCCAGAAGAATGTCCTTCACTAGAAGAAGGAGGACTAGAACGAAGACGAGGATGATCCTCGTGCAGAAGTTGAAGAAAATCCTGGTCGATTCGATGTTCGAGTTCCCAAGGCTCGCCTGAGTTCATCTACAAAAGACAACACACGAGATGAGTGTTGGTCAAAATATCGAACAATAAACAACCAGATATGCCGACCAGGAGTACTCAACAGATTAAAGAACGACTATGTTTAAAGAAAAGTCAGAACTCAAGAAGTCAAAAAAAATTTGAGTTAGGGCAAAAAAGTTCATGAAGCTTAGAATGAGCAAGATGAAAGACGGGCGTTATGTAGTTCAAAAACAAGCATTATGGCTGTAAACCTGCATGAAGACATGATAAAGAAGAATCGCAGAGGTTTCTAACCCTAGGGTTTCGTAAACATTTTTCTACAGCACAGTAGAAGGTGCATTCGATATGTAAACATGCAAAGATAAGCATAAAGAAAATCAAAAACTTACTCAAGATTCAAGTGTCTGGGTTCGAGCAACGTGTATCCAACCAGCAATTGTACGAAGGCACTTTGGCGACTTTGAAGCCAAGAAATTTTCTTTTCGCTCTGAAGTTTACTTAGTAAAGAAGGGTGATGAAATGAGTTTATGTGCTACTGCTGTGGATATTTATAGGCAAGTCACGAAAATAGGTAATTGTCTCAAAGAATCCTTAGACGCCTCAGCTTCCCGCCTTAAAAACGAATATGGGATATCAAAAGTAATCGAGTGCAACCGTCAGCCGTGGAGAGAGAAAGTCAAATTTTGAAATAGTAATTGTCAGAGCATTTATTAGCAGAAAACAGAAGGGACGCCTAGTCAGCTTCACATCGAGTCTCGAACGGTCACACTCGACACGTGTCCCCATCCAAAGGCAGAATCAGCTCGGATGAAGTCTACACGCAACTTTGGAAGTCCCGTACATACTTGGGGGTAAATGTTATCCCAAATTTTGCACTCTGACATGGCATCACAAGAATGGTCACACGTGGAGTCCACTTGGAACATCCGCTCGGGAAGATAGGTCGAGCAGGATGTCTCGTTGGCATGCCTAGAGCAAGATATTCAACGATCTGCGCAGGGCAACCAACACTTAGCGAATTCAGCTTTCGCATCATGAGTCATCAGCTCAATCCCTATAACTCAGGGATCGATTTACGTGGATATGGTATACACACGATCCCATTATCAGTGTATTCAGCCTCAATCCCACGATCCTTGCATTCAGCATTGATCCCACGATCTTTCTGTTTATACGCATTGTAATGAGAGAGGAAACTTTTTCTCCTTAAGCTTCCTAGCCCTATAAATAGTGATGTATATTCACTAGGCATTGGATCGGTCAAAAAGCAACTAAGCTAAGACTATACTATTGTCTAAGAATTATATATTCAGAGATACTGTTGTAAGAGCTATAAGAATAGGAATCTTTCTCCTTGATCTTAAGTCAATACAAATAACAAGGATTAGGCTATTACCGAACTGCTCGGGGCTGAACCTCTATAAAATTCCTATGTCTTATTATTGTTTTATCATATATCTGTTACTACATATCGTTTATCGCTTATAAAATAGACTCATTGCCGTTTACTAAAATCAAAGTCAACAGTTTACAATGTTTGTAATTGGTAAGATTAGCCATTACATATATAAAGTACACAGATTGAGGGATTTAGATAGCTTGCCATATCTCTGTGATATAATCCCAAATTTATAGGGATTGCTCTTGTGCTTCACGATACAAATACTGAATTTGCTAAGTGTTGGTATGTTGTTCAGATTGTCTACTGCTCGGTTGAGAGGACCTCGTCCGTACAGGTATACGTGGTGCTCGGCTTAGAACATCTCCTTCAAGCAGATGTAGGGAATCACTTCCACGAGTCACCAGCATGTGATGCCACGTCAGAGTGCAAACATTGGGATAACATTTGCCCCCAAGTCTGTACGAGACTTCTTAAGTTGCGTGGAGACTTCATCTGAGTTGCCTTTACATTTGAATGGGTGACACGTATCGAATGCACCTATTTGTGATTCGATGTGAGTCTAACAAGGCGTCTCTTCAGTTTTCGGCTAATTAATGCTCTGATTTAATTAATTCCTCGATACACGATTTCCTTTGCACGCTTTGGCGGTTATCCTTGAGGAACTTGATTGCCTTTTATTTCCCAATATTTACTTTATGGGGGAAATCGAAACGTCTTAGGAATTTTGAAATGATTACCTCTTTTCACAAATCTACCTATTAATAAGGCTGGAACTTTTTCAGAAATCTCTTTCCCCATTTTCTCCACAAAGCAAACTCAGAGAAGAAAAGGAATTTCCTTCAAGTCTGTCGTGAGATTTTTAGCAGAGGCATTCGAGCAGCTTTGTCTGGACTATGTTTAGACTTCAAACAGTGAGTAAATATTCAATCTTTTTCTCTTTTAACTTTGTATCTTTAATCTCTAGGTTTCCATTGTAGAAAATACATTTTTTCTTGACTTGTTGTAGAAGATCTGGGCTCAAAACTTTGTAGTTTTCTCTGCAATAGTTCTTACAACTTCGTGGTTTACAACATTTTGATTTTAATCTCGCAATATTCGATTTTTGCCTTGCTCATTCGAAGCTTTGTGAAGTTTAACCCTTAACCCAAAAATTTAAAACTCCTAGGTCATGACTTAATTTGTGTGCGCTTTTTGTCCTTTTAATGTGTTGTCTTTTGTAGATGAACCCTGGTGAGTTTTGGGGAGGCGAACACTGAATTGACCATGATCTGCTTCAATTTATGTACGAGGATCAACCTCTTCTTCACGCTAGTCCGTCCTCTTCAAGTGACAGGCTTTCTAACTCTTGCTTTGAAGATTGGGAAGTGAGTAGTGATCCTTCTCCTACTCCAAAACCTTAAGTGCAACACCACTCTTACTCCGAATAGATCGCAGGAGAAAGGTACGGTCGCTTCATTTGGGAGCTGAAGAAGGGTTGGAGACGTTATCTTCTGTGCAAGTGGATGTATATTGTCCGACCAGGTGTTGCTGATACTCTTCCCGTTGGCCGTCCAAGTTCTGGTAACTTTAGTAGCCCAATAGCTATTCCTGCCGTAACTGTTGCACGTCATACACATCAGTATCCATCCAGGAGAAGGTTGATGGCCCGCACAAAGCAGACAATGCGGAAAGTTAGTGCGTCTTACCCTCATGTGGCCCAGCTTGCCACATTGCCAAGTGTCGAGCAGGATCTGCTCGCTATGAAGGAGGAGGATCGTGAGGGGGGACATTGAGGTCCAAGAGACAGAGGAGCAGGACGACGACCGTCCTAATAGCCCTTCCAAAGTTGAGGAGGAAGGAGTGGCCGAACCTCCAAATTTTGGAGGGTATAATGAGGTCAGGGAGCCAGTATCTGCAGAGGGTGACGTCTTGGTCGAAGGGGAAGACTATGTCACGGAGGAGTTTACCTAAGCAGTCCTGCAAAGGAGGCAAAGTGCTTTAGGGGCCTAATGGAGTGCCCTCTGTCCAAAATAAGCAAGGCACGCATGAGGGGCTTGGATAAAGCTGGGTATCTGGGCGGACTTGAGTGTTACGTCCCTTCTTCGAACGACCGAGAAACTAACCCAAAGAAAGGGTTTTGTGCCTGTTCTGATGCCCACACCAAGCAAGGGGCGATACTGCCTTTGCACCCGTACTTCAAGAAGGTTGTGGATTATTTTTGCCTTTGTCCGACCCAGTTGACTCGCAAGGGCATTAAGTACTTGTCTGCCCTGTTCGTCCTCTACGCCATTCAAGGTTGGGGTGTGCCGTACCCCCACGAGGTTCACAGGCTTTTTGACTTGAAGTCTACCCCTAAGTAGAGCAGCTCGGGATACTTCTACCTCTCTCAGTCAGATTGCAAGTGGCTGACGGGCACCGTGGACAAGGATGTTAGCAAGATCATGGGTTTTGTTGATGAGTACTACTTCGTGGAAGGCATGGATACCATCTATACTCGATTTCAAAAAATCCCAATGTAATGATGTCCACCCTTCACATTGGCACTTAGGGACAGGGCTCAAAAGATGCTCCAGCTACCGGATGCTGCTCAGAATATCTCTTTATTGACCTCGTAGGACAACTTTATGAAGTACAAGCTTTATCCGGCAGACTTTATACCCCAGCCTGTGAAGGGGAGGAAGAAGTTGTCCAGGGCTGGCTGAGTTGAGGGAGCTGAGCAAGAGAAGGAGCTCATTCAACTTAAGCTTGAGGCTAAGTTGAAGGGTGATGCTAGAGCCAAGCAGTATGCTCAGGAATATTCTGAGCAGGAATAGGAGGCACAAGAATATTCAGAGCAGGTGAGGCCAATCAAGAAGAAGAAAACCCTCTTGACTGAGCAGAGGCCCATAGAACATACTATCCGATTAAGGGAGCCTGGTGTACCTGCTCGCCCATCAACCCTTGTAGAGGGAAAAGGGAAAGCCGTCCTAGAGGAGCAGGAAGACTCTTTGGATGATGACGCCCCATCTGTGCTTGTTCGGGAAAATGCTCCTGCCAGTGTGTAGAGTACTTCATCTTGCACTTATTTTTCTTGATTTTCATGCCTTCATATATTTTATACCTTCTTCTTACTGTATTGTTTTTATTCCGTGCAGAAATGTCTCAGAAGATAATTGAGGCTTTGAAGAAGAGAGTGGGGGGAAGCTCAGGCTTATCCCCTTTGGCAAAGAAGTCTAAGGGCGGTGAGACTCTGTCCAAAGAGAAGGCAGCAGCTAAAGAGGTCATTGATCTCTCTGAGGAACAACCTGCTGTGGACCCTCTTGCCTTAAAAGTCACAAAGTCCAAAAGTTCCCGAGGAGGGAGTTTAGATGGACCTGAGCAAGCTAAGGCTGGCTACGAGCTGTTCAAGAGCGAATCTGAACAAATTAGGGCCCCTGCCCCACCTTTGGTATTGTGCACGGAGACTAAGACAGGAAGAGACATGCTCAACCATTATGTGAGCCAGAGGTGAATGAGTAGCTGACTGAGGCAGACAATGACTTGTCGTTGGAGTTGGTCTTCAGAGGAGTTCGAAAGGAACTTTCATGGGTATGTCCTTTCTAACTCTTTTCTTTTATTCCTCTTTGACTTTCGGATTTTAATGCCTTTTTTCAGCATGAAATTCCTGAGCGAGTTTTAGGTTGGCAATAAGGGCTTCATATTCTACTTCATTGTTAGATGCCTTAAATCTAAATTTGAATGCGTCGTGCAGGTGCTGCCCCCCAGGCGTGACTAGCGTGATTCCTACACCGGACAGTTGATCCGTAGCCGACCCGTCTACATGCAGCTTCCAGCTTGGCTTGTCTTCACTATTGCTCGGCTGAGGTACATGTACTGGCTCTAGGTTGTTTTCTGAAGTGCTCTTTTCTTTACCCGTGCATTCAACCACAAAATCTGCTAAGGCTTCACCTTTAATCGCTGTTCAGGGCTAAAAGATAATTTCATATTGGCCCAACTCCACTGCCCATTTGAGCAACCGTCAAGAGGCATCCGATTTTTGCAATACTTGACGTAATAATTGGTCAATGTATACCCGAATAGGATGAGCTTGAAAGTAGGGCCTTGGCTTTCTTGTTCCTAGGATTAGGCAATAGGTGAGATTTTCTATCAATGGGTACCGGCCTTCAGCTTCAATGAGTTTTTTGCTAATGTAATAGAGCAGGTGTTGGATATTGTTCTCCTCTCTAATCAGTACGACACTTACTGCATGTTCCGTGACAACGAAGTATATTCCTAATGTTGGAAATTATTTTACCAGGATCTTAGATCTACTCACAAGTATGTTGTTTAACACCCTAAATATGAACTTTCTAAAACGATAAATAAACACATATAAAGTGAACAGAACCTTACATTGATGCAGCGGAATCAATGTCTCCTTCCACTCAGATATCTAACCCTTGTATCCTTTCTGTCGCAGGGTATTATCAAGATCTGAGCCCGAATGTCCTTCTCTTTGTGTGTGATCCTTCACAGTCTTCCAATCTATGATTGAGTTACCACTTGCTGTGTGTGGGCACTTACTCTATCACTAAGGTTCGAAATTTATGAAGAAAAAAAGAGAGAGAATGATTTCGGCCAAAGAAGAGAAAGGGAAGGCTCAGTTTTTCTGAAGAGAAAATTTTCTGACAGAAAACTAATGAAAAGTGTAATTTTGACTGAGCCATCACTTTCTATTTATAGGCAACTACTAGGTTTAGGTTAGGAATTATTTGGCATTAAAACAATGAAAATATCAATTTGAAAATCCACTTTAAGTGGCCGGCCATGGTGTGTGTAATGGGCCCCACTTGGTTGTGCAGTTTTCACAAATTTTATTTCTATTTTCTCAAAAACGCTAATTTTCCAATTCTAACCATTTAAATGCCAAAACTAATTATTTAATAACTAAAATAGATTATTAAATAATATTGTCATTTAATTTAATTATTAATTAGACATATAAAGTCTATTAATAAATAAATAAACCTAGAATCTCTTTTCTTTACAATTTCGCCCCTACTTAGTGAAAATTCACAAACTAGACATAGTCTAACTTTAGAATTATAATTGATTAATCACAAATCAATTATTGAGTCTTACAAGCAGTATATTCTCAACTAGAATGGGGACCATGGATCTATATGCTGAGCTTCCAATAAGTGAACCAAATTTACTAAGTAAATTCCTACTTATTAATTCTTCGTTGAATCCACTCTTAGAACTTAGAATTGCACTCTCAGACTTATATAGAGCATATTATATGTTCCACGATATAGATATGCTATCTCATTTAACCATTGTTATAATCTTATTGTGATCAAAGATCCTCTATATAGATGATTTACATCGAGATGAGATAATTTTACCGTTCTCACCCATCAATGTATTTTGCCCCTTAAAACACGTAGCTACCTGTAAATGATGTTTAGTGATCTAAGAATTAGTCACTTAAACAAGAGCTCATCCATTTACTTCTATTTAGCTAAGCTTCAAGGGCATCATCACTTGAATTCTATACACCAGTAGAAGCTATAGATTCCATATTTATGTTCAGCACTCCCACTCAATCATACTATCATGTTCCCAAAATATACGTATCACCCTCACCCAAAAGTAGGCTTAACTAATAAATCAAAGAACATGAATAGAACTCCTGAGTTGAGCATAAGCATATCAGGATTTAGATTCTTTTAATCTTAAGATCAACTACTGATATTGACTTCGAAAGATATGACGGTAAGTTTATAATATCTTAACTAAGTTGCAATATCGGTCCAGTCCAATGTATACTCCATACATTCGAAACTAGTATACTTTACTAATGTCCTGGAAAGAACATAACATTTACTCCAAGTGTAAGTACACATCATTGCTGATTATCACATTAGTGTAAATCCAAAACACTGATTAAATAGGGACTTAGTCTTTTGATTCATATGATCACAATCACATTCCACTGTGTTGACGATACTGTAATTGTGAATAAACATATGATCTGGATTTAACTGATTTTGTGTATAAATGTAATAAACATATTAAACCATTAGCATGTAAAATGAATGCAAACATAAATCACTTCAAATTTCGTATATTGATTACTAATCAGATTGTAAAGGGTTTTATTTAGGGCACAAAACCCAACACCTAATTCTTCTCCATCAAGAGGTTTTGAGAGTATAGGAGGTTCTAGGAGTTGCATTTTTAGCTCTTGAAAGGCTTTTTTGCATTCTTCTGTCCATTAAAATTGCTTATTTCCTCGTAGGATGCTGAGGAATGGGACACACTTGTCTGTTGACTTTGAAAAAAATCTGCTGAGTGCGGCAATTCGACCAGTCAAACTTTGAACTTTCTTGGTTTTTGTTGGCAATTTCATATCCAGGAGAGCTTGAATTTTCTTTTGATTGGCTTCCATTCCTCGGGCATTGATGACAAAGCCTAGAAACTTACCCGAGCTGACTCTAAAGGAGCACTTTAGGGGATTGAATTTCATGTTGTACCTCATGAGGACTTTGAAGCATTCGTCCAGGTCATCTATATGCCCCTCAGCTTTCCTGGATTTGACAAGCATGTCATCCACATACACTTCCATATTTCTTCCGATCTGGTCTTTGAACATTATATTTACCAATCTTTGGTATGAAGCTCCGGCATTCTTGAGACCAAATAGCATGACTTTATAACAGTACAGACCAATATCTATTTAGAAACTTGTATGTTCTTCGTCCGGTGGATGCATCTTGATTTGATTTTACCCCGAAAAAGCATCCACAAGTTGATCTATCCTCGGAAGTGGAAAGCAATCTTTGGGGCACGCCTTATTGAGGTCGGTGAAATCGATACACACTCGCCATTTTTTGTTTGGCTTGGGTACTAGTACGGGATTAGCCACCCAAGTCGGGTAGAAAACTTCAATTATTAAATTGTTGTTATGCAACTTTTCTACCTCTTCTTTTAGTGCTATGGATCGCTCCTTATCCAACATTCTTCTTTTTTGTTGAACAGGACGAATATTAGGATCAATATTTAGGGCGTGTGAAATTATAGAAGGATTGATTCCGATTATGTCCTCATGTGACCATGCAAAAATGTCTAGGTTTGCTCTTAAAAATTTTATCAATGCTGATTTTACTTCGAGTAGCAACCCTTTTCCAATTTTGAGTTTCCTGGTCGGAACATTTGGGTCGATTCAAATCTCTTCTTGTTCTTCCACTGGCCCAACATTTGTATTTGGTTCCCCAAGTCCGGAATCCACATCTTCATCCCCACCTTGGGCAGTTCCCTATTTGGCAATGTCTTTTTCCTTTCCTGAACTATGACTAGAGGATTCTTCCTTTCGAGCCTTAGTTAGGGCAAGGTTATAACATTCCTGTACAACTTGCTGATTTCCTCTCAGGCAACAGACCCCATTCTTCGTTGGAAACTTAAGGCACGAATGAAATATCGACGTAACAGCTTTTAGGTCGTATAAGGCTGGTCGGCCCAACATGACATTAAAGGCTGATGGAACATCCAATATCAAAAGTGTGCCATTAAAGTTATGCTCTTCGGAGCTTTCCCAACAGTGAGGGTAGCCGAATTTGCCCTAGAGTTGCAACACTCTGGCCGGAGAAACCGTATACGGGCTGAAGACAGGGGGTTTTATTTTTTAGTTGGAGCCCCATTTTTTCATATGGTGTTTTGAACAGGATATTTGCAAAGGCTCCATTATCTATCATAGTTTACGCAACCATTTTGTTGGCTATCTGTACTTCTACGACCAACAGATCGTTGTGCGGGAAATTAACTTTGACAGCATCCTCTTCATTGAACGTTATGGTGGGTTCCCCTACCCGAGGTACTTTTGGCTTCCTTTCTTCGACGATGAGGACCACTTCTTTTTGCTCATGCTGTAAGGTTCGGACATACCTTTCTCGGGCTTTGCCTGAATCTCCAGCTATGTGTGGGCCTCCAATAATGACTTGTAAATGCCCATCTACTGGTGGTGGCAGTAAATCTTGGTTATTGTCTGCCTGGGGGGCCCTCTTATTTTGATCGGCCTTGACATATTTTTGCACATGCGGTTTATCCTTTCTTATCAAGAATTCAATTTCTTGCTTCAAATTGTTGCATTCGTTGGTGTCATGGCCATAATCTCCATGAAAACGGCAAAACTTGGACATGTCCCTCTTACTTATGTCCTTTTTAGTGGCTTTCTTGTACGGAGCTACTGACTGAGTAGTTATGTAGATGGTCTCTAAATCCTCAGTCGAGACAGAGAAAGCAGTGAGCTTGGAAGGATTTTGTCTAGGGGCCTGTTCGGCTTTGCTAGCGAACTTTCCCTTTTTCCCATTACCTTGCCAATTGTTGTTGTTGTTAGACCTTTTACCGTCTGAGCTGGAATTAGTTGGGTACTGAGGGTGCTGAACTGATGTTCCAGCAGGGGGAGGTTGGATTGGTTCGGTTTAAGCTTGACTTCTGCTCACTGAATGGCCTCTCAAAGCTTGATGAAACCATCTGCGTGATCGAAGAAGTCACTCATAGAATCTACTTGTCTGTCTCTCTTAATGTCCTTCCAAAGCTCTCAAAGAACTTTGATGCCCCCAGTATTGCGGTTAATTCCCCTTATTCGGTTAACTGTGCACCTTTCGTCGCCTCCGTCATGAATCTGCTGATATAAGCTCGGAGAGGTTCTCCTAGCCTTTGCTTCACTTTGACCAGGTCCTCTAAATGCAATGGGAGTTGGCGAGAAGAAGAGAATTGTGCATGGAATTCTGAGGAGAAAGCCTACCAAGAGTTGAACCTTCCCGGTATCAACTTGTAATACCATTGTTGGGCGGCTTCTGAGAGTGTGGCAGGAAAAACTCTGCAACATACATCTCCTCGTACTCCTTGTAGGTCCATTTCCATTTCAAAATATTTGAGATGTGACAAGGGATCTTTGATCCTGAATAGTTCAATTTCAGCTTGTTTGCCCTTTACTTCAAACTACTTTATGAATAAGTTGACTTTTGACTTTTACGAGTTTGATCAACAACCTTCAGACATTTGAGAGTTTTGATTGGAGGTCCACAAAAAAAAAAAAAAGGTAACAAAGCTCCTAGTTCTAGTAATTCTATGAATAGTACGAAAAAATTTGAGACCAACATTGCCTCTACTTCAAAACCTAAAAAGAAAAAGAAGTGGGATAACAACAAAAAGCCTCTTAAAGCTGTTAACAAAGCTAATAAGGGTAAAAATATTTCTAATTCAAAGGCAGAAGGGAAAGGGAAATGCTTTAATTGCAATGAAAAGGGCCACTGGAAACTCTAGTGTCCTATTTTTTTGGCAAAAAATCAAGGTATTTCTAATTCAATTGTTGAGGTTTCATGTGTTTTACATAATTATTATCCCTTTGGGTTATTAATTCTAGACCTACTAACCATGTGTATGCTCTTCTTATTTCAGCTCCAGCTACTTAAACATGGATTAAAATCCTAGCGAGTTGAGAAGGATAGTTGGAAAGAGAGGATGAGAGTGTCCAAACTAAAAGATAAAGCTCCGAATTTTTTTTTGTTAATTTGAATAAATTGTTTTATTTTTCAAACAATTTAGTTTGGAATCCCATTTCATATTATTGGAAACGATCATTGTGATATTTTTTTAGAGTATTAATTTAAATTTTTCTCTTTAAAAAGATTTTATTATGAGTTGCTTTTATGAAATTAAGCTTTATATTCGGTGACATTATGCCAATACCAAAATTATATTTGTCTATTTTTCAAGTTATTATGTGTTTTACATTTATTATAGATACAATATCTATGGTAAAAATCTTGTTAATATTCTCTTTAACAAGATAATCTCTGGACAGAGATACTAACACATAAACACTTGAACCTAAATTCAATGTTTATGAATAATTGTCTTTTCTTAAGAAATTGTTATGATTTTGTTTAATAAAAGATCTTGTGATCTGATAGGAGTGGAGAGGTAATTTATTTATCCAGTTTAAAGATCTTTTACAATGAACTCTAGATCATATTCAGAATTTACTACCACCGAATCTCTATAAAACATATCTTTAATAAGACATAGATATAATATTTGTTGACTTCACTTTTAGCCAATGACAATGAGTCTTAATTGTAAGCGACAAGTACTATAATATATATGTAATATAGTGAAATAAATAAATACACAGAATTTTATAGAGGTTCAGCCCCGAGCAGTTCGGTAATATCCTACTCCCCTTAATTTGTATTGACTTAAGAACAAAGAATGCAATGATTCCTTTTCTTAGAGCTTTTACAAAGAATACAAAGAATGAATATGTATTCTTAGACAAGATTTTCAACCCTTTGCCCAGTGAGAATAGATCACTATTTATAGGGCTATAAGCTATGAGGGAAAAGTTTCCCTTTTGTTTACAATGGATATAATTGGCAAGATTACACATTAAATACAGAATACATTGATTAGGGGATTTGGACAGCTTACCATATCTCTGTGATATGATCCCAAAATTATAGGGATTTCTTCTGTGATTCACGATGCGAGTGTTGAAATTGCTAAGTGTTGGCATGTTGTTCAGACTCCCACTGCCTGGTTAAGGAGGCTTTGTTCGTGCAAATATATGTGGTGTTCTGTTCGTCAGAGTGCCAAAAATGGGATAACATTTGCCCCCAAATCTGTACGGGACTTCTGAAGTCGCGTGTAGACTTCATCCGAACTACCTTTGCACTTTGAATGGGTGACACGTGCTAGGTGCGTCTATTTGCGATTTCATATGAGGCTGACCAGGCGTCTCTTCAGTTTTCGGCTAATTAATGCTCTGACTTAATTAGTGCCTCGAAACCCAGTATTTCACATCACATTTTGACGTTTACACATGATTGCATTTGATTTCCAAATATTTGCTTTTAGGACGGAACCGATTCGTCTAAAGGCATTTTGAAAAGATTACCTTTTTCACCACTCTGCCTATAAATAAGGCTGAGCCTTCCTCATAACTTTTCTTTTACTAATTTCTCTATCAAACAAATTCAGAGCAAAAAAGGGTTTTTACTTCAAGTCTGTCGTGCGATTCTTACCAAAGGTATCCGAGCAGCTTTGTCTCGACTGAACCTAGACGTCGAACAGTGAGTGAGTTTTCAATCTCCCTCTTCTTTTTTTTACTTTTACTTTGCATGTTTAATTTCTAGGTTTCATACATGCGTTGTCGACTTGTTGTAGAAGATAGTTAGAAAATCTAGGCTCAAAACTTTGTGATTTTTCTCTGTAATAGTGTGTATAGCTTCACAGTTCACGACATTTGCCATTAATCCCACATTGTTCGTCTTTGACCTTGCTCATCTGAAGCTTCGTGAAATTTAACCCTAAACCCAAAAAATTTCAAATTTCTGGGTTTTGACTTGTTTTTGTACATTTCATCCTTGTAATCTATTGAGTACTTCTGGTCGGCATATTTTCCTGTTTATTGTTCGATATCCCGACCAAACACTAATCTCATGTGTTGTCTTTTGTAGATGAACCCTGGTGAGTTTTGGGGAAACGAACACCGAATCGACTAGGACTTGCTTCAACTTTTGCACGAGGATCAACCTCGTCTTTGTGCCAGTTCGTCCTCTTCGAGTGACGGACTTTCTAACTCAAGCTTTGAAGATTGGGAGGTGAGTAGGGATCGTTATCCTACTCCAGAATGTTGGGTTTTGTGCCCTAAATAAAACCCTTTACAATCTGATTAGTTATCAATATAAGAAATTTGAAGTGATTTATGTTTGCATGAATTTTACATGCTAACGGTTTAATATGTTTATTACATTTACACACAAAATCTGTTAAGTCCGGATCATATGTTTATTCACAATTACAGTATCGTCAACACAGTGGAATGTGATTGTGATTATATGAATCAAAAGACTAAGTCCCTGTTTCATCAGTGTTTTGGATTTACACTAATGTGATAATCAACGATGATGTGTACTTACACTTGGCGTAAGTGTTATGTTCTTTCCAGGACATTGGTAAAGTATACTAGTTTCGAATGTATGGAGTATACATTGGACTGGACCGATATTGAACTTAGTCAAGATATTATAAACTTACCGTCATATCTTTCCAAGTCAATATCAGTAGTTGATATTAAGATTAAAAGAATATAAATCTTGATATTCTTAGGCTCAACTTAGGAGTACTATTCATGTTCTTTGATTTATTAGCTAAGCCTACTTTTGGGTCAGGGTGATACGTATATTTTGGGAACATGATAGTATGATTGAGTGGGAGTGCTGAACATAAATATGGAATCTATAGCTTCTACTGGTGTATAGAAGTCAAGTGATGATTCCCTTCGAGCTTAGTTAAATAGAAGTAAATGGATGAGCTCTTGTTTAAGTGACTAATACTTAGATCACTAAACATCATTTACAGGTAGCTAAGTGTTTTAAGGGGAAAAATACGTTGAGGGGTGAGAACGGTAAAATTAACCCATCTCGATGTTAATCATCTATATAGAGGATCTTGGATCACAATAAGATTATAACAATGGTTAAATGAGATAGCATATCTATATCGGGGAACATACAATATGCAAGTCTTAGAGTGCAACTCTAAGTTCTAAGAGTGGATTCAACGAAGAATTAATAAGTAGGGATTTACTTAGTAAATTCGGTTTACTTATTGGAAGCTCAGCATATAGATCCATCTTGTAAGACTCAATATTTGATTTGTGATTAATCAATTATAATTCTAAAGTTAGACTATGTTTAATTTTCGAATTTTCACTAAGTAGGGGCGAAATTGTAAAGAAAAGAGATTCTAGGTTTATTTATTTATTAATAGACTTTATATGTCTAATTAATAATTAAATTAAATGACAATATTATTTAATAATCTATCTTAGTTATTAAATAATTAGTTTTGGCATTTAAAAGGTTAGAATTGGAAAATTGGCGTTTTTGACAAAATAGAAATAAAAATTTTGAAAACTTCAAAAACCAAGTGGGGCCCATTACACACCTTGGCCGGCCACTTAAGCAAGATTTTCCAATGAATATTTTCATTATTTTAATACCAAATAATTACTAACCTAAACCTAGTAGCTGCCTATAAATAGAAAGTGATGGCTCAGTCAAATAAAAAGTTTTCAACAAGCTTTTTGTCAGAAAATTACTTTTCAGAAAAACTGAGCCTTCCCTCTCTCTCTATAGCCGAACCAACCTCTCTCTCTTTTCCTCTTCTAAATTTCAACCCTTAGTGATAGAGTAAGTGCCCACACACAGCAAGTGGTACCTCAATCATAGATTGGAAGACTATGAAGGATCACACACAAAGAGAAGGACATTCGGGCTCAGATCTTGATAATACTCTGCGACATAAAGGATACAAGGGTTAGAGATCTGAGTGGAAGGAGACATTATTCCGCTGCAACCAATGTAAGGTTTTCTTAACTTTATATGTGTTTATTTATCGTTTTAGAAAGTTCATATTTAGGGTGTTAAACAACATACTTGTGAGTAGATCTAAGATCCTGGTAAAATAAATTCCAACAACTGGTATCAGAGCCATGGTAATTAATTTGCTTGCAAGAAATTTGGACTTTAAAATGATTGTTTGTGTTTTGGATGGTTTCATGTTGTGTTGTGTGTTATATGATGATTGATTGATGTTTGTGAATTTTCGTAAAAAATAATTGAAATTCTGTTTCTGGAATTATTTTTATTAGATAGTATGGAAAAAATTAAGCAATTTACTTTTTTACAGAATCGATTTAATTTGAATTAGTTATGATTTTTTGAAGTTTCGAAAAAATATCAGGATGATGCACCCACTCACGCGCGCGGAACCGAGTGATCCTCGGTCAGACGCGTGTTCAGACAAGGTTTTGTCCGAGCAACACGCCCAGGGGTGTGTGAAACCCCCTCTCCGCGCGCGGATATGCTGCAGCTTCACCCTTGCGCCGAGGTTTCTCGGCAGTGCACCTCCCTGCGCGCGCGCGGGCAGTATGCTCAGCATACTGTCCGTACAGCTCGCAATTTTTTCGTTTTTCTTCGATTTTTCATGTTATTTCATGGATTTAATTTCCAATTTTTTGTGTTGTTTTGTATTTAGACATTTACTATTCCTATTTCAATTCTAAATATCATAATTAAATTAATTAATTTTTTTTAATTAATTCATGATATTAATGTAATTTGAATTTGAAAACAAGTAAATATCTATCTTTTTGCTTGATTTTTTATCTTATTTTTAAATTTGATTATATCTTATCTTATTTTTAAATTTATGGTCAGGTATTAAATTTTTTTTTAAAATTTTAAATATTTTTGTAATTTGACCTTATTTAAATTTAAAATAAGATAACTATAATCATGATATTTTGAATAGAAATAAGATATTTTGCTAACTTTTAAATGTTGTTATTTTATTTATTTAAATTAAACTATAAAATCTGGAAAATATATTTATTTATCTTTTTTAATTTTATTGAATAATTAATTTATAAAATAACATTAATTTTTTTAAAAAGTAGTTAGCAAATTTTAGAAATGATATTTAGGTTAGTTGAAACCTAATTTTTCAAAATTGTAGGTTTAATTTTAAATATTATTTTATTAAATTCGAAAAATAAATATTTTTTATTATTTAATTATTTTTTTCGAAATTTAATTATTTAAAATTAAATAAATCCTACTTCCAACTATCCAGCTAACCTTGTTGCAGGAGTATGTGTTTTAGCTTGTTTGTAAGTTTTATAAAACCTATTATTGCTTGATCTGAATTGTCATGGTTAACTTGTTGACAGATACAATGATTTGATTTTAACCCATGGTTCAATTGACGACAGGTCAAGTAAATAATTTGTAACAGGTAAAATTTTACAATCTTCTTTCATTTGTGTATAACCTAGCAACATGATAGGATCCATCCAAATGTGTGCATGTGTGAGCCTATATGCTTATTTTATTATATAGATGCATATAGGTTGTTGCTAAATAAAATGTCACACCATGATAGATTTTATTTAGGCACATTTAGTTTTTGGACCTATTCAATTAATAACAGTTATTTATTTGAAGGTTAAATTCCTCTCTTTTGTGCCTTGTGTGAGAGTTGGGGGCCATTAGAAGTGTGTACGACATACTGAACCCAGCTCCCCCTCACATGAACTACCCCAATTGTGAAGGCCCATTTTCCTGATTTGAATAACTGTGCTAGGTTAATTAAATTAGTTTAACCTAATAAAATTGATTAGCAACATAATTAACTTTTAAAATATATAAAATTTATTTTCATTTTAATATTTTAAAGTTAATTTTAAGAAAAACACTCTTAGTTTTTAGACATTATTTCTAGACAAACTATTTGTATTTTTCTTGTATTTAATTAAATAAAGAATTTTAACTAACTAGATTCTTTCTAAAGCTTATTTAATTAAATATTCCTATTTAAGTTATAAATTAGTTACTTTAACTGATTTTTCTTATCTAAGTTAAATTTGAATATTTTTTTTTTAAATTTAAAATTAAGTTGAGGAATTCTAGGCATTAGTTATTAAAGATTCTTAAGATATTTTTTAAGTTAGTTTTAAACTTAAAATGGAATATTTTTCAAATTAAGTGGTTACAGCTTAATTTTTTATATTTAGTTAAATTTAAATTTGAAAATATATTTAGTCAAATAAGATATTTTCAAGATAGTTATTTCTAGACTACTTATTATTTCTAATATTAAATAGGAAAATATTATACATTGTGAAATTAATTATTTAAATAATTAATTTTGGTGCAATTTATTTTAAGTATATTTTTCCTAGTATTAAACTACAAATTAATAATTAAGCCTTCTCTACACTTAATTATTTATTTCTTGAATTTAATACATTTAATTAAATTGAAAAATTAAATATCTAAGTTGATTTTAATCATGATACTTAAATATTTATTTTACATGACACTGAATTAAATAGAAAATTATTTTTTGGTTGAAATTTATATTTTCAACTTAAATTTAAATAATTTTCAAAATATATATTTATTTATTTTTTAATCAATTTCGAAATTACATTTCATAATGCAAGATGATTTTGAATTGATCTTGAAAAATAGATTAAGTTGTAAATTAATTATTTATTTTAATTAATGCTTGGACCAACTTAAATCAATGATTTTTTTATTTACTGATTAATTTAAAATGAATGAATTAAAATATATTATTAGAAATTGAATTAATTAGTCAAAGGAAAATCTAGATAGGTGATATTTTTGCTTGAAGTATTTTTTCTAAGTATTTATTATTTAGTATTTCGAAATAGTAAAGATTTTTTACTTTCTTTTTTCAAAATACAATAAATATATTCTCATGAAAATTTAATTTGAGTTGCAAACTAATTTAAATTAATACAACTTAAATAAATTTCTTAATATTTATATATAAAAATTACTACTAAGATGGAAATAATTCAATTTATTTCAATCACCATCTAAGTATAATTTTATAAATATTAAATTAAATTCTAATTTAGAATTTTAATTCTAAATTCGAAATTTAATGAATATATATTTTATTATAAATAATAAAGAAAATACATTTTAAAGAATGAGCTTATTATTATTAAGATATTCGATCTCCATTGTTGGTTTTACATAGCGTTTGTTTTAGTGAGTAATCCTCCCTAATGGAGGAACGTTCATTAGCAAGTTCGCATCGTTTAATCTCGAAAGATAAGTAGCTTTGTAAGTGTTTTATATGGTATGGATCACCCTAATGGTGGTGACTGTATTTGACTTACAAAATATGAAACAATGGTAGAAGCTCATAAGATAGAATAGCCTTGACTCTCGCCTAAACGGGACAACGCTGGATTCCAATCTTGATCGAATAAAAGGTTGCTAGAATGTTTAATATTTTAGATGAGCTGACAAATATATTCAATGGATGGTAGCTTTGACTCTCACCTAAACGGGACACTGATATCAGTTTGTTGAAAACCTTGGAAATTATTTAGGATTGAATTTTTTTTGGTATTTTCTCTTATCATTCCTACATGCTATGTGCTTATAATTTCTGAATTGGATTTTGTGTTAAACCATTATTGATTTCTATTTATTATTTTGTAGTATCCTGTATAACCATGATGAATTCCATGTTATGACTCTTGACCGAAAATAAGCTAAATGGATCTAACTTTCCAAAATAGAATGAGAACATTAATATTGCTCTCATAGGAGAAAGTGCATTGTTTGTGTTAACTGAGCTGTGTCCAGAAGTGCCAGGGGACAATGCAACCAAAGCTGTGAAAGAAGAGTATGAGCGTTGGCAGAAAGCTAACGACAAAGCTCTATACTTCATGCTTTCCAGCATGGTTGACACCCTTAAACTCGGTTTTCTAAAACCGAAAAGGCTGCTGAAGTTATGACGAATTTAACTGAGCTATTCGGTAGGGCATCTCTTCAGTCTCACTTTGACGCGACTAAGAAATACATCAATGCACGGATGGAACCCCATCAAAACGTGCGTGATCATGTTCTCCTCATGGCAAGTTATTTCCAAGAAGCTCAGGATCATGGTGCTGAAATGGATTACACTACTCAAGTAAGCCTCATTAATATTGCTCTCATCGGAGAAAGTGCCTTATTTGTGTTAACTGAGTCGTGTCCAGAAGTGCCAGGGGACAATGCAACCAAAGCTGTGAAAGAAGAGTATGAGCGTTGGCAGAAAGCTAACGACAAAGCTCTATACTTCATGCTTTCCAACATGGTTGACACCCTTAAAACTCGGTTTTCTAAAACCGAAAATTTCTGAAGTTATGACGAATTTAACTGAGCTATTCGGTAGGGCATCTCTTCAGTCTCGCTTTGACGCGACTAAGAAATACATCAATGCACGGATGGAACCCCATCAAAACGTGCGTGATCATGTTCTCCTCATTGCAAGTTATTTCCAAGAAGCCCAGGATCATGGTGCTGAAATGGATCACACTACTCAAGTAAGCCTTATCTTGAATAGTCTAACTCCATCATTTCTGTCCTATACATCAAATTATATCATGAATAAAAAGGACATAGACTTTCATGAGTTAGTCAATGACCTTCAGACATATGAAAATTTAATTGGAGGCCCCAAGAAGAAAGGGAGTAAACCTCAAAATTCTGGGAATGGGAATGGGACGATGAAGCCTGAGGCAAATGTTGCCTCTACTTCTAAACCCAAATCTAAGAAGAAGTGGAGAAACACCAAGAAGCGTGCCAAAGCCATGAAAAACAAAAAGGCTGCTACTTCTGGTGATGCACTCAAAGGAAAGTGTTTCTACTGCAATGAGAAAGGTCATTGGAAACCCCAATGTCCTAAACTTCTTGCAAAGAAACAAGGTATTTCTTTCTATAAACTTTAAGAGTTTTAGTGAATTATTATCCAATTGGATTATTGATTCTGGACTAACTTTGTTTATTTGTTTCTTCTTCTTATAGGCCAAGCTACTTGAACTCAGATGCTATCTTCATGAGTTGGATCCGAAAGCTGGACAAAAGGGTGAAGATCGTCCAAGATAAAGATGAAGCTCATTTATCTATTTTTGAATTAATTGTTTTAGTTTAAAGACAATTTGGATTTCGAATTTTAGTTAGGGATTTTTATCCCTGTTTTTCTCATATTGTTGCAATACATATTTTTATTATTATTTATTATTAATAATATTTTATTTTCTAATTCAAACAAATTGCAATATATGAGATTCAACTTCATTTACTTTATGTTAAACCACAATTACCACATTATATGTATATATTTGTATGTGTAACTGTTTTTATTATTGATACAAATTCTATAATATTTACAACTCTTCATAGAGTTATATTAAATAAACACTAGACATCATTTCTATGTTTATTAATAATTGTTAATTCTAATACAATTATTGAGAATTTGTTTAATAAAAGGATCTTTTGATATGATAGGGGTGGAGAAAAGTTAAGAAAACTATGCAGTTCAACGATCTTTTATATCTAATGAACTCTGGATTGTATTCAAGTCCACATAATCTCTATAACCTTTAGGGGTGGATCATAATCTCTATAAACTTAGGGGTGGAATTTATCCAAAATACCCTATGTAACACATATTTTCTCTATAAACATGAAAGTAATATAATGAATTAGTTATTATCAATATAAATCCTTGATCTTGATTGTATGTTCCAATTTAACTTTACTATTGTAGTAAATAATGATACCTATAAAAGTTCTTTGATAATGTATCACACTACCTTAATTGAGTGGGATAATTTTAAAATTCTTTACCCATCTTCATTAGGTTGACACTTGTGATAGGAACTTAAGAACACTACTGAAAAGCAAATCTAACAATTCATGTGGATAGATATAACTTATCAAAATTATGAGAATAAGATAAAAGAACTCTAGTTCAGTCTATTCGAATGACTTGAGCCAAGAATTCTTAATCTTCATAACATTTTATGGTATCTTAATTTTGATTACTTAATCTCTTGCAAGTATTTTTCACTTCAAATACTAGTCTGCTATGTTGATGATTTAGTCTTAAAAGAAACTTAAAGTTTCAGACTAATACAATAAGTCATAACTAGATAACTCTCCAAACAATAAAGAGGTTAAAAGTATTATTTAACCAGACATCTGCTATTGAGTGGGAGCTATCTGAGATGTAATCAAATAAGGAACGTTAGAAGATATTCAAGAAAGATTTATGAAAGTGATCTATATGTTAGATATTAAGGAACTGTTTATCAGTTATCCTTGTATCTACCCCAACTCATTCAGATTATGAGATGGTGGTTACTCTGGGGCTGGAGGAGTTATTCTATAATAATTCAAGCTCTACCAGAGAAGATTTATAACTTTGTAAATTCGAAATTACCAGAACGTTATTTTACTGAACAAAAGTCTACACTGTATTATCTCAATTTCATATTTTAAAATATGAGAGATATGTCTTCCGTTTATTCAGATGTACTTTAAAACAGTTAGGATTTTAGTATCCCTTGATGAGTAAAGCATATAGTAAAGGATGTTTCATAAATGTATTTATGAACTAGTTTCCAGAAGTTTGGGTGGATTCAAATATACTACACTTGATCTGAAGATCAAGACATCAGATTAATTTATTTGCACAGTTTGTTTTATGTTAGTGCAAGTGGGAGTTTGTTGGGTTTTGTGCCCTAAATAAAACCCTTTACAATCTGATTAGTTATCAATATAAGAAATTTGAAGTGATTTATGTTTGCATGAATTTTACATGCTAATGGTTTAATATGTTTATTACATTTACACACAAAATCTGTTAAGTCCAGATCATATGTTTATTCACAATTACAGTATCGTCAACACAGTGGAATGTGATTGTGATTATATGAATCAAAAGACTAAGTACCTGTTTCATCAGTGTTTGGATTTACACTAATGTGATAATCAACGATGATGTGTACTTACACTTGGAGTAAGTGTTATGTTCTTTCCAAGACATTGGTAAAGTATACTAGTTTCTAATGTATAGAGTATACATTGGACTGGACCGATATTGAACTTAGTTAAGATATTATAAACTTACCGTCATATCTTTCCAAGTCAATATCAGTAGTTGATCATAAGATTAAAAGAATCTAAATCCTGATATGCTTAGGCTCAACTCAGGAGTACTATTCATGTTCTTTGATTTATTAGTTAAGCCTACTTTTGGGTCAGGGTGATACGTATATTTTGGGAACATGATAGTACGATTGAGTGGGAGTGCTGAACATAAATATGGAATCTATAGCTTCTACTGGTTTATAGAAGTCAAGTGAGTATTCCCCTCGAGCTTAGTTAAATAAAAGTAAATGGATGAGCTCTTGTTTAAGTGACTAATACTTAGATCACTAAACATCATTTACAGGTAGCTAAGTGTTTTAAGGGGCAAAATACGTTGAAGGGTGAGAACGGTAAAATTAACCCATCTCGATGTAAATCATCTATATAGAGGATATTTGATCACAATAAGATTATAACAATGGTTAGATGAGATAGCATATCAATCTATATCGTGGAACATATAATATGATCTATATAAGTCTGAGAGTGCAATTCTAAGTTCTAAGAGTGGATTCAACGAAGAATTAATAAGTAGGGATTTACTTAGTACATTCGGTTCACTTATTGGAAGCTCAGCATATAGATCCATGGTCCCCATTCTAGTTGAGACTATACTGCTTGTAAGACTCAGTAATTGATTTATGATTAATCAATTATCATTCTAAAGTTAGACTATGTCTAATTTGTGAATTTTCACTAAGCAAGGGCGAAATTGTAAAGAAAAGAAATTCTAGGTTTATTTATTTATTAATAGACTTTATATGTCTAATTAATAATTAAATTAAATGACAATATTTTGTAATAATCTATTTTAGTTATCAAATAATTAGTTTTGGCATTTAAAAGGTGAAAATTGGAAAATTCGCGTTTTTGAGAAAATAGAAATAAAAATGGTGAAAACTACAAAAACCAAGTGGGGCCCGTTACACACCTTGGCCGGCCACTTAAGCAAGATTTTCCAATTAATATTTTCATTATTTTAATGCCAAATAATTACTAACCTAAACCTAGTAGTTGCCTATAAATAGAAAGTGATGGCTCAGTCAAATAAAAAGTTTTCAACAAGCTTTCTGTCAGAAAATTACTTTTCAGAAAAACTGAGCCTTCCCTCTCTCTCTATAGTCGAACAAACCTCTCTCTCTTTTCCTCTTCTAAATTTCGACTCTCAGTGATAGAGTAAGTGCCCACACACATCAAGTGGTACCTCAATCATAGATTGGAAGACTATGAAGGATCACACACAAAGAGAAGGACATTCGGGCTAAGATCTTGATAATACTCTGCGACAGAAAGGATACAAGGGTTAGAGATCTGAGTGGAAGGAGACATTATTCCGCTGCAACCAATGTAAGGTTTTATTAACTTTATATGTGTTTATTTATCGTTTTAGAAAGTTCATATTTAGGGTGTTAAACAACATACTGGTGAGTAGATCTAAGATCCTGGTAAAATAAATTCCAACACAGAACCCATAGTTCAACACCATTGTTACTCCGAGCATATCGGCGGAGAGGGATACGACCGCTTCATTTTAGAATTGAAGAAAGGTTGGAGGCATTATCTCCCGTCCAACTGGACATATATTGTCCGCCCAGGTGTTGCTGACACTCTTCCTGTTGGCTGTCCATGTTCGGATAACTTCAACATCCCTATTGTTGTTCCTGTTGTTACAGTTGCCCGGCATTCACACCAGTGTTCGTCCAGAAGTCGGATGATGGCCTGGACAAAGCTGATGATGCGAAAGGTCAATGCATCTGATCCTCACGTGGCCCAGCTCGCTGTTGGAAATTATTTTACCAGGATCTAGATTTAATAACAAGTATGTTGGATTAACAACCTAATATGAATTCTAAAACAATGAAAATAAACACATATAAAGTTAGAAAACCTTACAGTGGGTGCAGCGGAAGAATATGACTCCTTCCGTTCAGATCTCTAGCCCTTGATTCCTTTCTGTAGCAGAGCATCACCAAGATTTGAACCTGGATCTTCTTTTCTCCTTCTTTGATGCAGAAATTCCATAGTCTTACATACTATGATTGAGATACCACTTGATGTGTGTGGGCACTACTCATCACCCAAGGATTTCGAAATTTTCTCTCTTTTTCTCTCTTAATTTCGTGGTCTTATGAAGCATACAAGAGAAGAGAACAAAGGTTGCTTTATATAGGGAGAAGGGAGAGCACAACTTTCCAAATAAACAGTTTCCTCTTTTACTGTGTAATTGATTAACTGCCTTATTTAGTGTGATCCACTACTTTCCTATTATTGCTAGGCTTTGATTAGAAATTACATGGCAATTAAAATTGAAAATAATAATTGGGAAACACACAAAGAGGTGTCGGGCATAGGGTGAAATGGGCCTCACTTGGATTTTGCAGTTTCCTCAATTTTATTTCAATTTCTCCAAAAGTGCCATTTTTCCAATTCTAATCATTTAAATGCCAAAACTAATTATTTAACAACTAAAATAGATTATTAAATAATATTGTCATTTAAAATAATTATTAATTAGACATGCAAAGTCGCTCAATTAATAATTAAACCTAGAAACCCTTTTCTTTACGATTTAATCCTTAAACTGTGAGAATTCATTAAGTAGACATAGTCTAACTTTTAGAATTATAATTGATTAATTAGAATCAATTAACTGAGTCTTACAAGCACTATGGTCTCAACTAGTATGGGGACCATGGGTCTATATAACCGAGCTTCCAATAAGTCGAACCGAATTTACCAAGTAAATTCCCTAACTTATTAATTCCTCATTGAATCCACACTTAGAACTTGGAATTGCACTCTCAGTCATATAGAACGCTCTATATGTTCCACGATATAGACACGTCATTAGTTACCCATTGTTATAACCCTAATGTGATCAATGATCCTCTATATAGATGATCTACATTGAAAAGGCAATACTGTTACCGCTACACCTTCAATGTATTTTATCCTTAAAACACTTAACCCTGTATAAATGATATTTCAGCTAAGTGAAATGAGATCTCCACCATTTATCGTCGTTTGGTTAAGCTCGAAGGAAAGCATCCTTTACTTTCTATTTGTTGAATAGAAGCTATAGATTCCATATTTATGTTAGCGCTCCCACTCAATTGCATTACCGTGTTCCCAAAATGTACGTATCACCCTGACACAAAATTAGGCTTAACTAACAAATCAAAGAACACGAATAATACTCTTGAGATTGAACCTAACCATATCAGGATTGAGATCATTTGATCTAGGATCAACAGGTGATATTGAATTGAATAGATATTACGGTAAGTTTTAATATATCTAATCAAAGTTCAATATCGGTCCCTTCCGATGTATACTCCATACATCCGATACTGGTAAACTTTGCCAATGTCCTGGAAAGGACATAACACTTTTCCAAGGTGTAAGAATACCTATCGCTGATTATACCATGTCAGTCTAAATCCAGTGTTCTGACAAATCAGGGAATAAACTTTTGAACATATAATAAAGATTATATTCCACTATGCTGACAGCTCTATAATCTTTAACCAACTCATATGTTCTGGACTTAAAAAGAATTCATACATTATATACATATAATCATGAAATAAATCATGTGAACCATGGAACATAAAATGTTATTTCTGATCTTTATTAATAAGTAAATATGATTATATGAAATGAGTTTTATTTAGGGCATAAAACCCAACAAAATCCCACTTGCACTAATATAAAACAAAAAGTGCATTTCAAATAATCATTAACACCTTGATATACCAATCAAGTGCAGTAGTAGTAAACTCCTCGTAATAGGATCTGATAGGTTGAATTAAACACAACCTCTTCTCCACCATTACTCTTCCTTAATCACAAAATCCTTGATAATGTGAAATTCCTCTCTATATGTTTACTCTCTTGGGATACTGGATTCTATACTTTTGGGCAACTACTCTTTGGTTATTCAGGAAGTAACCCTAGTAGTTAAGGCAAGTTGGAACAGTGCCACAAAAGTATACAACTTTCCTTAGACTGAATAAGTATCTTTCCTGCAACTTTTAACATTCAGTCTCTCTCTGGTAGACCAAGAGATTTCAGATAGGTTTTTACACTTCTCCAAAATCACTACTCCACCCCCAAAGTAATCACCATCTTATCAGCAGACTTTCTAGCACAAACACAAGTCTCGAAATCTGATGTGGTGTAGTCTAAGAGTTTCAAAACCACCCTTATTGACTTCCAATGTTAATCTTAATCTTAAAAATTTACTTGATTGTCTTCCAATGTTTCTCTCCTGGATTACTCTGATACTTACTCATTACTCCCACTCAACAGCAGGTGTTTGGTCTAAGGCATACTAAAACATATCTGAGACCTCTCACTATTGATTTAAGAAATTCTTTCATGGCTTTATCTTCTCTGGAATAGTTGAGACTCTTCCTTAGGTAAATAAAATCTATATCTAAGAAGTTGTGAAGCTTCTATAGATTTCCATTGGAAAGAAAATGCATCAGCATCTCATGCTTGCATTAGAGTAAGTAATTTCCAGGTATACCACAAGCCATAGGTTTAGATAAACTCAAACCTATAATACTAGAAACAGGAAGTTTTGTTAAGTCCATTGAATAGACTTATTAACGAAAATTTCCTTTCATGTCCTTGTAATAGAAAACTTTAGGTTACTCCATGTGAATGGATCAAACCATAGTTTTATTGGCTTTCTTCTTAGTTTCTTATCTTGACAATCCATTAATTGTTTAAACTCAAAATGGATTTTAATCACTAGTGTCTTCCAAGTCATAAGAAGGTAAAGTTCCTTGAAACTCTCCCACTACGAAAAGGTACCGTGAATTATGTCTAAGAAAACTAAATGGTATTGACCTCTTCGGTTGTGTTAAGATAACAGAGGCAGTGGGATCATCTTGCAACGAATAAGATGATAGAACACTTATGGAATCAAGAAAAAATATCTCCTTTATTTGTTACTTTATTTTCAGACTTAGTCATTTTCTTAGAAAAGTTGTACTTGTTTAAACAAACACTTTCTTATCTAATGACTATGGGATGCTTGTAATGACCGCTCTAGTAATGTGGATTAGTAAAGGCAATTAGCACTAATTTTTATTATTTTATTATTATTTGTGAATTAATTTAATTGTGGACCCCAATATTTAGAAATAAATATTAGAGTTATAATTTCTCAATTTCGGAGATTTTATTAAACTCTAGGGGTATTATTTAGCTTATATGTGAAATATGTTATTTTTGTAATTTTTGCTCGGCGACAATGGAAAATGCGATGGATGGTTAGATTGATCACATGGATAAGTTTAGAACCTTATTTCATAGTGGGAAATATTTTAGAGAAAATAAATTATCGGGGTTGAGCGGGGTTATGAAATTTGACCATTTTACCCCTATATTGGAAAATACCTAAGTTTAACCTTAAGGGCATTTAAGTCTTTTTAAGGAATGGTGTAGTGGCTGCCTAGGGAGGTGACAAGTGGCCTTTATTTCAGCAAAGAATCAATTTAGCTATCTCATTTATCTCATTTTTGGAAAATTAGAAGAAATATCAAAAAATTGAAGAACTCTCTTTTCCTTCTCTCTCTCTCTCTTCGAAACCAGCTGAGGCAAGGGGTTTTGGGAGCTGAAATTCTGTGTTTTTCAGCAAAGGATTCAAGAGGAATCAAGACAAGGTAACCCTAGTTTCTTTTCCCCTTAAGTTTTTGAAGATGTAGTTTAGTTTCACTATGAAATTTCTAGGTTTAGTGGCTGTTGGGTTTTGAAATGTTTGGGGTTCAATTTCTAGGGTTAGTTTGAGTTAATCTAAGTCCCTAGCAACTGGTTTTGATGCTTGATGTTAGTTCTAAGCAAGCTTGAGTTTTGAAACTCAAGCTTTCAGCTTTAATGGCATAATTTGATTTATTGGTTTGTTCTGCGAATTACTGCCTGGATTTTATTGTGTATGCATTGTATAGGTATACTGGAGAGTTTGGTAAGGTTTGGGATTGAGTTGAGTTAAGGGGGTTGATTTTTGTGTTCCCAGCACAGAACCGGTCGACCGGTTCTGGGGGACCTGTGGCAACCGGTCGACCGGTTGATGACCCAGAACTGGATTTCCGGTTGGGAACCGGTCTGCCTGTTGGGGGAATTTCCAGAACGCTAGTTTGGACCAATTTTGAGATATTTAGGGTATTGCCATGAGGTGTATCGATAGGGAAACTTTTAGTTTCAAGTTTAAGTCCCGAAAAGTGATTTAGCGAGTCACTCATCTGTGTTGCAATTATTGTGATTAGGGCATCCATCTAGCACGTGATTTCCGTTCAGGTCGGCCAGCACACTTGAATTTGGAAAACAGGTAAGAACTGTGTATAATGTATGATATGATTATCTGAATGTGTGTATATGTGTTTATATATGCATGCTTGAATTATGTTAAGCACTACCAACACTTGTATGAATAAGTTATAGAGTGCATTGGTATAGTGATTATTGTGGTTGTGAGTACGTTACAGTGATACCAGCACGGGCACGGGAAAATACTAAGGTGTGTGGTACATCACTCACTATTACTCAGTGTTTGGGGTAAACCCTACCAACACTCGTACAGTGAGGTACGATGTGTATGTGGTATAGTGGTTGTACCCTGGTATTGAACGTTCATACTCATCTGTTAAGCTCTGTAAATAGGTGTATGGGCACCTATTTACAGGTCGGAAATTATATGGTATGTTATATGCATTTCTTACTGAGTCTGTTGACTCAGTTTCTGCTTCTATGTGTAGGTAAGGAAATGCGAAGGCTGAACAGGAGTGAATCTGAGCTCGGGTGAGATTGTACATGTCAAGCAGCGCGACCTGGAGTGTTCGGTCTCGGGACATCTGGGAGTTATATTTTGAAAGTCGCTGTGCGACCTGTAAATCTGTGTATTTTGGAATGTATATTTTGAAAAGTAAATTTTATAAAGTTTAAAAAGGGATCCCGGCACTTGTAAATATTTTATTAAATTACAAAGTTTAGTTGTAAAGACCGCTTAGTTTAATTTGGAAATTAGCAGTTAATCACGTTTATTTATGAAATTATTTATAGCTATTTAAATAATTATTTATACTGTTATTATTGAATTCAGAAATGCATTTCTATGTCATTCAGTAGTTTTCATATTTTTGCATTTCTGGTGCCCGGTATTTTGGAACTCGGTGTTTGGCTCAGTAGAAATGACAACTTAGTATGTTAGTAGTTTGGGACGGTTTATTAGACATTGGGAATGTCGGGAATGGCCGGGAATTTAGAATTTCCCAAAAATACCCCTTTAGTGTTATTTATGTGGTTTTAGGGTGGAGGGGCAAAATGGTCTTTTTGCCCCATTAGTATTTTGTCTTCTAGTGTTTTTATTAGTGGCATTATATGTTTATTGGTATTATTATTTGGCTGAAATAAGATTGATATATGTTAAATAGCTTTCATTTCATTTTACAAAAAATTACAAAGTTTAAAAAATAGAAAAAATTAGAAAGCTTTTCTCTCAAACCTCTCTCTCTTTTTCGGCTCTCTTGGGGCATCAAAAGCCAACCATTTTCCTTGGTGATTCAAGCTTTATTTTGCAAAACTCTAGTGATCTCTTGTTGTGGTATGTTCTCCCTAACTTTCTTCCTTTGTTTTCTTGGAAAAAAATGATGAAAATATGAGTTATGCATGTTCAATTTTGATTTTAATGCTGCTGTAGTTTTAGGTTATTTTCTGTGTTTTTCTATGCTTGAATTGAATGGAATTAAGTAGGTTTCATGCATACTAGTTGCTTAGTTTACGTTTGTCAAATTTTGTGCAAAAGCTTTGATTTTTAAAGAAATGTGTGAATCTGTTATTTGCTTGCTGTAGTTGGTAGATTTCATTTTCAGAGGGTTAATTATGCATGATTAAGTAGATTTATGTTGGTTTGATTGCATGTTAGCTAGGTTTGCTCAAGTTTGAGTTTAGAACTCAAAGCTTGAGCTTTAATGGTGATTTTTGATTATGTGCAATCTGGGTGGTTTTGAAGCTTTAGAAATGTTCTAGGGGATATATAGAACAGGTCTGCAAGGTTTCATGTGATTTGGAGTTGATTTGAGCAAGATATGAAATTTTGATTGTTGCTGCCTGCGAGGAACCGGAATTCCGGTTGTGCATCCGGAATTCCGGATGGGGTTCTGAAATTTTCCCAGAACCGGAATTCCGGTTGGGGAAAATTCAGGAACCCTAGATTTCCTCGATTTTATGTTTTTGGGGGTATTGCCATGCTTTTTATCGATAGGGAAACTTTTAGTTCCTAGTTTAAGTCCCCGGGAAGTGATTTAGCGTGTTACTTATAGTGTTGTGATTTTTATGGTTTAGGAGCCTGTAATCCGCCGCGCAGTTAAGTTCCAGTCAGGTTGACCGGCACACCTGAATTCGGAATCCAGGTAAGATTAGTATAACAGTATGCATATGTAGATTACATGTTTAGCGTGCATGTAGGAAGCCTGTTAGATTACATTAGTTATGTATGTTGGCTTTGAACCATCCAACCCTGTCACGTCGGTACAGGCTGGAGTATGACCAGCAGCCGGAGTATGACCGGTTCGACCGATCAGGCTGACACTTAGGTTGGTGGTTCCGTACTATTGACGTATCCCGTCGGTACAGGCTGGAGTATGACCAGCAGCCGGAGTATGACCGGTTCGACCGATCAGGTGGATACTGTAACACGTTGGTACAGGCTGGAGTATGACCAGCAGCCGGAGTATGACCGGTTCGACCAATCAGGCTGTTACTTGTCAATAGTACCGTTCCTATGAACATTCAGAACTCAGTACTGTGTTGGACACGGCAGTTAGGGGGACTCAGTATTGTGTTGGACACAGCAGTTAGGGTTATGATCAGGGGTATGGGCGTCTGATCATGATCGGGATTTATGTATGAGTATTATTATGCTTTTCTTACTGAGTCTGTCGACTCACAGTGCTACGTTTATGTGTAGGTAAAGGCAAGGCTAAAGCTGATGGACCGTGAACGAGCTTATGAAGATTGTACATGTCGAGGCGGTTAGGCCTGGAACGTACGATCCTCGGGACAGCAAGGCTAATTTTTGTAACTAGTCGCTAGGCGACAATTATTTTGTATGAACAGTAAACTTTTGTAAATGTTTTTGTAATCGGGATCCCGAGTCTTTTGTATAAATATTTTATAAGTTTAATTAAAAAGCAAAAATTTTAATTAATCACGTTTTCCATAAACCTCGTTGATTAGCAACGAGCTGCACAACATGTTTAAAAATTACGTAATACGCCTATGCTAGTTAGGGTGTTACAATTTGGTATCAGAGCCGCCAGGTTGTCTTCCGAAGATCGTCACGACATGTACAATCATGATCAGCAGTTAGCTCGTTTCACGGTTCAGTAAGCCTTTATTGCTTTAGTAGATTATATATTTATTTATGAATAAGAAAAGCCTGTTAGGAAGCATGTTAGTAGCCTGATAGTAGAGTAGGCGCATGTTTCGTTTCTAATTTCTAAATTAAGCGGCATTAGTAAGCTCTCCTTGAATACGACTTGATATGCCAACTCTTGGTTTCGCAGGCGGTTCTGACTAGATGGACGCCAGGCGGACTACCAGGAGCCAGGGCAATTTAGTGGGGTCGAATCAAGGACAGGGAGCTTAGTTTCCCCCGCCAGTTAGGGGCCGAGGTAGAGGTCCCCAGGGCAGGGCTCGTGGTCGGGGTGATGAGAACCCGCCACAAGCCGCCTGTGCCCCTGCCCGATCAGGGAGCCCAGAATTGGGAGGTTCGGTTTGCTGAGATGCAAGCCCGGATAGAAGAGCAAGACCTTGAGATTCAGAGGTTGAGACAGCAGGGTGCTCCTGCAGTTCCGGTGCCAGTAGTTCCAGTTGCACCTGCCCCTGCTGCGCAGGCCGAGTTAGTGGTGTCGGCTAATAGATTGGAACCTTTGTATGAACGGTTCCAGAAGCAAGCACCTCCGGTTTTCTTGGGATGTCCAGACGTGATGAAGGCCGAACAGTGGCTGACAGTGATTACCAAGATCCTGAACTTCATGGGTGTCACTGGTAATGATAGAGTGGTGTGTGCCACTTTCCAGTTCCAGGAGGACGCTCTGGTCTGGTGCGACATGGTGTCTCGCCAAGTATTACAATGAGGCGGTCAGAAGCGCCAAGAGGAAAGAGTTCGCTCACCTGACCCAGCGTGAGAATATGAGCGTAACTGAGTATACTACTCAGTTCGATCGGTTGGCGAGGTTAGCCTCGGGAATTGTGCCAACCAACTTCAGCAAGAAAGAGAAGTACCTGGATGGGTTGAATGCAAGGATCAAACACAATTTGATGATCACCACGGACGACCACACCACCTATGCTGAGATGGTGGAGAAGGCACTACGAGCTGAGGGCGCAGTTGGGTGTATGTCGGAGTCAGCTAGTACTCCGGCGAGTGGCGGGGCTCCTACCCCTCCTGCATCAGGCTTTAGCAGGGGGAGTAGTGGTTCGGCCATTGATCAGAGGAAGAGAGCACCCACTGCATCCGGTGGCTCGAGTCAGAACAAGAGGTTCCGGGGGAACCAGAATAGAGGTAGTCGTTCCAGTGGTACTGAGACCCGATTCTCCTATCCCGAGTGCCCTAGCTGCAAAAGGCACCATCGGGGTGAGTGCAAAGGTCAGGGATGCTTTCACTGTGGCATGCCCGGACACTTCAAGAGGGACTGTCCCCAGCTCCGATCAGAGGCACCGAGAGCTCCGGCGATACCCACTCCAGCCAGGGTGTTCGTTATCACTCAGGCTGATGCAGATGCAAGCCCATCAGTTGTGACAGGTCAGCTCTCTGTTAATAACTCGCTTTACTCAGTGCTGTTTGATTCTGGGGCTACACATTCTTATGTGGCAGCCAGAGTCTTTAGTAAATTGGATAGACCGTACGATAGATATGAATCAGGGTTTGGAACCCTATTACCTAGCGGAGAGTTGGTTATCTCCAACAGGTGGATTAGGTCTATGCCGATCAGGATAGATGGTAGAGAGTTAAGTGCTGACTTGATAGAGATGAGTCTAGTAGAGTTTGATATTATTTTAGGAATGGATTTCCTATCTAAATATTCGGCAAGTATTGATTGCAAAAGGAAGATGGTGATCTTCCAATCGGAAAGTGAAGAACCATTCGTGTTTGCTGGTTCAGTTCGGGGATCTCGGATCCCGGTGATTTCGGCCATGTCAGCTAGATATTTATTGCATGGCGGTTGTTTAGGGTTTCTGGCTGTGGTGGTGGACACCACTCGGCCAGATACCATTCGGCCAGAGGACATTAAGGTGGTTCGGGAATTTTTAGATGTTTTTCCCGAAGAACTTCCAGGGTTACCACCTCAGCGGGAGATTGACTTTGTGATAGATTTGGCACCAGGGGTGGAACCGGTTTCCAAAGCCCCATATAGAATGGCTCCAGCTGAACTTAAGGAATTAAAGATTCAGCTCCAAGGGTTGCTTGACATAGGATTTATTCGGCCTAGTGTGTCACCCTGGGGAGCCCCGGTTTTATTCGTCAAGAAGAAAGACGGATCTATGAGGATGTGCATCGACTACACAGAATTGAACAAACTGACGGTGAAGAATAAATATCCATTACCTAGGATCGATGATTTGTTCGATCAGCTTCAGGGAAAGACGGTCTTTTCTAAGATTGATCTCCGTTCGGGTTATCATCAGTTGAGAATCCGAGAGGAGGACATTCCAAAGATGGCCTTCCGCACTACATATGGACATTACGAATTCCTGGTTATGTCGTTCGGACTAACCAATGCTCATGCAGCATTCATGGACTTGATGAATAGAGTATTCAAGGATTTCCTCGATATCTGTGTTTACCGACGACATCCTCGTGTACTCCCAATCAGAAGAGGAGCATGAATTACATCTTCAGATGGTACTGCAACGGCTTCGGGAACATAAGCTTTATGCCAAGTTCAAGAAATGTGAGTTCTGGCTATCTCAGGTGTCCTTCCTAGGGCACATTGTGAGCAAAGATGGGATCAAGGTGGATCCCGGGAAGATTGAATCCGTCAGGGATTGGCCGAGACCGAAGACAGTGACAGAGATCAGAAGCTTCTTGGGTTTAGCTGGGTACTACCGTAGGTTCGTGGAAGGGTTTTCAAAAATTTCAATACCCCTAACCGAACTTACAAAGAAGAATCAGCGATTTATTTGGTCAGACAAGTGCGAAGCTAGTTTTCAGGAGCTGAAGCAAAGGTTGATTACCGCTCCAGTGCTAGCTTTGCCTTCAGACAGCGAGAAGTTTGTAGTGTATTGTGACGCATCCAAACAGGGTTTGGGGTGTGTGTTGATGCAAGCCGATCAGGTTATCGCTTATGCCTCCCGTCAGTTAAAGGATTATGAACAGCGATACACGACTCATGATCTAGAGTTGGCCGCAGTGGTTTTCGCATTGAAGATTTGGTGGCATTACCTTTACGGACAAAGGTGTCAAATCTATACCGACCATAAAAGTCTCAAGTATTTCTTTACTCAGAAGGATTTGAACATGAGACAGAGACGTTGGTTGGAATTAGTGAAAGATTACGACTGTGAGATCCTCTATCACCCTGGGAAGGCCAATGTAGTGGCCGATGCCCTGAGCAGAAAGGGTCCCGGGCAAGTAGCTAGTATGGTTCAGATCTCACCTCAACTAGCAGAGGATATGGTTAGATCCAGCATTGAGTTTGTGGTAGGTCAGCTTCACAACTTAACGCTGCAATCTGATCTGTTGGAAAGAATAAAAGTCGCTCAGATGACGGATCCAGAGTTAGTGAAGATTAGAGATGAGTTGTTGGCTGGTCAAGCCAAGGACTTTTCAGTGTCAGACAGCGGGATGCTTCTGTATAAAGCTAGGGTTTGTGTTCCGAATAATGTGGAACTCAAGAATGAGATCTTTGAGGAGGCTCATTTTACCCCGTATTCTCTGCATCCCGGCACCACTAAGATGTATCAAGATTTGAAACCGTACTTCTAGTGGAGCGGTATGAAGAAGAATTTGGTAGAATTCGTATCGAGATGCCTCACTTGTCAGCAGATTAAGGCTGAACATCAGAGACCAGCAGGGTTGTTGCAGCCTTTAACCCTACCAGAATGGAAGTGGGAAGATATAAAGATGGATTTTGTGGTCGGATTACCTAGGACCACGGGTTTGTTTGATTCCATCTGGGTACTGGTGGATCGATTTACGAAATCTGCTCATTTTCTGCCGGTTAAAACAACATTTACAGTTGATCAGTTGGCAGAGTTGTATGTCCGAGAGATAGTAAGACTTCACGGGGTACCGAAGTCTATAGTTTCGGACAGGGATCCGAAGTTCACTTCCAAATTTTGGCAGAGTTTGCAGCGAGCAATGGGTACAAAGCTGAAATTTAGTACAGCATTCCATCCTCAGACAGATGGTCAGTCCGAAAGGACAATTCAGATATTGGAGGACATGTTGCGAGCCTGTGTTATGGATTTTGAAGGCTCATGGAATAAATATCTACCGTTGATAGAATTTTCTTACAACAACATTTATCAGAGTACGATAGGGATAGCTCCCTATGAACTGTTATACGGTAGAAAGTGTAGATCTCCCATTCACTGGGATGAGACAGGAGAGAGGAAATACCTAGGTCCAGAGTCAGTTCAGCGAACCAATGAGGCAATAGAGAAGATAAAAGCTAGAATGCTTGCCTCACAGAGTAGACAGAAGAGTTACGCAGATCCGAAACGCAGAGATGTTGAGTTCCAAGTAGGGGACCATGTGTTTTTACGAGTATCTCCGATGAAGGGGATCAAACGTTTCGGGAAAAGAGGCAAGTTATGCCCTAGATTTACAGGACCTTTCGAGATTCTCGAGAAGATAGGTCAAGTGGCATACCGGTTAGCATTGCCTCTAGCTTTATCAACAGTTCACAACGTATTTCATGTCTCGATGTTGAGAAAATACGTTTCAGATCCCTCTCATATACTCAGTTATGAGAGCCTGGAGCTGCAGCCAGACATGACTTATGAAGAACAGCCAGTGCAGATCCTGGATAGAAAGGATAAAGTCCTTTGGAATAAGACCATAGCATTGGTCAAAGTTCTCTGGAGAAACAGCAAGGTGGAGGAAGCCACCTGGGAGCTAGAGTCAGATATGAGAGCTCAATATCCAGAGTTATTCAGGTTAGATTTCGGGGACGAAATCCTTTTAAGGGGGGGATAGTTGTAAAGACCGCTTAGTTTAATTTGGAAATTAGCAGTTAATCACGTTTATTTATGAAATTATTTATAGTTATTTAAATAATTATTTATACTCTTATTATTGAATTCAGAGATGCATTTCTATGTCATTCAGTAGTTTTCATATTTTTGCATTTCCGGTGCCCGGTATTTTGGAACTCGGTGTTTGGCTCAGTAGAAATCAAAACTTAGTATGTTAGTAGTTTGGGACGGTTTATTAGACATTGGGAATGTCGGGAATGGCTGAGAATTTAGAATTTCCCAAAAATACCCCTTTAGTGTTATTTATGTGGTTTTAGGGTGGAGGGGCAAAATGGTCTTTTTGCCCCATTAGTATTTTGTCTTCTAGTGTTTTTATTAGTGGCATTATATGTTTATTTGGTATTATTATTTGGCTGAAATAAGATTGATATATGTTAAATAGCTTTCATTTCATTTTACAAAAAATTACAAAGTTTAAAAAATAGAAAAAATTAGAAAGTTTTTCTCTCAAACCTCTCTCTCTTTTTCGGCTCTCTTGGGGCATCAAAAGCCAGCCATTTTCCTTGGTGATTCAAGCTTTATTTTGCAAAACTCTAGTGATCTCTTGTTGTGGTATGTGCTCCCTAACTTTCTTCCTTTGTTTTCTTGGAAAAAAATGATGAAAATATGAGTTATGCATGTTCAATTTTGATGTTATTGCTGCTGTAGTTTTAGGTTATTTTCTGTGTTTTTCTATGCTTGAATTGAATGGAATTAAGTAGGTTTCATGCATGCTAGTTGCTTGGTTTAAGTTTGTGAAATTTTGTGCAAAAGCTTTGATTTTTAAAGAAATGTGTGAATCTGTTATTTGCTTGTTGTAGTTGGTAGATTTCATTTTCAGAGGGTTAATTATGCATGATTAAGTAGATTTATGTTGGTTTGATTGCATGTTAGCTGGGTTTGCTCAAGTTTGAGTTTAGAACTCAAAGCTTGAGCTTTAATGGTGATTTTTGATTATGTGCAATCTGGGTGGTTTTGAAGCTTTAGAAATGTTCTAGGGGATATATAGAACATGTCTGGAAGGTTTCATGTGATTTGGAGTTGATTTGAGCAAGATATGAAATTTTGATTGTTGCTGCCTGCGAGGAACCGAAATTCCAGTTGTGCATCTGGAATTCCGGATGGGGTTCTGAAATTTTCCCAGAACCGGAATTCCGGTTGGGCAACCGGTCTACCTGTTGGGGAAAATTCAGGAACCCTAGATTTCCTCGATTTTATGTTTTTGGGGGTATTGCCATGCTTTTTATCGATAGGGAAACTTTTAGTTCCTAGTTTAAGTCCCCGGGAAGTGATTTAGCGTGTCACTTATAGTGTTGTGATTTTTATGGTTTAGGAGCCTGTATTCCGCCGCGTTAGCTTAAGTTCCAACAGGTTGACCGCACACCCGAATTCGAATCCAGTAAGATTAGTATAACAAGATGCATATGTAGATTACATGTTTAGCGTGCATGTAGGAAGCCTGTTAGATTTCATTAGTTTTGTATGTTGGCTTCGAACCATCCAACCCCGTCACGTCTGTGACAGCCGGAGTATGACCAAGAATGGAGTATGACCGGCTCGACCGATCAGCCGACACTTAGGTTGGTGGTTCCGTACTATTGACGTATCCCGTCGGTGACAGCCGGAGTATGACCAGCAGCCGGAGTATGACCGGCTCGACCGATCGTGGATACCGTAACACGTCAAGACAGCCGGAGTATGACCGCACGAGTCTGACCGGTTCGACCGATCAGGCTGTTACTTGTCAATAGTACCGTCCCTATGAACGTTCAGAACTCAGTACCGTGTTGGACACGACAGTTAGAGGGACTCAGTATCGTGTTGGACACGGCAGTTAGGGTTATGATTAGGGGTATGGGCGTCTGATCATGACCGGGATTTATGTATGAGTATTATTATGCTTTTCTTACTGAGTCTGTCGACTCACAGTGCTACGTTTATGTGTAGGTAAAGGCAAGGCTAAAGCTGATGGACCGTGAACGAGCTTATGAAGATTGTACATATCGAGGCGTTTAGGCCTGGAGCGTATGATCCTCGGGACAGCAAGGCTAATTTTTGTAACTAGTCGCTATGCGACAATTATTTTGTATGAACAGTAAACTTTTGTAAATGTTTTTGTAATCGGGATCTCGAGTCTTTTGTATAAATATTTTATAAGTTTAATTAAAAAGCAAAAATTTTAATTAAACACGTTTTCCATAAACCTCGTTGATTAGCAACGAGCTGCACAGCATGTTTAAAAATCACGTAATACGCCTATGTTAGTTAGGGTGTTACATTAGTATTTAATGCAAAAGTTTTAATTTGACACGTTTTTCGAGAAATTTCTTTGATTAGCAAAGATTGCACAATAATTGAAAAAGTACTGTAGCGTGCCTTAGCATTAGGGCGTTACAATTTTGGTATCAGAGCCGCCAGGTTTGTCTACCGAAGCTTGCTATGACATGTACAATCTTCATTAGAGAAAGCTCGGCTCACGGTTCAGTAAGCCTGTACTTGTTTAGTACTTTAAATAAATGTGAATGTGAAAGCATGTTAGGAAGCATATTAGATTTTAATTAATTAATTATAAAAAAAAAAAGTGTTGCCTTTAAGTCCTTAAGAGCGGTGTTAAGTTTTGATCGCTGTCTAACCTGCCTGGCTTATGGATTCGCAGGCTAAGTCCTATTAAATGGACGCCCCGCGAAATACAAGAAGTCAGGGTGGCATGGTTGAGACCGGAGGTGGTCAGGGGAATCCTCAAACTCCTCGTGGTCGCGGCCGTGGCCGTGGCAGAGTTCAGGGTGGTCGCCCTGTAAATCCACCTCAAGCTCCTCCTGATTGGGAGCAAAGATTTGTTGAAATGCAAGATAGAATCCGCCAGCAAGATGAAGAGATCCAAAGATTAAGGCAGCAGGGTCCTCCTGTCGTGCCTCCTCAAGTGGTTCAGGCCGTTGCAGTTCCTGCGGTGCCAGCAGAACAACTTGTTGTTGGCAACCGTATGGAGCCGTTGTATGAAAGATTCTGGAAGCAGGCACCTCCAGTGTTCCTGGGAGGTCCTGATGTGATGAAGGCCGAGCAGTGGCTTTCAGTTATTGATCGTATTCTCAATTTCATGGGAGTGGTTGGAAATGACCGGGTGACCTGCGCCACTTTTCAGTTTCAGGAAGACGCTCTCGTGTGGTGGGAGTTGATAACCCTCACTCGAGACGTCACGCTGATGACCTGGGAAGAATTCAAGGAGTTGTTTAACTCCAAGTATTACAATGAAGCAGTCCGCAGTGCAAAGCGGAAGGAGTTCACTGAACTAGTTCAAACCGATGGAATGTCGGTTACAGAGTATACGACAAAGTTTGACCGTTTGGCCAAGCTTGCGGCGGGAACTGTGCCAACCGACTTCAGTAAGAAAGAAAAATATTTGGCGGGTTTGAGTGCAAAGATTCGGCATGATCTAGTGATTACTACCACTGAAGCAACAACATATGCAGAGATGGTTGAAAAGGCTCTGAGAGCCGAGGGTGCAGTGAAATTTCTTCAGGAGCCCCGGGTGACTCCGAGTGTTGGTGGGACCCCCACTGTTCCTACTCCTGTTTATGGTAGGGATGGTGGTGACTCCACCACCGAGCAGAAAAGAAAAGTTGTTCCAGCTTCTGGTGGCTCGTGGCAAAATAAGCGGTTCCGTGGGAACCAAGGTAGAGGAGGACGCCCGGGTTACTCTTACCCTGAGTGTCCACGGTGCAAGAAACATCATCCGGGAGAGTGTAACCGGAAGACATGCTTCCTGTGGGGCATGGTGGGGCATTTCAAGAAAGATTGTCCCCAGGCAAAGAAAGAGGAGCCGAAAGCAGAAGCAAAACCGGTTCCTGCTCGAGTGTTTGCCATTACCCAAGCTGATGCTGCAGTCAGTCCTTCTGTTGTGACATGTCAGCTTCCCGTCAACAACTTATTGTTTACAGTATTATTTGACTCGGGAGCTACACGTTCATATGTGGCTACAAGAGTAATTGATCTTTTGGGTAGGCCTTTTGATATTTTAGAAAGAGGGTTTGGAACCCTAATGCCTAGCGGGGAATTGGTTATCTCTAATAGGCGCATTAGGTCTATGCCAATTAGGATCGAAGATAGGGAATTGAGTACTGACCTCATAGAATTGAATTAATTGAGTTTGACCTTATGCTGGGAATGGATTTTCTATCCAAGTATTCGGCCAGTATAGATTGTAGGCGAAAAATAGTGACTTTTCAGCCGGAAGGTGAAGATCCATTTGTTTATGTTGGGTCAGTTCAGGGGTCTCGGATCCCGGTTATTTCTGTATTAAGGGCTAGGGATTTACTATGCAATGGTTGTGTAGGATTTCTAGCGGTGGTTTTTGACTCCAGCAGACCTGAAACATTTGGTCCTGGGGAAGTCAAGGTGGTAAAAGATTTTCTTGATGTGTTTCCTGAGGAGTTGCCAGGATTGCTGCCACAGTGAGAGATTGACTTTGTAATTGATCTGGCACCTTGAGTCGAACCTGTTTCTAAAGCTCCATATAGGGTGGCTCCAGCGGAACTCAAGGAGCTTAAGTTACAACTTCAGGGGATGCTTGACATTGGGTTTATTCGACCCAGTGTATCGCCCTGGGGAGCTCCGGTTCTTTTTGTGAAAAAGAAGGATGGTTCCCTCATAATGTGTATCGATTATCGGGAACTAAACGAGCTGACGATTAAGAACAAGTACCCGTTACTCAGAATCGACGATCTGTTCGATCAGCTTCAAGGAAAGACAGCGTTTTCGAGGATTGATTTACGGTCTGGTTATCATCAACTCAGAATTCGGGAGGAGGACATACCTAAGACTGCTTTTAAAACCAGATATGGGCACTATGAGTTTCTGGTAATGTCATTCGGATTGACTAATGCTCCTGCGGCTTTTATGGATCTTATGAATAGAGTATTCAAGGATTTCCTCGATAACTGCGTTATAGTGTTTATCGATGACATTCTTGTATACTCTCAGTCAGAAGAGGAGCACGAGCATCATCTTCGAATGGTATTATAGCGACTTAGGGATCACAAGTTGTATGCCAAGTTCAAAAAGTGCGAATTCTGGTTGTCTGAGGTGTCCTTTCTGGGACATATTGTTGGGAAGAATGGAATCATGGTTGATCCAAATAAGATAGAATCAGTGAAGAACTGGCCGAGGCCCAAGTCTGTGACGGAAGTTCGAAGTTTTCTCGGGTTAGCAGGGTATTATCGACGTTTCGTCGAAGGATTTTCTAAACTTTCTATGCCCCTAACCGAATTGACCAAGAAAAATCAGAGATTTGTGTGGTCAGATAAGTGTGAAACAAGTTTTCAGGAGTTGAAGCAACGTTTGATATCAGCTCCGGTGTTAGCTTTGCCATCAGATCAAGAGAAATTTGTGGTGTACTGTGATGCATCCAGACAGGGTCTAGGATGTGTTCTGATGCAAGCTGACTGAGTCATAGCCTATGCCTCTCGTCAACTAAAAGATTATGAGCAGCGCTATCCAACTCATGATTTAGAGCTCGCTGCTGTGGTTTTTGCTTTAAAGATTTGGCGACATTATCTTTACGGTGAAAAGTGTGAGATTTATACTGATCATAAAAGTCTCAAATACTTTTTCACCCAGAATGATCTGAATATGAGGCAGAGAAGGTGGTTGGATTTAGTTAAAGACTACGATTGTGAAATACTGTATCACCCTGGGAAAGCCAATGTTGTGGTCGATGCTTTAAGCAGAAAAGGTCCCGGCCAAGTTTATACTACGATTATGATAGCTCCTCAACTAGCCTCGGAAATGGTTAGTGCAGGAATTGAATTCGTGGTCGGGAAATTACATAATTTAACACTCTAATCTGATCTGTTGGAGAGAATCAGAAAGGCACAGTTGGAAGATCCTGAGCTAGTTAAGGTTCGAGACGAAGTAATGACTGGTCGGCCTAGAGGCTTTTCAATCTCGAACAGTGGAATGTTATTATACAAAGCTCGAGTTTGTGTTCCTAGTGTTGATGAGCTTAAGAAAGAAATACTGGATGAAGCTCACACCACACCTTATTCGTTGCATCCGGGAACCACCAAGATGTATCAGGATTTGAAACCCTACTTCTGGTGGTATGGGATGAAAAGAGATGTGGTGGACTACGTGTCCAAGTGTTTAACCTGTCAGCAAATTAAAGCTGAACATCAAAGGCCAGCAGGGTTATTGCAACCTTTAATCCTTCCGGAATGGAAGTGGGAGGACATTGCAATGGATTTCGTAACTGGATTGCCTAAAACTACGGGGATGTATGATTCAGTATGGGTCATCGTGGACAGATTCACAAAGTCAGCTCACTTTCTACCAGTGAAAGTTACATATTTAGTGGATCAGTACGCTGAATTGTATGTGAAGGAGATAGTTCGTCTCCATGGAGCTCCTAAATCTATTGTGTCAGATAGGGATCCAAAGTTCACATCTAAGTTTTGGGTGAGTCTTCAGAAGGCTATGGGTACCAAGTTAAAGTTAGGTTTTATGCCCTAAATAAAACTCCATTTCAATGTAATCTATTTTATTCAACATCAATAAAGAAACAGAAGTATTTTTTCATTCATTTGTGTATGTTTTGGCTCACTTTATCAATTGCTTGTCTAATTGATTTATAAATTCAGCTTAAACCCTTTTTACATACTTGATCATGTTTATTGTGCTGTCATCACATGGGAAAGTAAACATGACTATGTGAATAAAGTTTCCTAGATTTATCAGACACAGGGTTTTACTGATATGATAATCTACAACAAGAGTTTACTTGTATTTGGAGAAATACTATGTTCTTTCCAGAACATTGGTTAAAGTAAAGCTCAGGTTGGATGCATGGAGTATGCATCGGAAGGGACCGATATTGAACTTTGAATTAGATTTAATTAAACTTACCGTAAAATCTATTGAAGTCAATATCGCCAAGTTGATCCTAGATCAAATGATCTTAATCCTGTTACGATTAGGCTCAATCTTGAAAGGCTATTCGTGTTTCTTTGAATTGTTAGTTAAGCCTACTTTTAGGTCAGGGTGATACATACTTTTTGGGAACACGGTAGTGCAATTGAGTGGGAGCGCTAGCATAAACATGGAATCTATAGCTTCTACCTGGCGAATAGTAAGCAAAGGATGATTTCCTTCGAGCTTGACCAAACGAAAATAAATGGTGGATATCTCATTTCACATAAGCTGAAATATCATTTATACGGGGTCAAGTGTTTTAAGGATAAAATACATAGTAGGGTGTTACGGTAATTTAATCCCTTTACTGTGTAGATCATTCATATAGAGGATCATTGATCACATTAGGATTATAACAATGGATAACTTATGATGTGTCTATATGGTGGAACATATAGAGCATTCTATATACTGAGAGTGCAATTCTAAGTTCTATGCGTGGATTCAACGAAGAATTAATAAGTTAGTGAATTTTAGTGCTAAATTCTTGATCTACTTATTGGAAGCTCGGTTATATAGACCCATGGTCCCCCCACTAGTTGAGATAATATTGTTTGTAAGACTCATGTAATTGGTTTTGATTAATCAATTATAATTCACAAGTTAGACTATGTCTATTTGTGAAATTTTCACTAAGTAAGGGCGAAATTATAAAGAAAGAGTTTATAGGGGCATATTTGTTAATTATGATACTTTGTATGGTTCAATTAATAAATATGATAAATGACAATATTATTTAATAATTATTTATAGTTATTAAATAGTTAGAATTGGCATTTAAATGATTGAATTAGGAAATTGACATTTTTGAGAAAATCAGATACAAAAGGTGTTAAAATTGCAAAATTGCAAAAAGCAAGGCCCAGTCCACCTAAGCCATGGCTGGCCACCTTTATAGGTATTTTAAGTTGATTTTTTCATTATTTTAATGCCATATAATTCAAATCTAACCCTAGTGGAATACTATAAATAGATAGTGAAGGCTTCAAGAAAAACACACTTTCTGAATCAGAAAAACCTGAGCCTCCACTCTCTTCTCTAGCCGCCACTCTCTCTCTTCCTTCTTCCTTTGAATTTCGAAATTACTTTAGTGATTAGAGTAGTGCCCACACACATCAAGCAATACCTCAATCATAGTGAGGAAGATCGTGAAGAAAGATCATCAGCAAAGGAGATTCAGCATCAAGGATTCAGAGAAGAAGATCCAGGTTCAGATCTTGATAATACTCTGCTACAGAAAGGATTCAAGGGTTAGAGATCTGAACGGAAGGAGTCATTTAATTCCGCTGCATCCAATGTAAGGTTTCTTAAACTTTATATGTATTTAATTTATCGTTTTAGAAAGTTCTTATTTAGGATGTTAATAAACATACTTGTGAGTAGATCTAAGATCCTGGTAAAATAATATCCAACAACTGGCCTCAGAGCCATGGTAATTGATTTACTTGCAAGAAATTTGGACTTTAAAACGATTGTTTGTATGTTCTTTGGATGATATCATGTTGTATTGAGTGTTATTTGATGATTGATTGATGTTTGTGAAATTTTCGTGAAAAATAATTGCGATTTTATCTCTGAAATTATTTTTATTGGATAGTATGGGAAAAATTAAGCAAGATAGCCTTTTACAGAACTTAATTTGGACTTTATTTGAATTAGTTATGATTTTTTGAAGATTTAAAAAAATCGGGGCTGTGCTGATATTTTCCTGCGATCGCAAATCTGTCCGTACAGTTTCGAATTTTTTTGTTTTTCTTCAATTTTTCATGCTTTTTCATGGAATTAACTTCCAATTTTTTGTATAGTTTTGCATTTATACTATTACTATTCCTAATTCAATTCTAATTATCATTTTGAATTAATTTAATATTTTTTAAATTTAATTCAAGATATTAGTGTAATTTGAATTTGAATAGAATTAGTATTTATCTTCTTGCTTAAAAAAATCTATCTTATTTTTAAATTTGATTATATCTTATTCTTTTTTAATTTAAGGTAAGATTTTATAAGATATTTATAAAATATTTTAAGATATTTTTAAAATATCTTATCTTTTAAGATATTTTTTAATTATATCTTATCTTTTAAGATTTTTTTTAAAAATCTTTTTAGATATTTTGACCTTATTTAAATTTAAAATAAGATATTTATAATCATGTAATTTTAAATAGATGTAAGATATCAGTAGGTTTAATTTTAATTTTTTTTTTAATTTTCGAAATTTAAATTTAATTTCCGAAATTAATTTTTTTTTTAAATTTTATTTTATTTTTCGAATATTAAAATATTTTTTCATTATTTTTCGAAATTATTTATTTAAAATTAAATAAATCCTACTTCTAACTATCCAGCTAACCTTGTTGCAGGAGTATGTGGTTTTAGCTTGTATGTAAGTTTTTAAAACCTATTATTACTTGATTGCAAATAGCCATGGTTACCTTTTGCCAGATCTAATGATCTGATGGCTCCCTTGGTCAAGATAATAATTTGTAACAGGTATATTTACAATCTTCTTTCATCTGTGTATGACCTAGCAACATGATAGGACCCATCCAAAGTGTGCCTGTGTGAGCCTATGTGTTTAATTTTATTATAGATGCATATAGGTTAATGTTGCTAAAATAAATTATCATAGTTCTTGATAGAGTTTATTTAGGCCCATTTAGTTTTTGGGCCTATTCAATTAATAACAGTTGTTCTTATTAAGGTTAAATTCCTCTCTTTTGGGCCTTGTGTGAGAGTTGGGAGCCATAGAAGTGGGTACGACATACTGAACCCAGCACCCCCTCACACAAACCACCCCAATTGTGAAGGCCCATTTGCCTGATTTGAATGACTGTACTAGGTTAATTACACTAGTTTAACCTAATTAAAATTGATTAGCAACATAATTAATTTCTTTTTTTTTTGAAATTAATTTAGAAAATCATAGTTTAAAGAATTTTATATTCTAAGCTAAACTATATGTATTTTCTTGTATTTAATTAAATATAGAATTATAACCATCTAGATTCCTTCTGAAGCTTAAGTTAAATTTTTTCATTAAATATTCCTATTTAAGCTGATATTTAGTTGTTTACAACTAACCAACTTAAATCTGAATATCTTTTGAATTCAAAATTTCAAAATTAAGTTGAGGAATTTTAGGCATTGGTTATTAAGATTCTTTAGATATTTTTTAAGTTGATATCTTTTCAAATATTAACTTAAAATGGAATATTTTAGATATTTTTAGGTTAATATCCTTTTTTGAATATTAACTTAAAATATCTACAAAATTAAGTGGTTACAACTTAATTTTAAATTTAATTAAATCTGATTTGAAAGATATTTAAGTTGATTTTTTTTAGATTCTTCTAAAACAACTTAAACAAGATATTTTCAAATTTGTTCCATTATTATTCAAATTTATTTTTTTTGAATTTAATTAATAATTGAAAATTAATTAAAGTTGATTTTTTATTTAAATCAATTTTGATTTTTAATTTTTCATTATAATATTATGGAACTTGTTCGATATTTATTTGAATTTATTTTTCAAATTTAAATAATAATTGAAAATTAATTAAAGTTGATTTTTATTTAAACCAACTTTAATTTGTAATTTTTCATTATTATAATATCGAATTAAATGATTATACAAAATACATATATTATTTTTAAATAATGAGCTTTTAATCAAGAGACATTCGATCTCCATTGTGGGTTTTACACCGCGTTTGTTTTAGTGAGTAATCCTCCCTAATGGAGGAACGTTCATTAGCAATTTCGCACCGTTTAACCTCGCATGATAAGTAGTTTGTAAGTGTTTTGTATGGTATAGATCACCCTAATGGTGGCGACCATACTTGACTTGCAAGTTATGAAACAATGGTGGAAGCTCATAAGATAGAATTGCCTTGACTCTCGCCTAAACGGGATAACGCTGACTTCCAATCTTGATCGAATAAAAGGTTGCTAGAATGGTTATCATTTTAGATGAGCTGACAACTCTATTCAATGGATGATGCTTTGACTCTCGCCTAAACGGGACACTGTATCAGTTTGTTGAAATACCTTGGAAAATAAACTATGTTAGATTTAGTATTTCTATAACATATGTCATTACTTGTTATTTTCTAAATTGTGTATGAATTTATGAGCCAAAACCTTACTTCTGTTTTATTGATGTGTTGTAGTGTCATTATGAATAACTCACACCCCGATCCTATCTTAGTTACTATCTTAGCAAAAGAACTCTATAGTGTGAAAATGCATCCTGGTAGTTGCATTAACTCGCACCTGTTGATGATGAATCTGAAGTTCCAAAAGGCAAATCTACTAGGAATTGATTTATCAAGAGAACAATGGGTCCAACTTATCCTTAATAGTCTTCCTCCGGAGTATAATGAATTTGTTATCTCTTACATGATCAACAATTCTAACTCCTCCGACATGGACAAGCTCGAAACAGAATTACGAGCCCATGAACGGAACTTGATTGCAATGGGTCCCCCTGGGTTTGCAATCAATAATCGAAGGAAAAGGACTAGGTATGAAGGATCTAGCAAAACTGCTTCTTCAAGTACAATTATCAGACATAATCTTCTATGTTCGAATTGTAATGGAAAGGGTCATCATGAAGAACGATGTCCTGTGCTTCTAAACAATTCAAACGAAGGTAATGCTTTTGTCTTTGAATCATGTGTTTTAGAGAACGACAAATCCATCTGGATTGTTGATTCTGGGTCTACTAACCATGTATGTTCTTCACTGCAGTTGCTTGAAACTTGGGAAAATCTACTTCCAGGAGAGTTACAGCTTAAAGTTGGCAATGGCGAATTAGTATCGGTCAAAGCTAGAGGAAAAGCCCGCATCAAGTTTCAACAAAGATTTTTAATTTTAGAAAATGTTTTATTTATTCCAAACTTTAGTAGAAACTTGATCAGTGTCTCATGTTTGCAAACACAATCTTATATATTGAATTTTTCGAGTACAAATTGTTCAATTTCTCGTAATGGATTTCAAATATGTGTTGCTATAATGGAACAAGGGCTTTATGTTTTAAGACCGAGTACTCAAATCTCACTAAATAGTGAACTTTTCAGTGTAGCTAGACCTAGAAACCTAAAAAGAAAAGAGATTAATAATGATGATCAAACTTATCTATGGCATTTACGTTTAGGTCATATAGGCTTTGATAGACTCAATAGGCTCACCAAAGACGGTCCATTGAAAAATGTCGTCTTAGGTGAACTGCCAATATGCGAGTCCTCCCTAGAAGGAAAAATGACTAAACGTTCTTTCTCTGCAAAGGGAGAGCGTGCCAAAATCCCACTAGGGTTAGTGCATTCCGATGTCTGCGGACCTTTGAATGTCAAAGCCCGAGGTGGTTATGAGTATTTTGTCACTTTCATTGACGATTTCTCTAGATATAGTTTTCTTTACCTAATGCAAAAGAAATCTGAAACGTTTGAAAAGTTTCAAGAATTTCATGCTTTGGCCCAAAACCAATTAGGTAAATCATTAAAGATCTTGCGAACTGATAGGGGTGGAGAATATATGGATATGCAGTTCAAAGATCATTTAATTGAACTTGGAATTGAATCCCAATACACTGCCCCAGCCACTCCACAACAAAATGGAGTTGCAGAAAGAAGAAATCGCACTCTTTTGGAAATGGTCAGGTCTATGCTGAGTTATTCAACTCTGTCTACGTCTTTCTGGGGATATGCTATACAGATGGCAAATGACATTCTAAATGTTGTTCCATCTAAAGCAGTCCCTAAGACACCCGTCGAACTTTGGAATGGTCAAACACCTAGTTTACGCCATTACAGAATTTAGGGGTGCCCTGCTCATGTCTTAAGAAAGAAAGAAGGCAAACTTGAATCACGTACAGAAGTATGCATGTTTGTCGGAAATTCTAAAGAGACTAGGGGTGGACTATTTTATAGTCACAAGGATAACAAAGTGTTTGTTTCTACAAATGCTACTTTCCTTGAAGAGAACTATATTAAAGACTACAAACCGAAAAGTAAAGTTGTTCTAGAGGAATTGCTATCAGATATAAGTCCATCCAATGTTCCGTCCTCTTCCACTCGTGAAGAAGACGATCCCACTCCCTCAGTTGAACAAACTGAGAAATCTACTACTAAAGTTTCTGTTCAGAAGACAACCGTACCTCGTCGTAGTGGGAGGGTTTCAACAAAACCTGCTCGTTATGGCTTGGATGGTGAAATCAATATGGTCGTAGGTGACGGTATTGATGACGATCCATTAACCTATAAACAGGCAATGGCTAGTCCGCAATGGAAATGATGGTCAGCCGGCATGGATTCAGAAATGGATTCCATGAAAAAAAACAAAGTCTGGGTATATGTAGACGCACCTGACGACTATCATCCGATAGGATGCAAGTGGGTTTACAAGAAGAAAAGAGGAGCTGGAGGCGAAGTCAAAACTTTTAAAGCTAGACTTGTAGCCAAGGGTTATACCCAAAGAGAAGGCGTGGACTATGAGGAAACTTTTAGTCCTGTTGCCATGCTCAAATCCATCCGAATTCTTCTCTCCATAGCTGCTGCTTTCGATTATGAAATCTGGCAAATGGATGTCAAGACTGCCTTCCTTAATGGGGTACTTGAAGAAACCATCTATATGGAGCAACCAGAAGGTTATGTTCTTCCTGGGCAGGAAAAGAAAGTTTGCAAGTTAAACAGGTCTATCTATGGACTTAAGCAAGCTTCTCGCTCATGGAACAAAAGGTTTATGGAAATCATCAAGACCTACGGCTTTCTTCAGAATGAAGATGAACCTTGTGTTTACCAACTCAAGGAAGACCAAATAGTAGTATTCCTGGTCCTTTATGTTGATGACATTTTGATCATTGGAAACAATGTCAAGAAAATGACTCACATTAAGGAATGGCTCAACACTCAATTCGAAATGAAAGATTTGGGTGAAGCAGCCTATGTTCTTGGTATTCAGATTATCAGATTCCGGAAGAACAGATCTCTTGCTCTCTCTCAAACAGCCTACATAGACAAAGTCTTAGAGAGATTCTTCATGAACAATGCCAATGGGGCAAACATGCCCTCTAGATTTGGTATTCGTCTATCTAAGGAACAGTCACCGACTGATCCTCAAGAGATAGAGGACATGGCAAATATTCCCTATGCCTCTGCAGTTGGAAGTCTAATGTATGCAATGTTGTGCACTAGACCTGACATCTGTTATGCTGTTGGAATTGTGAGCAGGTATCAGTCTAATCCAGGACTAGAACATTGGAATGCAGTTAAGTATATTCTGAAATACTTAAAGAGTACAAGGAATCTTGTGTTAGTCTACAAGGGTGGTGCTTTAAATCCCATAGGCTACACTGATTCAGATTTCCAGGCAAGTCTTGAAGACAGGAAATCTACATCTGGGATGGTGTTTACTCTTGGGGGTGGAGCAGTGGTTTGGAGAAGTGCTAAACAAACCTCGATATCGGACTCAACTATGGAAGCTGAATACATAGCAGCAGCCGAAGCTGCTAAAGAACTTGTCTGGCTAAGAAAGTTCTTCACCAGCATAGGAGTTGTTCCTGGAATGGAAAAGCCTCTGGTACTACTCTGTGATAACAATGGAGCGATAGCGAACAGCAAAGAACCTCGAAGCCACAAGAGAAGCAAACATATTGAAAGGAAGTATCACATTATCAGAGAATACGTGGCAAGAGGGGATGTACTAGTTGAGAAAGTTGACACAGAGGACAACCTGGCTGATCCATTTACCAAAGTCTTGGCCGTGACAGCCTTTGAAAAGCACCGTCAGAATTTAGGATTAATTGATATGTACTAATTAGTTTTATATTAGTGCAAGTGGGAGTTTGTTAGGTTTTATGCCCTAAATAAAACTCCATTTCAATGTAATCTATTTTATTCAACATCAATAAAGAAACAGAAGTATTTTTTTCATTCATTTGTGTATGTTTTGGCTCACTTTATCAATTGCTTGTCTAATTGATTTATAAATTCATCTTAAACCCTTTTCACATACTTGATCATGTTTATTGTGCTGTCATCACATTGGAAAGTAAACATGACTATGTGAATAAAGTTTCCTAGATTTATCAGACACAGGGTTTTACTGAGATGATAATCTACAACAAGAGTTTACTTGTATTTGGAGAAATACTATGTTCTTTCCAGAACATTGGTTAAAGTAAAGCTCAGGTTGGATGCATGGAGTATGCATCGGAAGGGACCGATATTGAACTTTGAATTAGATTTAATTAAACTTACCGTAAAATCTATTGAAGTCAATATCGCCAAGTTGATCCTAGATCAAATGATCTTAATCCTGTTATGATTAGGCTCAATCTTGAAACGCTATTCGTGTTTCTTTGAATTGTTAGTTAAGCCTACTTTTAGGTCAGGGTGATTCATACTTTTTGGGAACACGGTAGTGCAATTGAGTGGGAGCGCTAGCATAAACATGGAATCTATAGCTTCTACCTGGCGAATAGTAAGCAAAGGATGATTTCCTTCGAGCTTGACCAAACGAAAATAAATGGTGGAGATCTCATTTCACATAAGCTGAAATATCATTTATACGGGGTCAAGTGTTTTAAGGATAAAATACATAGTAGGGTGTTACGGTAATTTAATCCCTTTACTGTGTAGATCATTCATATAGAGGATCATTGATCACATTAGGATTATAACAATGGATAACTTATGATGTGTCTATATGGTGGAACATATAGAGCATTCTATATACTGAGAGTGCAATTCTAAGTTCTATGCGTGGATTCAACGAAGAATTAATAAGTTAGTGAATTTTAGTGCTAAATTCTTGATCTACTTATTGGAAGCTCGGTTATATAGACCCATGGTCCCCCCACTAGTTGAGATAATATTGTTTGTAAGACTCATGTAATTGGTTTTGATTAATCAATTATAATTCACAAGTTAGACTATGTCTATTTGTGAAATTTTCACTAAGTAAGGGCGAAATTGTAAAGAAAGAGTTTATAGGGGCATATTTGTTAATTATGATACTTTGTATGGTTCAATTAATAAATATGATAAATGAAAATATTATTTTATAATTATTTATAGTTATTAAATAGTTAGAATTGGCATTTAAATGATTGAATTAGGAAATTGGCATTTTTGAGAAAATCAGATACAAAAGGTGTTAAAATTGCAAAATTGCAAAAAGCAAGGCCCAGTCCACCTAAGCCATGGCCGGCCACCTTTATAGGTATTTTAAGTTGATTTTTTCATTATTTTAATGCCATATAATTCAAATCTAACCCTAGTGGAATACTATAAATAGATAGTGAAGGCTTCAGGAAAAACACACTTTCTGAATCAGAAAAACCTGAGCCTCCACTCTCTTCTCTAGCCGCCACTCTCTCTCTTCCTTCTTCCTTTGAATTTCAAAATTACTTTAGTGATTAGAGTAGTGCCCACACACATCAAGCAATACCTCTATCATAGTGAGGAAGATCGTGAAGAAAGATCATCAGCAAAGGAGATTCAGCATCAAGGATTCAGAGGAGAAGATCCAGGTTCAGATCTTGATAATACTCTGCTACAGAAAGGATTCAAGGGTTAGAGATCTGAACGGAAGGAGTCATTTAATTCCGCTGCACCCAATGTAAGGTTTCTTAAACTTTATATGTGTTTAATTTATCGTTTTAGAAAGTTCTTATTTAGGATGTTAATAAACATACTTGTGAGTAGATCTAAGATCCTGGTAAAATAATATCCAACAGTTAAAGTTTAGCACAGCCTTTCACCCTCAGACTGATGGTCAGTCAGAAAAAACTATTCAGATTTTGGAAGATTTACTGCGAGCTTGTGTCATGGACTTTGAGGGTTCATGGAGTAAGTACTTGCCTTTAATTGAATTCTCCTACAACAACAGCTACCAAGGTACAATAGGGATGGCTCCCTATGAGTTGTTATATGGTAGAAAATGTCGTTCTCCTATTCATTGGGACGAGACAGGAGAAAGGAAGTACCTGGGTCCAGAGTTAGTGCAGAGGACCAATGAAGCTATTGATAAGATCAAGGCTCGGATGCTTGCTTCTCAAAGCCAGCAGAAAAGTTATACTGATCCGAAGCGTAGAGATGTTACATTTCAGGCAGGGGAACATGTTTTCCTGCGGGTTTCACCAATGAACGGTATTAGACGCTTCGGGAAGAAGGGTAAGTTAAGCCCTAGGTTGATTAGGCCATTTTAGATACTTGAGAAGGTCGGGCAGGTAGCGTATCGGCTAGCCTTACCACCAGCAATATCGGCTGTTCATGACGTATTTCACATTTCCATGTTAAGGAAATACGTGTCAGACCCGACTCATGTCTTAAGTTATGAAGCCCTTGAACTACAACCAGACTTATCCTATGAAGAGCAACCTGTTCAGATTTTGGATAGAAAGGAAGAAGTGCTTTGGAACAAAACTATTGCACTGGCTAAGGTGCTCTGGAGAAACAGTAAGGTGGAAGAAGCCACCTGGGAATTGGAGTCAGATATTCAGGTTAGATTTTGAGGGGGGATACTTGTAATGCCGCTCTAGTAATGTGGATTAGTAAAGGCAATTAGCACTAATTTTTATTATTTTATTATTATTTGTGAATTAATTTAATTGTGGACCCCAATATTTAGAAATAAATATTAGAGTTATAATTTCTCAATTCCGGAGATTTTATTAAACTCTAGGGGTATTATTTAGCTTATGTGTGAAATATGTTATTTTTGTAATTTTTGCTCGGCGACAACGGAAAATGCGATGGATGGTTAGATTGATCACATGGATAAGTTTAGAACCTTATTTCATAGTGGGAAATATTTTAGAGAAAATAAATTATCGGGGTTGAGCGGGGTTATGGGATTTGACCATTTTACCCCTATCTTGGAAAATACCTAAGTTTAACCTTAAGGGCATTTAAGTCTTTTTAAGGAATGGTGTAGTGGCTGCCTAGGGAGGTGACAAGTGGCCTTTATTTCAGCAAAGAATCAATTTAGCTATCTCATTTATCTCATTTTTGGAAAATTAGAAGAAATATCAAAAAATTGAAGAACTCTCTTTTCCTTCTCTCTCTCTCTCTTCGAAACCAGCTGAGGCAAGGGGTTTTGGGAGCTGAAATTCTGTGTTTTCAGCAAAGGATTCAAGAGGAATCAAGACAAGGTAACCCTAGTTTCTTTTCCCCTTAAGTTTTTGAAGTTGTAGTTTAGTTTCACTATGAAATTTCTAGGTTTAGTGGCTGTTGGGTTTTGAAATGTTTGGGGTTCAATTTCTAGGGTTAGTTTGAGTTAGTCTAAGTCCCTATCAACTGGTTTTGATGCTTGATGTTAGTTCTAAGCAAGCTTGAGTTTTGAAACTCAAGCTTTCAGCTTTAATGGCATAATTTGATTTATTGGTTTATTCTGCGAATTACTGCCTGGATTTTATTGTGTATGCATTGTATAGGTATACTGGAGAGTTTGGTAAGTTTTGGGATTGAATTGAGTTAAGGGGGTTGATTTTTGTGTTCCCAGCACATAACCAGTCGACCGGTTCTGGGGGACCTGTGGCAACCGGTCGACCGGTTGGTGACCCAGAACCGGATTTCCGATTGGGAACCGGTCTGCCTATTGGGGGAATTTCCAGAACCCTAGTTTTGACCAATTTTGAGATATTTAGGGTATTGCCATGAGGTGTATCGATAGGGAAAATTTTAGTTTCAAGTTTAAGTCCTGAAAAGTGATTTAGCGAGTCACTCATCTGTGTTGCAATTATTGTGATTAGGGCATCCATCTAGCACGTGATTTCCGTTCAGGTCGGCCAGCACACTTGAACTTGGAAAACATGTAAGAACTGTGTATAATGTATGATATGATTATCTGAATGTGTGTATATGTGTTTATATATGCATGCTTGAATTATGTTAAGCACTACCAACACTTGTATGAATAAGTTATAGAGTGCATTGGTATAGTGATTATTGTGGTTGTGAGTACGTTACAGTGATACCAACACGGGCATGGGAAAATACTAAGGTGTGTGGTACATCACTTAGTATTACTCAGTGTTCGGGGTAAACCCTACCAACACTTGTACAGTGAGGTACGATGTGTATGTGGTATAGTGGTTGTACCCTGGTTTTGAACGTTCATACTCATCTGTTAAGCTCTGTAAATAGGTGTATGGGGACCTATTTACAGGTCGGAAATTATATGGTATGTGATATGCATTTCTTACTGAGTCTGTTGACTCACAGTTTCTGCTTCTATGTGTAGGTAAAGGAACTGTGAAGGCTGAACAGGACTGAATCTGAGCTCGGGTGAGATTTTACATGTCAAGCAGCGCGACCTGGAGTGTTCGGTCTTGGGACATCTGAGAGTTATATTTTGAAAGTCGCTATGCGACCTGTAAATCTGTGTATTTTGGAATGTATATTTTGAAAAGTAAATTTTATAAAGTTTAAAAACGGGATCCCGACACTTGTAAATATTTTATTAAATTACAAAGTTTAGTATTTAATGCAAAAGTTTTAATTTGACACATTTTTCGAGAAATTTCTTTGATTAGCAAAGATTGCACAATAATTGAAAAAGCACTGTAGCGTGCCTTAGCATTAGGTGTTGGAAATTATTTTACCAGGATCTTAGATCTACTCACAAGTATGTTTATTAACATCCTAAATAAGAACTTTCTAAAACGATAAATTAAACACATATAAAGTTTAGGAAACCTTACATTGGGTGCAGCGGAATAATATGACTTCTTCCGTTCAGATATCTAGCCCTTGATTCCTTTCTGTAGCAGAGCATTATCAATATCTGAACCTGGATCTCTTTCTCTGAATCTTTGATGCTGAAACTCCTTTGCTGATGATCTTTCTTCACGATCTTCCTCACTATGATTGAGATATCACTTGCTGTGTGTGGGCACTACTCATACACTAAGGATTTCGAAATTCAAGAGGGAAGAGAAAGAAGAAGTGGCAGCTAAAGATAGGGAGAGAGAAAGGCTCAGGTTTTTCTCTGAAGGAAAAAAAATAGAAAATTTAAGTGTAATTTTCCTGAAGCCTTCACTATCTATTTATAGCATTCCACTAGGGTTAGGTTTGAATTATTTGGCATTAAAATAATGAAAAAATCAGTTTAAATTTCCTACAAAAGTGGCTGGCCCTATACAAGTGGATTTGGGCCTCACTTTTGGCAATTTTGCAGTTTTATCTTTTCTGCATCTGATTTTCTCAAAAATGCCAATTTTCTAATTCAACCATTTAAATGCCAATTCTAACTATTTAATAACTATAAATAATTATTAAATAATATTGTCCTTTATCATATTTATTAATTGAACCATACAAAGTATCATAATTAACAAATATGCCCCTAAAACTCTTTCTTTACAATTTCGCCCTTACTTAGTGAAAATTTCACAAATAGACATAGTCTAATTTGAGAATTATAATTGATTAATCAAAACCAATTACATGAGTCTTACAAGCAATATTATCTCAACTAGTGGGGGGACCATGGGTCTATATAACCGAGCTTGCAATAAGTAGATCAAGAATTTAGCACTAAAATTCACTAACTTATTAATTCTTCGTTGAATCCACGCATAGAACTTAGAATTGCAGTCTCAGTATATAGAATGCTCTATATGTTCCAGCATATAGACACATCATTAGTTATCCATTGTTATAATCCTAATTTGATCAATGATCCTCTATATGAATGATCTACACAGTAAAGGGATTAAATTACCGTAACACCCTACTATGTATTTTATCCTTAAAACACTTGACCCCGTATAAATGATATTTCAGCTTATGTGAAATGAGATCTCCACCATTTATTTTCGTTTGGTCAAGCTCGAAGGTGATCATCCTTTGCTTACTATTCCCCAGATAGAAGCTATAGATTCCATGTTTATGCTAGCGCTCCCACTCAATTGCACTACCGTGTTCCCAAAAAGTACGTTTCACCCTGACCTAAAAGTAGGCTTAACTAACAAATCAAAGAACATGAATAGCCTTTCAAGATTGAGCCTAATCATAACAGGATTAAGAACATTTGATCTAGGATCAACTAGGCCATATTGACTTGAATAGATTTTACGGTAAGTTTAATAAATCTAAGTCAAAGTTCAATATCGGTCCCTTCCGATGCATACTCCATGCATCCAACCTGAGCTTTACTTTAACCAATGTTCTGGAAAGAACATAGTATTTCTCCAAATACAAGTAAACTCTTGTTGTAGATTATCAGATCAGTAAAACCCTATGTCTGATAAATCTAGGAAACTTTATTCACATAGTCATGTTTACTTTCCAATGTGTTGACGGCACAATAAACAGGATCAAGTATGTGAAAAGGGTTTCAGATGAATTTATACATTATGTACATATAATCATGAAATAAATCATGTGAACCATGTATCATTAAATGTTATTTCTGATCTATATTAATAAGTAAATCTGATTATATTGAAATGAGTTTTATTTAGGGCATAAAACCCAACATTAGGGCGTTACAATGTTCCACCCCTAATCACTTAGAATAGCTAACAAACATGCAGACCAAGGTTAGAAATTCTAGCTTTTCTTGAGACTTTGATTAGGTCATCCATGAATCTAGTAATTGTTTACATTAAGTATACAACCATTGCATCATTCTGAAATTTTATTTCCATAGAAGGATTTAGGCAACGACTAGTAACTAATCATCAATATGCAACTCGAATTTCTGGGGAGGTAAGTTTGGATATAATTCAAAAATCAAATTAATGATCTTGAACTTCATATCTACTAACTTTTTCTCCACCCCTATCAGTTTGCAAGATCTTTAACCACTTACCTTCACCATTGCTAGAAATTCATGAAATTTTTCAAACATTTCAAATTTCTTTTGCATAAGGTAAAATCTAGAGTGATCGTTTTAAGAATACAACGAAAACTCATATCCACTCCTGAATGTACATCCATCTACGAATGAGATGAAATTACTTTCAGTGGATATAGGAATATTAACTCTTTGCATAGAATGATCTTGTCAAAACCACTATGAACAAGATACAAATGCCATAGATTTATAAAATATGTGGTTGAATCTTTTGATGACTTAGGTTAGTTACATCAAAGAGTTCTTAGAATAGTGCAAGTGGATTCTGGTCACAAAATACTAAACTCATACAGTTTAAATCCATTGAAAGAAAATGGTTATGAAACACTTGTGAAAGTGTAACTGTATAATTAGTAACTCTTTCTTGGACCACCACTACTAATCTAACTCTATGATTTGCCTATACAAGTAGGAGATATCTAAGATTGAGGATTTATATCATTTGGGATAGAATTCCGGGAATATAATCATATGCGTCATTTAATCTCTTAAGAGAAAATATGACTTTATGATTTATAGACCATTCATCAAATGATATGTTATTGAGCTAGTTCGAAATGAATAAGCTAAGAGGAATTAGGATAATTTCGTTTTAAATAAGAATCCAACGATGCTCCGATTAGCGAGAGTCAAAGTAATCTTATTTATACAATCTTCTTGTTTCATATTGTAAAACACTAGTCTAAGGTGTCATCAATTGATGAACAGCTAGATGTTGCATATACAATATTTATCTTTCGAGATCTAACACTATTATGTTAGTCTAATGGTGAAAATCCATTAGGGATTTATCTCATTAGAAAAACAAGCTAAGTTAGACCAACAATGAAGATTCGAAATTAAACTACAATTTAATAACAGAAAATAACATGGTTCAATACAAATTCATACACAATTCAGAAATTATGAAGCACATAGCAAGTAGGAATGACAAGTGAAAATACTAAAACATACAATCCTAAATAATTTCCAAGGTTTTCAACAAAATGATATCAGTGTCCCGTTTAGGCGAGAGTCAAAGCTACCATCCATTGAATAGAGTTGTCAGCTCATCTAAAATGTCAAACATTCTAGCAACCTTTTATTCGATCAAGATGTGAATCCGCGTTGTCCCGTTTAGGCGAGAGTCAAGGCTATTCTATCTTATGAGCTTCCACCATTGTTTCATATTCTTGCAAGTCTTATACAGTCGGCACCATTAGGGTGGTCATAAACTATATAAAAAACTTACAAGATTACTTATCTTTCGAGATTAAACGGTGCTAACTTGCTAATGAACGTTCCTCCATTAGGGAGAATTACTCACTAAAACAATAGCTATGTAAAACAAACAATGGAGATCGAATATCCTTATAATAATAAAGCTCATTATTTAATGAAGGGTTGTATTTTCTTCTAATATTTATTTTAATCAATTTATTTTAAATATATATTTATTTAATTAAAATTTCCAATTTAGAATGAAAAATTCTAAATATAAATTTTAATTTAATATTTATAAATTATACTTAGATGGATATGAAAATAACGTGAATTATTTCCATCTTAGTAATAATTTCCATAAATATTTAGAAAATTCTTCAATTTAAGTTGTTTCAAAATTAATTTAAATTAATTTACAACTTCAAATTTAATTTTTTATAAATATGTATTGCATTTTTGAAAATGCTTTAAAAGAAAATAAAATAAATCCTGGAAAATTACTCTAATTTTATGTTGCCCCAAAATTAATAAAAATTAATTTTCAACAAAAAATATAATTTCCCTATTTAATTAAATATCTAAGAAAAATTTCAAATATTTAAGTATCATGATTAAAAAATCAACTTAAATATTAATTTTCTATTTAATTAAATACTCTAGAAAAATACTTCAAGCAAAACAGATAATATCTATCTAGACTTTCATGGACTAATTAATTCAATTTCTAATTATTATATATTTTAGTTCATTTATTTTAATTAACCATTAAATGAAAAAGTCACTGATTTAAGTTTGTCCAAAATTAAATAAATAATTTTCAACTTTAATCTATTTTTCAAATAAAATTCGAAATTTCTGCATTAAGGTGATGCAATTTCGAAATTTTGGGAAATGATTAATAAAATAAAATAAAATATATTTTGAAAATTATTCAAACTTTAGTTATTCTGAAATAAGATTCCAAACTTAAAATAATCTTCAACTTTAATTAAATATCATGAAAATAACAATATTAAAGTATCATGATGAAAATCAACTTAGATATTGAAATTTTTAATTTAATTAAATGTATTAAATTCAAGAAATAAATCATTAAGTAAAGAGGAAACTTAATTATTAATTCTAGTTTAATACTAGGAAAATATTCTAAACATAGATTGTACCAAAATTAATTATGAGACAATTAATTTCACAATCAATGATATTTTCCTATTTAATATTAGAAATAATAACTAGTACTAGAAATAACTATCTAGAATATATCATTGACTAAGTGTTTTTCTAAAATTAACTTTAAAATATTACATGAAAAATAAATTTCATATATTTTAAAAGTTAATTATGTTGCTAATTCAATTTTATTTAGGTTAGACTAATATAATTAACCTAATACAATTATTTAAATAAGGCAAATGGGCCTTAACAATTGGGGTAGTTCATGTGAGGGGGAGTTGGGTTCAGTATGTCGTACCCACTTCTATGGCCCCCAACTCTCACACAAGGCCCAAAAGAGAGAAATTTAACCTTAAAATAAACAATTGTTATTCATTGAATAAGCCCAAATCTAATTGGACCTAAATAAATTTCCTTATGTCAAAATTTATTTTAGCAACCTAGTCCATTTACTTAGTAAAAACTTAAATGGGCTTCCTATATGCATCTAAGCCCAAAAGCAAACATATAGGCTCACACAGGTCAAATGATTTGGATGGGCCCTATCATGTTACTAGGTTTACACAGATGAAAGAAGTACAAAATTTACCTGTTACAAATTATTTATAAGATCTATCGTCAATTTGACTATGATTAAAATCAGATCATAGGATCTGTCAACAAGTTAACCATAGCAATTTAGATCAGATAAATAATAGGTTTGTTAAAAAAATTTGAATAAACAATATAAAATAAACAAACATTGTCCATGTAACAGATGTGAAAATAAGATATTAATATAATTAAATTATTATTCTTAAACTAACCAAATAAAGGAAACTAATTTTAAAATATCTAGGTTTATTTGAGTCAAATTAAATTAAATATCTAATAAGATCAATGATTTGAAAGGAAAGAATCTTCAATATCACTTTCAGATCTTATAATTTAATAAAATAAACCAATTTTAAAATAGATTTGGTTAAATAATTATTATTTTAGGAATAAAATAATAAATGAATAATAATTACCATAATTATATGTCAAAATATCTCAAATTAAGCAATATTCAAATCTCTACAAAAATATCTATGTTATTTAAATATTTAAGATATGATTTATAAATTTCTAATAAGGAAAAAAAATGATATATATAGATAAAATATCATTTTTAAACTTATAATTTATAAATAATTTAAATCTTTAACAAAATAACAAATTTTTGAATTTGAAAAACAGTATGGTAAGTATATCTATAAAAGTATCTATGTTAATTTCAAATTTATTAATTATTTAATTTGTCATATAAGATAATTTTAATATAATATTTTAAATAAAAAGACAAAGTTATCTTTTAATTTAAAATATCTTAAATATCAAAATATCTAATCTTATAATTAAATAATAAATAAATATTAAATAACTTAACAAATTTTTAAATCTGACCATAACAGGAAATATTTAAAAATTGGAAACAATCCAAATAGAAATATTTAAAATTGGAAAAATTCTAAATTGAAAATATTTAAAATTGGAAACATTTCAATTTAGAAATATAAAAAAAATGGAAAAAAATGAATTTCGGGAAACAATCCCATGAAAAAATTGGATTTTTGGGGAAAAACCCCAAAAATCGCAATTTTTGGGAAACTGCTGCCCATGAGGCTGCAACTGCAGCCCAGGAGGGCTGCTAGCATCCCATACGCGCGCGGATCGTGAGTAGGGGAGCCGAGAAAACTCGGCGCTAGCAGGGTTCTTGAGCGAGAACCCTCGGCGCACACAGGGGAGATACGGGCGAGGCTTACGGGCGCTGGCAGGGTGCACTCTGACGTGTCACGCGCGCGCGATTGAGCACCCTGCATACCCGAAATCCCGATTTTCCAAAATTCATAACTTTCTCAATTTTTATCGGAATCGAGTTCCGTAAAAAACAAAATTGCTTAATTTTTCACACGGAATCCAAATAAAATATTTTCAAAAATTGAGAAAATATATTTCATGGAAAAATTTCGTACAACATTAACATTCATCATATAAGCACATAAACCAACATGAAACCATCCAAATCAACACAAAAACATGCAATCATCGTTTTCATTCATATTACATGAAAGTAAATCATTATCATGGCTCTGGTGCCAGTTGTTGGAAATTATTTTACCAGGATCTAGATTTAGTAACAAGTATGTTGGATTAACAACCTAATATGAATTCTAAAACAATGAAAATAAACACATATAAAGTTAGAAAACCTTACAGTGGGTGCAGCGGAATAATATGACTCCTTCCATTCAGATCTCTAGCCCTTGATTCCTTTCTATAGCAGAGCATCACCAAGATCTGAACCTGGATCTTCTTTTCTCCTTCTTTGATGCAGAAATTCCATAGTCTTACATACTATGATTGAGATACCACTTGATGTGTGTGGGCACTACTCATCACACAAGGATTTCGAAATTTTCTCTCTTTTTCTCTCTTAATTATGTGGTCTTATGAAGCATACAAGAGAAGAGAACAAATGTTGCTTTATATAGGGAGAAGGGAGAGCACAACTTTCCAAATAAACAGTTTCCTCTTTTACTGTGTAATTGATTAACTGCCTTATTTAGTGTGATCCACCACTTTCCTATAATTGCTAGGCTTTGATTAGCAATTACATGGCAATTAAAATTGAAAATAATAATTGGGAAACACACAAAGAGGTGTCGGCCATAGGGTGAAATGGGCCTCACTTGGATTTTGCAGTTTCCTCAATTTTATTTCAATTTCTCCAAAAATGCCATTTTTCCAATTCTAATCATTTAAATGCCAAAACTAATTATTTAATAACTAAAATAGATTATTAAATAATATTGTCATTTAAAATAATTATTAATTATACATGCAAAGTCTCTCAATTAATAATTAAACCTAGAAACCCTTTTCTTTACGATTTCATCCTTAAACTGTGAGAATTCATAAAGTAGACATAGTCTAACTTTTAGACTTATAATTGATTAATTAAAATCAATTAACTGAGTCTTACAAGCAGTATGGTCTCAACTAGTATGGGGACCATGGGTCTATATAACCGAGCTTCCAATAAGTCGAACCGAATTTACCAAGTAAATTCCCTAACTTATTAATTCTTCATTGAATCTACACTTAGAACTTGGAATTGCACTCTCAGTCATATAGAACGCTCTATATGTTCCACGATATAGACACGTCATTAGTTATCCATTAATATAACCCTAATGTGATCAATGATCCTCTGTATAGATGATCTACATTGAAAAGGCACTACTGTTACCGCTACACCTTCAATGTATTTTATCCTTAAAACACTTAACCCTGTATAAATGATATTTCAGCTAAGTGAAATTAGATCTCCACCATTTATCTTTGTTTGGTTAAGCTCGAAGGAAATCATCCTTTACTTTCTATTTGCCAAATAGAAGCTATAGATTCCATATTTATGTTAGCGCTCCCACTCAATTGCATTACCGTGTTCCCAAAATGTACGTATCACCCTGACACAAAATTAGGCTTAACTAACAAATCAAAGAACACGAATAATACTCTTGAGATTGAACCTAACCATATCAGGATTGAGATCATTTGATCTAGGATCAACAAGTGATATTGAATTGAATAGATATTACGGTAAGTTTTAATATATCTAATCAAAGTTCAATATCGGTCCCTTCCAATGTATACTCCATACATCCGATACTGGTAAACTTTGCCAATGTCCTGGAAAGGACATAACACTTTTCCAAGGTGTAAGAATACCTATCGCTGATTATACCATGTCAGTCTAAATCCAGTGTTCTGACAAATCAGGGAATAAACTTTTGAACATATAATAAAGATTATATTCGACTGTGCTGACAACACTATAATCTTTAACCAACTCATATGTTCTGGACTTAAAAAGAATTCATACATTATATACATATAATCATGAAATAAATCATGTGAGCCATGCAACATAAAATGTTATTTCTGATCTTTATTAATCAGTAAATATGATTATATGAAATGAGTTTTATTTAGGGCATAAAACCCAACACTCGCCACATTACCGAGTGCTGAATAAGATATGCCTGTCATGAAGGAGGGAGATTACAAGGGGGACATTGAGGTTCAAGAAATTTAGGAGTAGGACAACGTTCGTCCTGGCAGTCCTTCCGAGGCCGAGGAGGATGAAGTGGCCGAACCTCAAAACTTTGGAGGGTATAATGAGGCTGGGGAGCCGGTGTCTGCGGAGGGCCAAGTCTTGGTTGAAGGGGAAGACTACGTCACCGAGGAGCTCACTGAAGTAGTTCCTCATAGGAAGCAAGGTTCCTTAGGTGCTAGATGGGTGAGCCCCCTATCCAAGAACATTGAGGCACGCATGAAGGCCTTGGACTAGGTCGGATATCTGGGCGGACTTGAATGTTACGTCCCTTCTGTTGGAATTTATTTTACCAGGATCTTAGATCTACTCACATGTATGTTGATTAACACCCTAAATATGAACTTTCTAAAACGATAATTAAACACATATAAAGTTAAGAAAACCTTACATTGGTTGCAGCGGAATAATGTCTCCTTCCACTCAGATCTCTAACCCTTGTATCCTTTCCGTCGCAGAGTATTATCAAGATCTGAGCCCGAATGTCCTTCTCTTTGTGTGTGATCCTTCACAGTCTTCCAATCTATGATTGAGGTACCACTTGCTGTGTGTGGGCACTACTCTATCACTAAGGTTCAAAATTATGAAGAGGAAAAGAGAGAGGGATAGGGTCGGCTATAGAAAGAGAAGTGGAAGGCTCAGTTTTTTCTGAAAAAGCAATTCTCTGATAGAAGACTTGAAAAACTTATTAAACTTGTTATTTGACTGAGCCATCACTTTCTATTTATAGGCAACTAGTAGGTTTAGGTTAGTAATTATTTGGCATTAAAATAATGAAAATATCAATTGGAAAAAGTTGCTTAAGTGGCCGGCCATAGGTGTTAATGGGCCTAACTTGGATTTTGCAGTTTTCACAATTTTTATTTCTATTTTCTCAAAAACGCCAATTTTCCAATTCTAACCATTTAAATGTCAAAACTAATTATTTAATAACGAATATAGATTATTAAATAATATTGTCATTTAATTTAATTATTAATTAGACATATAGAGTCTCTTAATTAATAAATAAACCTACAATGTCTTTTCTTTACAATTTCACCCCTGCTTAGTGAAAATTCACAAATTAGACATAGTCTAACTTTAGAATTATAATTGATTAATCACAAATCAATTATTGAGTCTTACAAGCAGTATAGTCTCAACTAGAATGGGGACCATGGATCTATATGCTGAGCTTCCAATAAGTGAACCGAATTTAATAAGTAAATCCCTACTTATTAATTCCTCGTTGAATCCACTCTTAGAACTTAGAATTGCACTCTCAGACTTATATAGAGCATATTATATGTTCCGCGATATAGATATGCTATCTCATTTAACCATTATTATAACCGTATTGTGATCAAAGATCCTCTATATAGATGATTTACATCGAGATGGGATAATTTTACCGTTTACACCCCTCAACGTATTTTGCCCCTCAAAACACTTAGCTACCTGTAAATGATGTTTAGTGATCTAAGAATTAGTCACTTAAACAAGAGCTCATCCATTTACTTCTATTTAGCTAAGCTCGAAGGGAATCATCACTTAACTTCTATACACCAGTAGAAGCTATAGATTCCATATTTATGTTCAGTACTCCCACTCAATCATACTATCATGTTCCCAAAATATACGTATCACCCTGACCCAAAAGTAGGCTTAACTAATAAATCCAAGAACATGAATAGTACTCCTGAGTTGAGCCTAAGCATATCAGGATTTAGATTCTTTTAATCTTAAGATCAAGTACTGATATTGACTTGGAAAGATATGACGGTAAGTTTATAATATCGTAACTAAGTTCAATATCGGTCCAGTCCAATGTATACTCCATACATTCGAAACTAGTATACTTTACCAATGTCCTGGAAAGAACATATCACTTACTCCAAGTGTAAGTACACATCATCGCTGATTATCACATTAGTGTAAATCCAAAACACTGATGAAACAGGGACTTAGTCTTTTGATTCATATAATCACAATCACATTCCACTGTGTTGACAATAGTGTAACTGTGAATAAACATATGATCTGGACTTAACAGATTTTGTGTATAAACATAATAAACATCTTAAACCATAAGCATGTAAAATTCATGCAAACATAAATCACTTCAAATTTCTTATATTGATAACTAATCAGATTGTAAAGGGTTTTATTTAGGGCAGAAAACCCAACAAACTCCCACTTCCACTAACATAAAACAAACTGTGCAAATTAATCAATCTGTTGTGTTGATCTTCAGATCAAGTGTAGTATATTTGAATCCACCCAAACTTTTGGAAACTAGTTCATAAAAATATTTATGAAACATCCTTTACTATATGCATTTCTCATCAAGGGATACTGAAATCCTTACTGTTTTAAAGTACATCTGAATAAACAGAAGACATATCGCTCATATTTTAAAATATGGAATTGAGATAATACGGGGTAGAATTTTTCTTCAGTAAAATAACTTTCTGCTAATTTCGAATTTACAAAGTTATAAATCTTCTCTGGTAGAGCTTGAATTTTTATAAAATAACTCCTCCACCCCCAGAGTAACCACCATCTCAAAATTTGAATGAGTTGAGGTAGATATAAGGATAACTAATAAACAGTTCCTTAATATCTAACATATAGATCACTTTCATAAATCTTTCTTGAATATCTTCTAACGTTCCTTATTTGATTACATCTCAGATAGCTCCCACTCAATAGCAGATGTCTGGTTAAATAATACTTTTAACCTCTTATTGTTTGGAGAGTTATCTAGTTGTGACTTATTGTATTAGTCTGAAACTATAAGTTTCTTTTAAGACTAAATCATCAATATAGCAGACTAGTATTTGAAGTGAAAAATACTTGCCAGAGATTAAGTAATCAAAATTAAGATACCATAAAATGTTATGAGGATAAAGAAATCTTGGCTCAAGTCATTCGAATAGACTGTGCTAGAATTCTTTTATCTTATTCTCATAATTCTGATAAGTTATATCTATCCACATGAATGGTTAGATTTGCTTTTCAGTAGTGTTCTTAAGTTCCTATCACAAGTGTCAACCAAATGAAGATGGGTAAAGAATTTTAAAATTCTCCCACTCAATTAAGGTAGTGTGATACATTATCAAAGAACTTTTATAGGTATCATTTTTTACTACAACAGTAAAACTAAATTGGAATATACAATCAAGATCAAGCACTTATTCTGATAATAGCTAATTCATTATATTACTTCCATGTTTAAAGAAAATATGTGTTACATAGGGTATTGTGGATAAATTCCACCCATAAGTATATAGAGATTATGATCTACCCCTAAAGGTTATAAAGATCATGATTCTCTAAGTGTTATAGAGATTATGTGGACTTGAATACAATCTAGAGTTCATTAGATATAAAAGATCGTTGAACTGCATAGTTTTCTTAACTTTTCTCCACCTCTATCAGATCAAAAGATCCTTTTATTAAACAAATTCTCAATAATTGTATTAGAATTAACAATTATTAACAAACATAGAAATAATTTCTAGTGTTTATTTAATATAACTCTATGAAGAGTTGTAAACACTATAGAATTTGTAGCAATAATAAAAACACTTACACATACAAACATATAAATATAATGTGGTAATTGTGGTTTAAAATGAAGTAAATGAAGCTCAATCTCATAAATTGCAATTTATTTGAATAGAAAATAAAATATTATTAATAAAAAAAAATGTATTGCAACAATATGAGAAAACAGAGATAAAAATCCCAAACTAAAATTCGAAATCCAAATTGTCTTTAAACTAAAAACAATTAATTCAAAAATATATAAATGAGCTTCATCTTCATCTTGGACGACCTTCACCCATTTGTCAAGCTTTCCGATCCAACTCACTAAGATAGCATCTGAGTTCAAGTAGCTTGGCCTATAAGAAGAAGAAACAAATAAACAAAGTTTAGTCCAGAATCAATAATCCCATTGGACAATAATTCACTAAAACTTTTAAAGTTTATAGAAAGAAATACCTTGTTTCTTTGCAAGAAGTTTAGGACATTGGGGTTTCCAATGACCTTTCTCATTGCAGTAGAAATACTTTCCTTTTAGAGCATCACCAGAAGCAGCAGCCTTTTTGTTTTTTATGGCTTTGGCTCGCTTCTTGGTGTTTTTTCACTTCTTCTTAGATTTGGGTTTTGAAGTAGAGGCAATATTTGCCTCAGGTTTAACCGTCCCATTACCATTGCCAAAATTTTGAGTTTTACCCCCTTTCTTCTTGGGGCCTCCAATCAAATTTTCATATGTCTAAAGGTCATTGACTAACTCATGAAAGTCTGTGTCCTTTTTATTCATGACATAATTTGATGTATAGGGCAGAAATGATGGAGTTAGACTATTCAAGATAAGGCTTACTTGACTAGTGTGATCCATTTCAGCACCATGATCCTGGGCTTCTTGGAAATAACTTGCCATTAGGAGAACATGATCACGCACATTTTGATAGGGTTTCATTCGTGCATTGATGTATTTCTTAGTCGCGTCAAAGCGAGACTGAAGAGATGCCCTACCGAATAGCTCAGTTAACTTCGTCATAACTTCATCATCCTTTTTTCAGTTTTAGAAAACTGAGTTTTAAGGGTGTCAACCATGGTGGAAAGCATGAAGTATAGAGCTTTATTGTTAGCATTCTGCGAACGCTCATACTTTTCTTTAACAGCTTTGGTTGTATTGTCACCCGGCATTTCAGGAGATGACTCAGTTAACACAAACAAGACACTTTCTCATATGAGAGCAATATTAATGTTCTCATTCCATTTTGGAAAGTTAGATCCATTTAGCTTATTTTCGGTCAAGAGTGACAACATGGGATTCATCATGGTTATACAGGATACTACAAAATAATAAAAAGAAATCAATAATGCTTTAACACAAAATCCAATTCAAAAATTATAAGCACATAGCATGTAGGAATGATAAGAGAAAATACTGAAAAAATACAATCCTAAATAATTTCAAAGGTTTTCAACAAACTGATATCAGTGTCCCGTTTAGGCGAGAGTCAAAGCTACCATCCATTGAATAGAGTTGTCAGCTCATCTAAAATGTTAAACATTCTAGCAACCTTTTATTCGATCAAGATTGGAATCCAGCGTTGTCCCGTTTAGGCGAGAGTCAAGGCTATTCTATCTTATGAGCATCTACCATTGTTTCATATTTTGTAAGTCAAATACAGTCGCCACCATTAGGGTGATCCATACCATATAAAACACTTACAAAGCTACTTATCTTTCAAGATTAAACGGTGCTAACTTGCTAATTAACGTTCCTCCATTAGGGAGGATTACTCACTAAAATAAAAGCTATGTAAAACCAACAATGGAGATCGAATATCTTAATAATAATAAAGCTCATTCTTTAAAATGTATTTTCTTTATTATTTATAATAAAATATATTCAATAAATATTGAATTTAGAATTAAAATTCTAAATTAGAATTTAATTTAATATTTATAAAATTATACTTAGATGGTGATTGAAATAAAGTGAATTATTTCCATCTTAGTAGTAATTTTTATATATAAATATAAAGAAAATTATTTAAGTTGTATTAATTTAAATTAATTTGCAACTCAAATTAAATTTTCATGAGAATATATTTATTGTATTTTGAAAAGGAAAGTTAAAACTTTATATTTTCGAAATACTTAAATAATAATTACTTAGAAAAAATACTTCAAGCAAAAATATCACCTATATAGATTTTCCTTTGACTAATTAATTAATTTCTAATAATATATTTTAATTCATTTATTTTAAATTAATCAATAAATGAAAAAAATTATTGATTTAAGTTGGTCCAAGAATTAATTAAAATAAATAATTAATTTACAACTTAATCTATTTTTCAAGATAAATTCAAAAACATCTAGCATAATTAAATGCAATTTCGAAATTGATTAATAAAATAAAGAAAATATATTTTGAAAATTATTTAAATTTAAGTTGAAAAAATAAATTTCAACTGAAAATAATTTTCTATTTAATTAAGTGTCATGAAAAATAAATATTTAAGTGTCATGATGAAAATCAACTTAGATATTTAATTTTTCAATTTAATTAAATGTACTAAATTCAAGAAATAAATAATTAAGTGTAGTGAAGGCTTACTTATTAATCTCTAGTTTAATACTAGGAAAACTATACTTAAATTAAATTGTACCAAAATTAATTATTTAAATAATTAATTTCACAATGTATAATATTTTCCTATTTAATATTAGAAATAATAAGTAGTCTAGAAATAACTATCTAGAAAATATCTCATTTCAACTAAGTATCTTTTCAACAACAATTTGAAAAAATATCTAATTTAAGTTGTTATAGAAAAAATCTAGAACTTAAATATTTTTAAATTTAAATTTAATTAAATATCAAAAATTAAGTTGTAACCACTTAATTTGGAAAATATTCCATTTTAAGTTTAAAACTAACTTAAAAAATATCTTAAGAATCTTTAATAGCTAATGCCTAGAATTCCTTAACTTAATTTTAAATTAAAAAAATAAATATTCAAATTTAAGTTAGATAAGAAAAATCAGTTAATATATCTAATTTATAACTTAAATAGGAATATTTAATTAAATAAGCTTCAGAAAGAATCTAGTTAGTTAAAATTCTTTATTTAATAAAATACAAGAAAAATACAAATAGTTTGTCTAGAAATAATATCTAAAACTAAGAGTGTTTTTCTTAAAATTAACTTTAAAATATTAAATTAAAATAAATTTCATATATTTTAGAAGTTAATTATGTTGCTAATCAATTTTATTAGGTTAAACTAATTTATTTAACCTAGCACAGTTATTCAAATCAGGCAAATGGGCCTTCACAATTGGGGTAGTTCATGTGAGGGGGACCTGGGTTCAGTATGTCGTACACACTTCTAATGGCTCCCAACTCTCACACAAGGCCCAAAAGAGAGGAATTTAACCTTAAAATAAATAACTGTTATTAATTGAATAGGTCCAAAAGCTAAATAGACCTAAATAAAATCTATCATGGTGTGACATTTTATTTAACAACAACTTATATGCATCTATATAATAAAATAAACATATAGGCTCACACAGGCACACATTTGGATGGATCCTATCATGTTGCTAGGTCATACACAGATGAAAGAACATTGTAAAATTTACATGTTACAAATTATTTACTTGACCTATTGCCAATTGAACCATGGGTTTAAATCAGATCATTGGATCTGTCAACAAGTTAACCATGGCAATTTAGATCAAGCAATGATAGGTTTTATAAAACTTACATATAAGCTAAAACACATACTCCTGCAACAAGGTTAACTGGATAGTTGGATGTAGGATTTATTTAATTTTAAATAATTAAATTTTGAAAAAAAATAATTAAATAATAAAAAATATATTTTTTCGAATTTAAAAAAATAAATAAAATAATATTTAAAAATAAACCTACAATTTTGAAAAATTAGGTTTCAACTAACCTAAATATCATTTCAAAATTTTGCTAACTACTTTTTTTAAAAAAAAAAATTATGTTATTTTATAAATTAAATATTCAAAAAAAATTAAAAAAAAGATAAATAAATATCTTTTTACAGATTTTATGATTTAATTTAAATAAATAAAATAAAAAATTTAAAAGTTAGCAAAATATCTTATTTCTATTCAAAATATCATGATTATAGTTATCTTATTTTAAATTTAAATAAGGTCAAATTATTTAAAAAAAATTAATTTAAAAAATTTAATAGCTGACCATCGATTTAAAAATAAGATAAGATATAATCAAATTTAAAAAATAAGATAAAAAATCAAGCAAAAAGATAGATTTTTACCTGTTTCCAAATTCAAATTACACTAATATCTAAGATTAATTTTAAAAAATTCAAATTAATTTATTTCTGATATTAGATTTGAAAATTGAGAAATAAAAATCTAAATACAAAACTACATAAAAAATCAGAAGTTAATTCCATGAAATAGCATGAAAAATCGAAGAAAAATGAAAAAATTGCGAGCTGTACGGACAGTATGCATTGCATACTGCCCGCGCGCGCAAGGGAGGGTGCACGGCAGAGAAAACTCGGCGTAGAGGGACACCTGCAGCATGTTCGCGCGCAGATGAGGGGTTTTTGACACTCGTGGGCGTGTTGCTCGGACAAAATCTTGTCCAAACACGCGCCTGACCGAGGATCACTCGGTTCCGCGCGCGTGGGTGAGTGCTTCATCCTGATATTTTTCGAAACTGCAAAAAATCATAACTAATTCAATTAAATCGAAATTGAGTTCTGTAAAAAAATAAATTGCTTAATTTTTTCCATACTATCCAACAAAAATAATTCCAGAAACAGAATTTGAATTATTTTTCACGAAAATTCACAAACATCAATCAATCATCATATAACACACAACACAACATGAAACCATCCAAAACACAAACAATCGTTTTAAAGTCTAAATTTCTTGCAAGCAAATAAATTACCATGGCTCTGATACCAGTTGTTGGAATTTATTTTACCAGGATCTTAGATCTACTAACAAGTATGTTGATTAACACCTTAAGTATGAACTTTCTAAAATGATAATTAAACTCATATAAAGTTAAGAAAACCTTACATTGGTTGCAGCAGAATAATGTCTCCTTCCACTCAGATCTCTAACCCTTGTACCCTTTCTGTCGCAGAGTATTGTCAAGATCTGAGCCCGAATGTCCTTCTCTTTGTGTGTGATCCTTCACAGTCTTCCAATCTATGATTGAGGTACCACTTGCTGTGTGTGGGCACTACTCTATCACTAAGGTTCAAAATTATGAAGAGGAAAAGAGAGAGGGATAGGGTCGGCTATAGAAAGAGAAGTGGAAGGCTCAGTTTTTTCTGAAAAAGCAATTCTCTGATAGAAGACTTGAAAAACTTATTAAACTTGTTATTTGACTGAGCCATCACTTTCTATTTATAGGCAACTAGTAGGTTTAGGTTAGTAATTATTTGGCAATAAAATAATGAAAATATCAATTGGAAAAAGCTGCTTAAGTGGCTGGCCATAGGTGTTAATGGGCCTCACTTGGATTTTGCAGTTTTAACAATTATTATTTCTATTTTCTCAAAAACGCCAATTTTCCAATTCTAACCATTTAAATGCCAAAACTAATTATTTAATAACTAAAATAGATTATTAAATAATATTGTCATTTAATTTAATTATTAATTAGACATATAGAGTCTCTTAATTAATAAATAAACCTAGAATCTCTTTTCTTTACAATTTCACCCCTGCTTAGTGAAAATTCACAAATTAGACATAGTCTAACTTTAGAATTATAATTGATTAATCACCAATCAATTATTGAGTCTTACAAGCAATATAGTCTCAACTAGAATGGGGACCATGGATCTATATGCTGAGCTTCCAATAAGTGAACTGAATTTACTAAGTAAATCCCTACTTATTAATTCCTCAATGAATCCACTCTTAGACTTATATAGAGCATATTATATGTTCCACGATATAGATATGCTATCTCATTTAACCTTTGTTATAATCTTATTGTGATCAAAGATCCTCTATATAGATGATTTACATCGAGATGGGATAATTTTACCGTTTACACCCCTCAACGTATTTAGCCCCTTAAAACACTTAGCTACCTCTAAATGATGTTTAATGATCTAAGAATTAGTCACTTAAACAAGAGCTCATCCATTTACTTCTATTTATCTAAGCTCGAAGGGAACCATAACTTGACTTCTATACACCAGTAGAAGCTATAGATTCCATATTTATGTTCAGCACTCCCACTCAATCATACGATCATGTTCCCAAAATATACGTATCACCCTGACCCAAAAGTAGGCTTAACTAATAAATCAAAGAACATGAATAGCACTCCCGAGTTGAGCCTAAGCATATCAAGATTTAGATTCTTTTAATCTTAAGATCAACTACTGATATTGACTTGAAAAGATATGACGGTAAGTTTATAATATCTTAACTAAGTTCAATATTGGTCCAGTCCAATGTATACTCCATACATTCGAAACTATTATACTTTACCAATGTTCTGGAAAGAACATAACACTTACTCCAAGTGTAAGTACACATCATCGCTGATAATCACATTAGTGTAAATCCAAAACACTGATGAAACAGGGACATAGTCTTTTGATTCATATAATCACAATCACATTCCAGTGTGTTGACAATACTGTAACTGTGAATAAATATATGATCTAGACTTAACAGATTTTGTGTATAAACATAATAAACATCTTAAACCATAAGCATGTAAAATTCATGCAAACATAAATCACTTCAAATTTCTTATATTGATAACTAATCAGATTGTAAAGGGTTTTATTTAGGGCACAAAACCGAACACCTTCTTCAACTTACCGAGCCACAAACCTGTGGAAGGGGGTGTGTGCTTTGTCGGGTGCCCACCCTAGGCAAGGGGCAATGTTGCCTGTGCACCCGTACTTCAGGAAGGTGGCAGATTATTTTCACCTTTGTCCGACCCAGTTTACTCCCAAGGTCATTAAGTATCTATCTGCCATGTTCATCCTCTACGCCATTTAGAAATGGGGTGTGCCGTCTCCGCACGAGGTCAGTTGGTTCTTTAACCTGAAGTCTACCCCCATACAAAGCAGGTTGGGGTACTTCTACTTCTCTCAGCTAGATTTTTAGTGGTTGACAGGCACTGTGGACAAGGTTGTCAGCAAGCTTGGGGGTTTTGTTAATGAGTATTATTTTGTGGAAGGTATGAACACCACCTATACTCAATTTCAACAGATCCCAATATATTACCGTCCACCCCTTACATTGGCTCTTAGGGATAGAGCTCAGAGGATTGTCCAACTGCTGGATGCAGCTCGAAATATCACTTTGTTGACCTTAGAGGCCAACAGTGTGGAGTATGAGCTTTATCCAATAGACTTTATTCCTCAGCCTATGAAGGCGAGTAAGAGGAAGTCCAGTGCTTATCGGGCTGCGGGAGCTGAGCAAGAGAAGGAGCTCATTCAACTGAAGCGTGAGGCTAAGTTGAAGGGAGATGCAGGAGTCGTGCAGCATGCTCAGGAACATTCTGAGCAGGAGATGGAGCTCATTCAACTTAAGCGTGAGGCTAAGTTTAAAGGAGGAGCTGGAGCCAAACAGTATGCTCAAGAATATTCTGAGCAAGAGGATGAGGCTCAGGAATGTTTAGAGTAAGAGAGGCTGCTCAAAAGGAGGGAAACTCTCTCGACCGGGCAAAGGCCTATCAAACACACAATCAAAATCGGAGAGCCCAGTCTATCTGCTCGACCATCCACCCCTGTAGAAGGAAAGGGGAAAGCCATCCTGGAGGAGCGGGAAGATTCGTCAGATGATGATGCTCCGTCCGTGCTTGTTCGGGCGAATGCTCCTGCCAGCATGCAGAGTACTCCATCTTGCATTTAACTTCCTTGATTATCATGCCTTCATATTTCTTATACTTTTTTCTAACTATGTTATTTTTATTTTGTGCAAAAATGTCCCGGAAAATGATTGAAGGCTTAAAGAAGAGAGTGGGGGGAAGCTCAGGCTTGTCCCCTCTAGCCAAGAAATCTAAGGGCGGTGATACGACCCTGTCCAGGGAGAAGGAACCAGCTGAAGTGGTCATTGACCTCTCTGAAGACCAAACTGTCGTGGACCCTCCAGCCTGAAAAATGACTAAGTCCAAAGATTTTCGAGGAGGTAGTTCAGATAGGCCTGAATATGAGAAGGGAAGATCCGAGCTGGTCAGAAGCGGAACTGATCAGGTTAAGGCCCCTGCTCCATCTCCAGTACTGCACCTACAGACCAAAAGAGGTAGAGAAATACTCACGCATTATGTGAGTCAGTCAGTCCTTGAGGTGAACGAACAACTTGCTGGGGCGGACAACGACCTGTCTTTGGAACTGGTTATCGGAGGAGTCCTGAAAGAGCTTTCGAGGGTAAGTCTTTCCTGACATTTTCCTTTTGTTCTTCTTTAGCTAGTTCGGATTTTAAGGTCCTCACTCTGTACAGACTGGTCTGAAGATGGCTTATGCATATTTCTGTGCTATGTCGGCTGCTACTGAAAACCTTTCCATGTCCAACACAATGCGAACAGAAGTGGACTTGGCCAAGAAGGACGCTAAGGAAGCCTGGGTTCAACTTGGGGCTGTGCGGATGGAGCTAGGTGAGGTCAACAAGAAGCTCCTTGCTGCTAAGACAAAAGTGGCCGAACTGACCAAGGATCTGCAGGACATGGCATCCACCGAGCAGCTCGAAGCTGATATTGCTTTTTTATCTCTGGCTATTTTTAATCCAGTAATTAGGGATTCATACTTAGTCTCGTTGTTAGATGCTTTGAATCCAAACTTCACTGCAGCGTGAAGGTGTTGCCCCCCAAGCGTGACAAGGTTAATTCCTGCACCAGATAGCTGATCTGTAGCTGACCCATCTACATGTAGTTTCTAGGTCGTCTTATCTTCATTGTTACTTGGCTGAGGTGTTTGTACTGGCTTGGTGTTGCTTTTTGGTATGCTTTCTTTCTTGCCTGTGCATTCTACCACAAAGTCTGCTAAGGCCTACCTTTGATTGCTGTTCGGGGTTGGAAATTAATTTTGTATTGGCCCAACTCTATCGCCCACTTGAGTAGCCGTCCAGAAGCATCTGGCGTAATGGTTGGTCAGTGTACACCTGAATAGGATGAGCTTGAAAAAAAGGCCTTAATTTTCTTGTTGCTAGAATAAGGCAGTATGCGAGCTTTTCTATTAATAGGTATCGGCCCTCGGCCTCAATGAGTCTTTTACTGATGTAATAGACTGGGTGTTGTATGATGTTTTCTTCTCTGATTAGCACGACACTTGCAGCATGTTTCGTGACAGCTAAGTATATTCTAAGTTCTTCTCCGTCTAGAGGTTTTGAGAGTACGAGAGGTTTTGCGAGTTGTGTCTTTAGCTCTTGGAAAGCTTTTTCACATTCTTTCGTCCACTCAAACTGCTTGTTTCCTCGCAGGATATTGAAGAATGGGACACACTTATCTATTTATTTTGAAACAAACCTGCTGAGTGCGGCAATCTGACCAATCAAACTTTGCACTTCTTTGGTTTTAGTTGGCGACTTCATATCCAGGAGGGCTTGAATCTTCTCTGGATTTGCTTCAATTCCTCGGGCATTGACAATGAAACCCAGAAACTTTCTTGAGCTTACTCCAAAGGAACACTTTGAGAGATTTAGTTTCATATTGTATTTTCTGAGGACTTTGAAGCATTCGTCCAGGTCGTCTATGTGCCCCCCAGCCTTCCTGGATTTTACGAGCATATCATCCACGTACAATTCCATATTTAGTCTGATTTGGTCTTTAAACATTTTGTTTACCAATCTTTGGTATGTCGCTCCAGCGTTTTTTAGACCAAACGACATTACTTTGTACCAATATAGACCCAAATCTGTTCAGAAACTTATATGTTCTTGGTCTGGTGGATGCATTTTGATTTGATTGTAGCATGAATAAGCGTCTGTGAAGCTTAATATTTCATGCCCTGCTGTTGCATCTACGAGCTGATCGATCCTTGGAAGTGGAAAACAGTCTTTAGGGCATGCTTTGTTGAGGTCTGTGAAATCAATACAGACTCGCCATTTCTTGTTCGGCTTGGGCACCAATACGGGATTTGTGACCCAAGCTGGGTAGAAAGCTTCAATTTTAAAATTGTTGTTGCGCAACTTTTCTACTTCTTCCTTCAGGGCTATTGCTCGTTCTTTGTCCAGTAGTCTTCACTTTTGTTGGAGTGGTTGAAAGTTAGGATCAATATTCAGAACGTGTGAAATAATAGAAGGATCAATTCCAACCATATGCATGTGACCAGTCAAAAACATCTAGGTTTGCTCTAAGAAATTTTATCAATTCTGAATTTACTTTGAGCAACAAACCTTTTCTGATTTTTAGCTTTCTGGTCGGGATATCTGGATCGATCTCGATCTCTTCTAACTCTTCCACAGGTCCAACATTGCCGCTTGGGTCCCAGAGTCGAGGATCCACATCTTCATCCCCACCTTGGGAAGTTCCCTACTTGGGAATGTTTTTTCCCTTGTCTGTGACCTGGTTGGAAGATACTTCCTTCTTAGCCTTGGCCACTGCAAGGTTATAACATTCCCGAGCAGACTGCTAGTTTCCTCTCAGACACCCTACCCTATTCTTTGTTGGAAACTTCAGGCATGAGTGGATTATTGATGTGACAGCCTTTAAGTCATACAATGCCGGCTGACCTAGCATTACGTTAAAATCTGAAGGAACATCTAATATCAGGAACTGTGCTATGATAGTCATGCTCGTCGGAGCTTGTCCAATAGTGAGGGGTAGACGAATTTGTCCTAGAGGTGCAACTCCTTGATTGGAGAAACCATAGACAGGCTGGAGACATGGGGTTAGATCCTTGAGTTGGAGTCCCATCTTTTAATAAGTAGTTTTGAACAAGATATTGGAAGAGGCTCCATTATCAGTCATGGTTCTGACCACCATTTTATTGGCTATCTGGACTTCCACGACTAGCGGGTCGTTCTGCAAAAATTTAATTTTGACAGCGTCTTCATCGTTGAAAGTTATGGTAGGATCTCCTGCTCGTGAAACTTTGGGTTTACTTTCTTCCACGGCCAGGATAACTTCTTCTTGTTCGTGCTGCGCTGTTCGGGCATACCTCTCCCGAGCTTTGCCCGAATCTCCAGCAATATGCGGGCCTCCAATGATGACTTGCAGATGCCCATCTACCGGTGGAGGTAGCAACTCTTGGTTATTATCATGCCCCTGACCCTGATCGGTTTTAACATACTTCTACAAGTGTGGGTTGTTTTTCCTTATCAGGAATTCAATTTCCCGCTTCCGATTGTTGCATTCTTAGTGTCATGGCCATAGTCTTCGTGGAATCGACAAAACTTTGTCATGTCCCTCTTGCTGACATCTTTCTTCATGGGTTCAGGCTTCTTATATGGGGCCAGCAACTGAGTTGCCATGTAAATACTTTCTGCGTCTTCAGTCAAGATAGTGAACGCAGTGTACTTTGCTTGATTCTCCCGGGGAGCTTGTTCAGATTTACCGGCGAATTTTCCTTTCTTCCCATTCCCTTGCTTGTGGTTGTTGTTGGAACCTTTACCACTTGAGCTTGAATTATTTGGGTAATGTGGAAGTTGGGTGGATGTTCCAGGAGAAGGAGCCTTTGACTTTCAAGGCTTTTGCTCTCCTTCCGCTCGTTGAATGGCTTCTTTGAGTTTGATGAAGCCTTCGGCACGGTCAAGAAATCACTCATTGAGTCTACCAGCCCGTTCTTCCTTATATCCTTCCAAAGTTCACCGAGGACTTCAATGCCCCCCAATATCGCGGATAACTTTCCATCTTCAGTTACCAGTGAAACCTTGGTCGCCTCCGTCATGAATCTGCTGATGTATGCTCAGAGAGGCTCACCTAGTCTTTGCTTAACTTCAACCAAGTCTCCTAGATGCAATGGAAGTTGACGAGAGGAGGAGAACTGTGCATGGAATTTCGAAGAGAAGGCTTTCCATGAACTGAACTTTCCTGGGGCCAACTTGAAGTACCATTGTTGGGCGGCTTCTGACAGGGTAGCAGGAAAGATTCTGCAGCACACATCTCCTCGTACCCCTTGTTAATCCATATGCATTTCAAAATACTTGAGGTGGGAAAGAGGATTTTCTCTTCCTGTGTACATTGCCCATGTTGGCATTTTAAACTTGTGGGGCAACGCCAAGAGATTGTTCTCGGGAGAGAAAGGAGTGCCACGTGCTCGGTCCAGCTCGAGATCATTGTTTCTTTGTCCAGCTATGCCTTGGAACATATTTTTCAGTTCATCTAGTTGTGCCTGTATGGGTGGGCTAACTTGCTCGGCATTCTGGTCAATTTGAATCACGTCTGCATCTTTCTGTGCGGGAATTTAAGCACGGGCTCCAGGCTACACGATCTTCGTGACATTCTAATCGTCTACTCCTCTCCTTCCATTCAGATCATTCCTTAGGTCATGAGTTGTCCCCAATCTTTCGAATACAGAAGCGATTGGCTGCCTTAGGGATTGATTTGCTTGGTTCAGGTTGAATGGCACCGTTAATCTGGTTGGAACCATCAGGTATGATCTCTCCTGATGAATTACTAGACAAGGTCTACCCGCCTACCGCTTGGCCCACAAGTGGAACTCGTGACCGGGGATTGGGCGGTTGACCTTTTGTAGTCTGGAAAGTATTCATCGCTGGATCTTCATCCGTCTCACCCAGGGGGACGACATTCGGAGGTTGCTGACCTACAGTTTGGTAAGCTTTTCGTATTAGCATTGTAGCTTGCCGACTACGATTTTCAATCTCTGTATGATGAGCTCTTAACGCCTCCATCTCTCTGTCTCTCCACTCGGTAAACATACGCCTTTGTTCTTTAAACGCGAGATTCACCGCAGCACGGAGATCTTCCTGATCATGAGGTAGGGTATTGTTATGACCCTGCATGAGTCCAAGAACGTCACAGAGATTTTGTAACTCACTAGTATCCCCAATGGTTGTTTGAGTGTTGGTACCGGGCGGAACGGATGTGTTATGAATGCCCTGGTTGAGTGCGGAACTTTTATTCCCAGTCTCTTGCACACCATGCGCGATTTCATCTATAGCAGTCGTTACACCGAGACCCACGCTTGCCGGCTGTTCAGGATTAATAGCTGTTGGAACCCTTCTGTTTCCTAGGTTTTGCAATGAAGGATCTAGCATCTGTGAATTGCCTGGATCAACCTGACCCCTACGAGTTTGCACCACCATCGTACTTGTGGTTAGATTTTGAATGAAGAGCGATTCTTGATTCTGCTCTCAATGAAAGCACCAAAATATTGACCTCGCTTGTAGCCAACGACAATGAGTCTTATTTAGTAAGCGATAAGTGATTTATAGCAATCGATGTATAGTAAAGCAATGTAAAGACACAAGGATTTTATAGAGGCTCAGCCCCGAGCAGTTCGGTAATAGCCTAATCCTCATTATTTGTATTGACTCAAGAACAAGGAGGAAAGGTTTCTTTTCTTATAGCTCTTACAAAAATATCTCTGAATAAGAATTCTTAGATAATATCTCTAGGGTAAAGTCTCGACAAAACTGTTTGCGACCTTTTGCCCAGTGAACATGCATCACTATTTATAGGGCTGTGAACTTGGAGAGGAAGTCTTTCCCCTCTCGTTATCATGGATATAAACAGAAAAGATCATGGGATAAATACAGAATACAAAGATCGTGGGATAAATGCAAAATACACTGATCATGGGATCAATGGTGTGCCATATCTTTGTAATCTAATCCCCAAGTTATAGGGATTTGGCTGATGACTCACAATGCAAAAGCTGAATTCGCTAAGTGTTGGTTGCTCTGTGCGGATCGCTGATTGCTTGGCTTCGGGTATACCAGCGAGGCATCCTGTTCAGACTGTATTCTCTCAGCATATACTCAAAGTTGATTCCACGTGTCAACATCGCGTGATGCCACGTCAAAGTGCAAAAATTGGGATAACAAACATATTTATTAATTAGACTTAACAAATAAACCCTAGAATCTCTTTTCTTCATAATTAAGCCCTAGCTTAGTGAAAATTCATAAGCTAGACATAGTCTAATTTTAGAATTATAATTGATTAATTAAAATCAATTAACTGAGTCTTACAAGCAATATTGTCTCAACTAGTATGGGGACCATGGGCCTATACAACTGAGCTTCCAATAAGCAGATTCTAGAATTTACCAAGTAAATTCCCTAACTTATTAATTCCTTATTGCATCCACCATAGAACTTGGAATTGCACTCTCAGTTATACAGAACGCTCTATATGTTCCATGATATAGATACACTATAAATATTTAACCATCTTTCTAATCCCAATAATCAAAGATCCTCTATAGATGATTTACACCGAGTGGGGACAAATAATATTTTATCCTTAAAACACTTAGCTTCCTATAAATGATATTTCAGTAAACTAATATAATTACTGAAAATAAGAGCTCTTCCATTTATCTCTATTAAGCCAAGCTCGAAGGAAATCCTCATTTCACTTCTATGTCCAGATAGAAGCTATAGATTCCATATCTATGTTTAGCGCTCCCACTCAATCGTACTATCATTTCCCCCAAAATGTACGTATCACCTAGACCAAAAGGTAGGCTTAACTAACAAATCAAAGAACACAAATAACACTCTTGAGATCGAACCTAAGCATGTCAGGAATAAGATCTTTTGACCTAAGATCAACTAGTGATATTGACTTAGAAAGATACAACGGTAAGATTATAATATCTTTACCAAGATAAATATCGGTCCCAGTTCAATGTATACTCCATACATCCGAAAGTAGCATACTTTGCCAATGTCCTGGAAAGAACATAAGACTTATCCAAGGTGTAAGTATACTTTATCGCTGATCATCATATCAGTGTAAATCCAGTGACTAATGAATCAAGGGACATTATCTTTTGAAGCATATAATCACAATTACATTCCACTGTGTTGACATCACTGTAATTGTGATAACTATATAATCTGGACTTAACAGATTTTGTACACATTAAAATATAAACATGAAAACTACATGTAAACATATATGACTTTTAATCTTTTATTGATAACAAATCAGATTAGATGTAAATAGGTTTTATTTAGGGCATAAAATCCTAACACCTTATCCTTTCTATCTAGGATCTGAAGTGGTTGTTCTTCGTATGAAAAGTCCAGTTGTAGCTCAAGATTTTCATAACTTAGTACATGAGCAGGGTCTGAAATGTATTTTTGTAGCATAGAAACATGGAATACGTTGTGAACTACTGAGAAAGCTGGAGGCAAAGCTAAATGATATGCCACTTGTCCAACCTTCTTGAGAATCGTAAAAGGGCCTGTAAATCTATGGCATGATTTACCTCTTTTCCTAAAACGTTTGATCCCCTTCATTGGAGACATCTGTAGGAACACATGATCCCCTACTCAAAACTCTACATTCCTGCGTTTCAGATCTGCATAACTCTTTTGCCTACTTTGAGAGGCAATCAGTCTGCCTTTAATCTTCTCGATTGCTTCATTTGTCTGTTGTATTGATTCCAGACATAAGTATTTCTTCTCCCTTGTCTCATCCCAGTGAATGGGAGATCTACGTTTTCTGCCATATAACAATTCATAGGGAGCCATCCCTATTGTACTTTGATAACTGATATTATACGAGAACTCTATCAACGGTAAGTACTTATTCCAGGAGCCCTCGAAATCCATAACACAGGCTCGTAACATATTTCCAGTATCTAAATTGTCCTTTCAGATTGTCCATCAGTCTGAGGATGGAAACCTATACTGAATTTTAGTTTGGTACCCATAGCCCGCTGTAAACTCTGCCAGAATTTAGAAGTAAACTTTGGATCTCTATCCAAAACTATAGACTTTGTTACTCCATGTAATCTTACTATCTCCTTGACTTACAAATTTTCTTATTGATCCACTGTAAAGGTTGTCTTAAATGGTAGAAAATGTGCAGACTTTGTGAATCGATCTACCACAACATAAATTGAATCAAATAAACCCCTGTTTCTAGGTAATCCAACCACAAAGTGCATGGTGATATCTTCCCACTTCCACTCAGGTAGTGTTAAAGGATGCAACAAACCTGCCGGTCTCTGATTTCAGCCTTGATCTGCTGACAGGTTAGGCATCGCGATACGAATTCTACTACATTCTTCTTCATTCCGCTCCACCAGAATTAGGGTTTAAGATCTTGATACATCTTGGTGGTGTCAGGATCTAAGGAGTATGGAGTGGTATGAGCCTCTTCAAGAATTTCATTTCTAAGTTCCGCACTATTTGGAACACAAACCCTGGTCTTAAACAACAGCATCCCACTTTCTGACACTGTAAAATCTCTTGCTTGACCAGCTGAAATCTCTTCCCTGATCTTCGCTAATTCTGGATCAGTTAACTCAGTAGCTTTAATTTGTTCTAACAGATCAGACTGCAGCGTCAAGCTATGAAGTTTACCTACAACAAACTCGATGCTTGATCTGACCATGTCCTCTGCTAACCAAGGTGAAATCTAAATCATATTGGTTACTTGTCCGGGACCTTTCCTGCTCAGGGCATCGGCCCCTACATTGGCTTTGCCTGGATGGCATAGGATCTCACAGTCGTAATTCTTAACCAACTCTAACCAATGCCTCTGTCTCATATTCAAGTCTTTGTAAGTAAAGAAGTATTTGAGGCTCTTATGGTCGGTATCAATTTCACATCTCTCTCCGTAGAGATAATGCCCCCAAATCTTCAAAGAAAAAACTACCGCGACAAGTTTTAGATCATGAGTTCGCTGCTCATACTCTTTCAACTTACAAGAGGCATAGGCAATAACCCGATTGGCCTGCATCAGTACACACCCCAAACCCTATCTGGATGCATCACAATAAACCACAAACTTCTCTTTATCAGAAGGTAGGGCTAACACTGGAGCTGTGATTAACCTCTGTTTCACCTCTGTTTCAGTCCACACGAAACGATGATTCTTTTTGGTAAGCTCGGTTAAAGGTGTTGAAATTTTAGAGAACCCTTCTACAAACCGACGGTAATAACCAGCCAGACCAAAGAAACTTCTGACTTCCGTAACTATTTTTGGTCTCGGCCAATCCCTAACGGATTCTATCTTCCCCGAATCCACCTTTATTCTGTCTATTTTCTCGAAGCCGCTGTAAAACCATTCGGAGATGTTGCTCATGCTCCTCTTTTGATTGAGAGTACACCAAGATGTCATCAATAAACACAGATATCGAGAAAATCCTTAAATACCTATTCACCGTATCCATAAAAGCTGCGGGAGCATTGGTTAGTCCAAAAGACATAACAAGAAATTCATAATGCCCATACCTAGTGCGGAAATCCGTCTTTGGAATGTCCTCCTCTCGGATTCTCAACTGATGATAGCCCAATCGGAGATCAATCTTTGAAAAGACCGTCTTCCCCTAAAGTTGATCGAAAAGAGCATTGATCCTAAGTAAAGGATACTTATTGTTGGTTGTCACTTTATTCAATTCCCAGTAGTCAATGCACATTTGAAAAGTCCCATCTTTCTTTTTGACAAACAGTATTGGAGCTCCCCAGGCTGACACACTAGGCCGCGAAAACCCTATGTCAAGCAAACCCCTGGAGTTGAATTTTCAGTTCTTTAAGTTCTGTTGGAGCCGTTTTGTAAGGGGCCTTAGAAACCGGTTCTGCTCAAGGTGCCAAATCAATGACAAAATCAATTTCTCTTTGCGGTGGTAAACTCAGAAGTTCATCAGGAAAAACATCTAAGAATTCCCGAACCACCTTGATGTCCTCTGGACGAACAGATTCAAGTCGAGTGGTATCCAATACCACGGCCAAAAACCCTAGACATCCATCTCGTAACAATTCCCTGGCTGTTAGTACTGAAATTACTGAGATTCGAGATCCCTGAACCGATCCAACATAAACAAACAGTTCTTCGCCTTCAAGTTGGAAGATTACCATCTTCTTCTTACAATCAATACTGGCTGAGTACTCGAACAAGAAATCCATTCCTAGTATAATATCAAAATCTACTAAATTCATTTCTATTAAGTCAGCACTCAACTCCCTATCCTCAATTCTGATCGGCATAGACCTAATCCACCTTTTAGAGATGACTAATTCTCCGCCAGGCAGTAGGGTTCCAAACCCTGATTCATAACTATCGTAGGGTCTACCCAATTTACTAAAAATTATGGCTGCCACATAAGAGTGAGTGGCCCCAGAGTCAAACAACACAGATAAATAAGAGTTGTTGACCGAGAGCTGACCTGTTACCACCGAAGGGCTGGCTTCTGCATCAGCCTGAGTTGTTGCGAACACCCTCGCTGTAGCGGGTTTCGTTCAAGTCTTCTATACTTCAGGCTTGAGCTGGGGACAATCCTTTTTCTAATGCCCTGGCATACCACACTGGAAGCACCCCTACCCTTTACACTCCCCCAGATGGTGCTTTTTACAGCTAGGGCATTCCAAATAAGTGTATCGGGTTTCAGAGCTACCCTGATGATTGCCTCGACCCTGGTTCCCTCGGAATCTCTTATTCTAAGCTAAGCCACTGGATGCGGTAGCTGCCTTTCTTTTCTGATCAGTGGTCGAGCCACTACCTCCCCTACTAAAGCCTGATGTAGGAGGAGTAGGAGCCCCACAAACAACTGGAGTCCCTTGAGACTCTAAGGTGCACTACACTACACCCTCAGCTCGTAGTGCCTTACCCACCATATCAGCATAGGTGGTGTTTTCATTGGTAGTGTTAATTAAGTCATGTCTTATCTTCACATTCAACCCGTCCAGGTATTTCTCTTTCTTGCTGAAATCGGTTGGCACGATTCTTGAGGCCAATCTTGCCAAGCGATCAAACTGAGTTGTGTATCCAGTAACACTCATGTTTTCTTTTTGAGTCAGTTGGGTGAATTCTTTTCTTTTTGCACTTCTGACTGCCTCGTTGTAATACTTTGCATTGAACAGTTCCTTGAACTTTTCCCAGGTCATCACTGTAACATCATGAGTTAGGGACACCATGTCCCACCAAACCAGAGCGTCTTCTTGGAATTGGAATGTGGCACAGGCCACTCTATCATTGTCGGTGATGCCCATAAAGTTCAAAATTCTGGTAATCACAGTTAGCCACTGCTCGGCTTTCATGACATCAGGACCTCCCTGGAAAACTAGAGGTGCCTGCTTACGAAACCTTTCATACAGGGGTTCCATTTGGTTCACTGTAGCTACAGGTCCTGCCTGCACAACAGGGGTAGGAGCTATTGGTATTTCTGGAGCAGGGATTGTAAGAGCAACCTCCTGTCTCAAACGCTGGATCTCTTCATCTTGTTCATTAATGCTGGCTTGCAAATCTGCAAACCTGTTTTCCCAATCTTGGGCAGCTTGGGCGGCTTGTGGCGGGTTAGCATCACCCCGGCCACGAATATTAAGGGGAATCTAAGCTCCTTGACCACCACTAGATCAAACCAAATTACCCTGGCTCCTGGTGTTTCGCTTGGCATCCGTACTATTTAGAACAGCCTGCGTAACCAAGAGCCATTCTGGTCAGATCGTGATCAAGTAAAAACTTACTAATAGCCACTTATTTGGAAATTAAAACCATGTGCCTATTCTACTATCAGGCTACTCACATGCTTGCTAACAGGCTTTTCTTAAATCATACTATTAAAATAAACTACTAAAGCAATAAAAGCTTACTGAACTGTTAAACGAGCTGATCGTTGATGATGATTGTACATGTCGTGACGATCTTCCGAAGACAACCTGGAAGCTCTGATACCAAATTGTAACACCCTAACTAATTTAGGCTTGTTAGTGTGATTTTTTTAATGTATTGTGGAGCTCGTTTCTAATCAATGAGATTAACAAAAAACGTGATTAATTAAAATTTTACTTAATTCATTAAAACATAAAATATCATACATAAAAAAAATTCGGGATCCCGTTTACAAAAATATTTACAAAAGTTTAACTATTCATATTCAAAAGTTTGTCCCCTAGCGACTATACAGTAAAAGCCCTGATATCCCAAAGATCGTACGCTCCAGGCCTAACCGCCCTCGACATGTACAATCTTCATCTACTCGCCCTCACGGTTGTTTAGCCTTAGCCTTGCCCTTACCTACACATGAAAATAGCACTGTGAGTCAACAGACTCAGTAAGAAAAGCATAACATAAAACATAACAATATTTCGGGTTATAATCAGGCGCCCATACACCCAACCATAACCCTATCCCCGTGTCCCACACGGTATTGAGTGGAGAACGTTCATACGACAATACTATCAACCATAATGTCAGCCTATACTCATCATGCCGGTCATACTCTAGCCATATTGATGTGACAACATCGATCAGTATTTCAGCTAACATACATTTATCAGTAATCAATATAACTCTACGTATATTATTACTGCTATCAATGTACTCTAACAGACATAAACAACATGTATGCTAAACATGTAATAACATATGGATGACATTATACTAGTCATACCTTCATTCAAAATTCAGGTGTGTCAGCCAACCTGAGTGGAACAAATGCTTGGCAAATTACAGACTCCTGAATCACATCGATCATAACATGGATAAGTGACACACTAAATCACAACCGGGGACTTAGGTTTTAAACCAAAAACCCATCTACTGCAACTTAACATGGCAATACCCTAAACCAGTAGGGAATTAACTAATTAAAGCTCGGAAACTAACACGAATCAACAACATGAATTTTTCAAGAAACCTAGGAGCAAATCGAGTTAACCGGTTTTCCACATGTAAAATCGGTTAGCCGGTTTACACCAGGAAACCCAAAAAACTCTAAAACCTAACCAAATGGATTCCAATTCTTACCAAACATTCCAGGCCTGTATATTATACCCCAATAGACATATACCAAGTAACAGAACAACCACACAAACTCAGAATCAATTTTCACCATTAAAGAGCCAAGCTTGAGTTCTAAAACTCAAAGCTTGCTCAAACCTAATAACAGCCCACAAAATAAGCTTGATTCAACATATCTAAACATATTTTAACTTCAGAAACACAAATCAAACACCCACAACAACAACAGTAGCAAAAACCACAAAACATGCAAAATCCATAACTTAAAACTCAAGAAAACTAAAAGAGGAGTTGCTAGGAGCTTACCTTGGCTTGGATACACTATAAGCTTGCTGGAAATTGCACGAATTTGAAAAGAAAATAGAACCCTAGCTGGTCTTAGGGGTTTTGAAAGAGAGAGAGCTTGAAAGAGAGAGAGAGAGAGAGAGAGAGAGAGAGAGAGAGAGAGAGAGAGAGAGAGAGAGAGAGAGAGAGAGAGAGAAATGTGTTTTTTTGATAATTTTTTATTTTTTTTTTAAAAATGAATAACTAATAAATGTTTTATCAAAATAATCTCAGCCAAATATAATTAAAAAAAAATCAGATTATATAAACTTAACTTAAATCCACAAAAGGACAAAAATACAAATCGGCAAAAAGATCATTTTTCCCTTCCCACACTAAAAGTCATAAAGGTCACTTAGGGGTATTTTTGTCAACTCTAAAATCTCAAATATTTCTGACATTCCCAATGTCTAGCTATATGCCCCGCTATACTAAAAATACTAGATTGTGATTTTAATAGCCAAACACCGCATTCTAATGTTGTCGGACAGAAAACATGCAAAATTATAAAATTACATATATGACATACAAAATGCATTCTGAATTCAAATAAATCTCCGTAGATTAATAATTCAAAATTAATATGCAAGTTTCATAATTAAACCTTAATTGTTTGCTAATTTTCAAATTAAAGCTAAGCGGTCTTTACATCAAGGGAAGGTATGGCATCAACAAGAGACCTTGTAGCCAACAGAAGTTCAGAATTATGAAATTCTAAGGTATCAGAGACAATTATAGAGTCCGTTGGATGGTGTTCATATAGGAAGGATTGGGCCTGGAAGAAGGAGAAATGGTGCAGTCGGTAAAGTGAGAAGAAACGGGTCCAGTAAAATTCGAGTCAATAGGAGTAGGAACCATGACAACATTGGAAGTTGGGGGGGTCCCTAAAAATGAAGGCCCTATGGTAGATTTCAGAAGGGCAGTAAAAGTAAAAGCTTGGGCTAAAAAAAGGTTCATCATTCTTTGATCATGTGGGGGAGGATGTTGTGGTAATTCAGTGATGGTGATGGCTGGTGGATGGGGGTAATCGAAAGGTCCAAGCTTATCCATCAATTTTTCTTTTCCCTTAAGGAGGATGGTGTAAGGACTAGGGGTGAAACAAGGCTCTCATCACATTTCTATAAATAAGCCTGACAATACTTTCGGGTATGATCAAGCTTACCACTGTAGAAATAAAAATCTTGGAGCCTCTCATATTTAAAATCCAACCACTTAGTGAATTCCCTACCCATCTTGAGAAAACAGATGTTAATACCCCTCATAAGAGGCTTATTAACATCAAGAAGAAATCGACCTCGTAGATAAGGTCCAATACGTTCTTTGATAGTGTCTTCATCAACTTGGATAAGATCACCTAAACCCGAAGCTGTGAGCTTAGCAAGCTCATAAGATTTACAATGAAAAGGAATTCCATACACTTGGACCCAAAAGGGAATGTAATGAAGGTGATTAGCAGTTATGGGGAAGGAATGATCTGGGGAGGCAAAGACAGTTAAGCTTTGGGCAAAATGCCAAGGCTATCCATCAAGAATCCTCCTTTTGTCACCCTCACAACAAAAGGTGACGAGGAACAAACCGTCGGAATGCTCAAAGACAATCACAGACATTGGGAAGTCCTGATTTGGAAAAGAGTTTTCATGAGAGAGGGGCGACTAAAATGACGAATAGTGAACAATCGTAACATGAGATTAATGGTAGAATTAGAATCATCAGGGATGTCTTGAAGAGTAAAGACATCATTTTCTTCTTGAGTAAGGGACATAAAATTAGAAGGCAAGATATGCATGTTATCCATTTTAAGAAAATTTCCTAGAATAAAGAAAAAGAAAATAGGGGTTGAAGAAGAAGAGACCTGGATGTGAAGCTTAGGATGTGCTTTAAATAGAAAAAACCAGAGACTCCTAATAATATCTCTTCTGCAATAATTGGTCATAGTAGCCTTCTCTTCGCAAGAGGTAGATCTCATGATGGAATGAGATCTTTGAGCTTCACGATGACTGTCTTTTCGCCTTGCCGCCATTAGTGTGAGATAAATGGGATCTTTAGGGAGGTTTGTGATTTGATAGTGAGGAAAAAATAAGAGTTGAAAGAGCGGAGGAGGAGAAATTGGTGGCTGCAAATGATCTAAATGATTAAGTTTGCATTTGATGCAGTAAGGGAAAGAAGAAAACATTGAGATTAAGGGATTTAGAAGATCAAAAGCATTAAATGTACATTTAATGCACATGGTATTATAATGATTACAAGAGAAGGAAAGTAAGAGGCACCAGAATCCACCACACAATGCCGGTGACTAGAAACCCATTTTGGGTACCAGAAAGGGGAACACAGACCGTACTCTTGAACATTCTAGAAGATTATACATGTGCATAAATATATTGTTACATTTTAACGTTGGAGACTAGTCCTTTCTTACTCAGCAAATATTTAACTTTGAGCCTTAATCTCCTAATCAAAATCAGTTTAAACTGAAATTGATAATTTCTCACCCCAAACAAAATGAATTTTCCTATAAAAAATGGCTAATTAGTAATTTTTCTCCCTAAATTTTGACATGTACCAAATCATGCCCCCTGAACTTTTTTGGCCGTTAAAAATTCCCTTTGAACAATTGAGATTGTTAAATTTAAGGACTTTTGTCTAATTTTAGTAAAAAAATTCTAACATGATTGAAAATTCAAGGGACATGATTTAGTAAATATTAAAATTTGAGGAACATGATTTAGTAGATATAATAGTCTGGGGAATATGGTTTAGTATATAAGCAATCACTGAAATAGTAACATTGAATGAAATTAGAGAAAAGTCCTTAAATATAACAATCTCAATAGTTCGGGGGGAATTTTTGACGGCCAAAAAAATTCAGAGACACGATTTGGTACATGTCAAAGTTTAGGGGCAAAATTACTAATTAGCCTAAAAAAAAGTAAAATTAAGGGGCAGACAGATTCCGTACACATTAGATTTATTGCAATCTGAAATGGGTGATAAACAGAGTATATCTTTTCTAACACGTATAAATTTATGTTCCAATCAATTATGTATATAAAATTAGAAAAGATATTATTGTGATGAAGAATTATACCAAACAAGTGTCTAATTTGAACAGTTGGGAAATTTTCACTTCCTAAATTGACTAACTATAACACTTTCACTCTCACTCGTAATTGTAAATTCGCAATCCAGCCTAGTTTGGGCCGGCTTTTATTTTTGGCTATCAATATAAGTGAAACCTAATAATATTTATTCTACAACGGTCATTTTCAAAGTAAATGAGAAAAAAAAATCTCAGAAATAAATTGAATGAAACTGTGAAAACAGTTGTAAGAGAAAATAAAAGTAAAAAGAAAAAAATAAAAAACCATCTGTGATGATCATGATCTGGTTAGCTGCACAAGGTTGATGAAACTAGACCAGGCAAAACAGCTAGTGGGGCCCATATTTTAAATAACCCCAACCGCGTGGGCAACAGAGATAGAGAGAAGGACTTGACGAGGACTTTCTCACTCTTCCTCCTCCTAACCAGTCGGACTAAGAATGGAAACTCTCTTTCCCTCAAATTCCACTCGTATTACTCTAGTGGTTTTCTCAGGTAAAACTCTGACCAGTCACATGGGCAAATTTGTCATTTCACAATTTCTTAATTTTCGATACCAATACCCTCTTCCACCCACAGCTATAGGCTATAGCTGCCTCATAACCCAGTTTGAGTTAAACTAGCTTCCTCATAACCATTCCGAAAGTAAGAAAAGAAGAGAGAGAAGAAAAAAAAAGGGCAGTTTTTAGGGAGAAAAAGAGAAGAATGTGAAAGGCATTGTCTAAACGTACTCTCGTATTAGAATACAGTCAGCACAAAGTTTAAGGCGCCGGTCTTCCTATTATCATCTCACTGTCACTGTTTCTACTTAACTTGATTATATATTGGTGAGTCTACTTTGAGCTGTTCCTGTACACAACAAATACAACTACGAAGCTATATAAAATGGAAATTATGTGCATATTCGTAAATTAAATATCTATATTTGGTAACTTAGTTCATTTTATGGATATGTCTTTGTTCATTTTGTTTCGCTGTAGGTTGAAACCACGTCGTACACAGTTGAGGCTAGCTCGTGCTGCGGGAAGAGTTAAAAAAAAATATATATATATATTTATAGAAAGAAATTAAAATAGGATGTTAGACTATGAATGGGGAAGAGTGTCTGCGATGATGCTCACGGGCGAAGAGCAGGAACACCCTCCTGGATCCGACCCTAACCGACACCACATTCTCGACAACTACGCTAACGCCGCCGCTGCTCAGACAGCTTTCAGCGACAACCTCTTGGCTCCTCAGCTCGGAACAAACGGCTCCACCTTCGCTAACCACCACTTCAACACTACAGCTACGCATAATCAGAATCACCACCATCATCACGATTCCCAACACCAAGTCCACTCTACCCACCACGTCCACCCATCGTTGTACGACCCACGCTCCTACCCTAGCGCGTCTTCCTACGCGCCGCAACACCCGTCGATGCTTTCCCTCGACACCGTACTCGGTGGGGGAGGAGGAGGAGGAGGCGGCGGGCACGGTGGATCGGGTGGGTTCATGTTGGTGCCCAAGAGCGAGGACATGTGCCGTCCGCCGGTGGATTTCTCATCAAGAATTGGACTGAATTTGGGTGGACGAACTTATTTCTCTTCGGAGGACGACTTCATGAGCAGGCTGTACCGGAGGCCCAGGCCGCTTGATCCAGGCTCCGCCCACTCACCTAGGTGCCAGGCCGAGGGATGCAATGCTGATCTTTCCCACGCCAAGCACTACCACCGCCGCCACAAGGTCTGCGAGTTCCACTCCAAAGCTTCTACCGTCATTGCAGCTGGGTTGACTCAGCGATTTTGCCAGCAGTGCAGCAGGTTGTTGTTTTGAAATCACTGAAACAGAAATACCCATCTCCCACACTTTCCCAAAACCCTGAGAATGACGATTATAAAATTACTAAAATGTCCTCTAGCCGTTGCCAATGATTGCTTTCAGGAGGTTATAATCCCGATGGGCCTTCCGTAAAATTGTCCTACGTTTTCCGTTTTTACGGTACTCTGTGTTCTTCTGCTTCTTTCTCGTAGTCGGAAGCCTTTTCAGTACTTATATTTAATTATTTTTGTTAAGCATATTAATTTTAATAAAACGTCTGATTTGCTTTCTAAGCTACTCAGTCAGTTTTTATGAAATGACAAAAACACCCACGTGTTTGCTCGTAATTCATTCTCATAAGCTTAGAACTCCTAAATGTTATTGTTATGTTACGAAAAAAGCCAGCGGCTGTCGCTGTTTGTTTTCCGGAGATAGTTGAACTGTTAGAATGACGAGAATGTCCCCGCAGATGAATCATCGTCCTAATGATTGGTTTCCCCCGTACATGTGGAAATCCCGAGGGCATTTGTGTCCGTAAACCTTTTATAATTACAACTTTCCGTTTACGTACTGTTTATAATCTTATTTTACTTCATATGGTAATGTTAGAACAGTCGATAAGGAATTAATATTACTAATTAATTAAATACATTATCTTTTAACTATAATTTAACTTAATTTCTGTTAATTACTCTTGCAGATTCCATATCCTTTCTGAGTTTGATAATGGGAAACGCAGTTGCCGGAAGAGATTGGCAGATCACAATCGTCGCCGGCGAAAAACTCAGCAGCCAATTAATCAAGAAAATCCCAACCAGTCTTCACAACCCGATTCAAATACCCGACATCCATCTTTAGATAACGTTTCAAGTAAGCTTATATTTTTGCACATGAACATAGGAACTCTTTAAAGTTTTTAATTATCAAAATTACAACTACATATTTTATAATAACATTGCATACTGACAATGATACATAATCACATGGGATTTGGTTACTGAGCTAAGTTTTAATTTTGTAGGATCCCCGCCGGATTCTGGAGCTCAATCTACGTCGTCAGTTACTGTGACACTGTCGCCTCCTCGAATTTCTCTTGATTGTTTTCGGCAAAGATCATACCAGACGACTACAGCTTCTTCAGGATCATCAAGCTCACTCTTTTTCTCAAGTGGGTAGAAAAAAAGAATAAATAAAAACAAGGGACCGGATCAAGTATATCTACGTACGTACGTATGGGCTTAAAGTAGGTTCCAACTTTTATGGAGGATTTTAGCCAAATAACATCTGTTTTAAGTCATATCTAGTCTTAGTTTTCGGTGAATTTAAGTTTGAGTCTAATGGAGCTTAATTATGAAGTCTTTCTCTTTTTTTCCTTTTGTGTTTTTTTTTCCTTGAGATGGAATGAAATTCCGAATTGCCCTTTTCCGCTCACCTATGATCAATGTATGTTGGAAAAAAAAATTGGAGAGGCGTGAAAATGTTATTAATGTATTGGAAAAATTGGAAGTTTTCCAATGTAAGGATCTGTTTGGTTTCAGAGAAAATTGTGGAAGGCACGGGTGGTTCAAGGTCTACTTTCACTTTGGGCATCTCTGCATTATTTACCTTTTGTCCGGAGCTGGAATTTTCCTGGAAAATGCAGTTAACACGTATAGAAAAGATAAAAATTAAGCACGTGGTATACTATATTTCATTGTTAATAATAATAATTAAAAAAAAAAAAAAAGAATGAAGAGATGAACATAGGGCGTTACCCTGAAAGCTGTCTCCTGAATGGAAGCTGTCTTAGCCAATGTTATAATTGCGCACTCAAAATAAAATCACTGATTCTTTCAAAATAAAATAAAATAACATAAAATAAAATCACTAAGATTGTCCCAAAACTCCTCTCTTTTTCTTTCGTATTATCATATGGATATTGTGTGTGGCTATTGTTTCAATTCAGCTAATTGTTTTGACAGTACCATCTGCTACCAAAAAGAGAGTATACATCAGCAGCCAGCTGGATCCAAGAAGGTTTTTTTTTTCCTTGTTTCTATTTTAGGAGGGTTAACCCTCAGAAGCAATGAAGAATTTATTTCGCAATAAATTGTCACAAATAGCTATCAACATTACCCGTTCACTTGTTTTATTATCATGATCATGATTAAAACAACATTTAATAATTAATTCGACAATTTTTATTTTTTATTTTTTAGGGAATAATTAATTAGTTCTTTTTTTTTTTTTTCACAATTTAGACTTTAGATAATTTGAATAAACAAACTTAATTTCTTTATTATTAAAAAATAATTTGTGATATAAATAGTTAAATTTGATTTTTTATTTTAAATAAATACCTAAATTTATTGTAATTATCTAAGTGTTATTTTCTTATTGATAAGTTTAAATTAATTTTTTTTAATCAGCACCAATTAGGGATTGCCCCTTGACCAGCTAGTTACTTACATAAATTCTAAAATTATAATTTAAATATTATTGCGGCTAAAAATTAAATGTAAGAATTTATTAACAACCGATTTTTCTTATTGAAATGTATAACTAATAACTGAAAAATAAACTTAAATATTTTTTTGGTAAATTAATCTTATTAAAATTTAAAATGATACTAGTTTCCATTATATATCATTCGCGTTTATTTATATTTATTATCACGGCCACCTCATATGTTGAAACTCAGTATAATTTTGAATGTACATTTTCAAGTCACTTTTATAATGATAAAAAGATTAATGATATATCCTAGTATATATATTATCCTAAAAATGTATTATAATTCATTTTTTGTTCCGGCTCATGAGTTTTCTATTATTATTATTATTATTATTATTATTATTATTATTATTGGAGAAAATTACAATATCTATTAACAAATAAATTGGACAAAAGTTAAAATTATAGTCCAAAGAGAAAATTATTGAAAATAGACATACAAGCCATTTACCACCAGCAATCAAACATTAAAGAAATGTGAAAAACACTAAGTTTTCAAATCAATTTATCTTATCACAGAAACCTGATTATCAATCAATAATCATTCAATAAAAATTAAAAAATAAGACCACCGACTAATGAAAGATTGAAGCACATAATAAAAGACCAATAAGTGCGTTATTTTTCAGTTTTTGTTGCACTGTGAGTTTTTTTTTGTTTTTTGGATAGATTAGCGAATGCATGCAAATAAATGTCTAATTAATCAAAAGTACAATAAATCTGAAATATATATCATCACTAGTATAAATGAGCATACTTTTAATATGTTTGGTTTCTATCATGATGGAGAACTTGACAATGCCACTAATAATTAAGAGCTTTGGCAAGCGAATAAGCCAAAAAAAAAAAAAACAGAAAAACAAATAATATTAATATTAAGGTAACTAAACTAGCTAGTAGCAGTACGTAGAGTAAAAATCTAGTGTCCACTCAAAAGTGACATGAGGCGGGACCGGACCATGAAAATTCAAGCTAGAACTAGACACAGTTAACATTATATTATGTATTAAGATAAAGTCAGAATGTTTCGAAAAATATATTCCGATTGATAATTGCATTTGTTTATATATACACTTAATAAACAATACTTGAGATATAATTTGAAGGTGACTAATGTACACAAACATATATGTGTATATATATATATATCGCTACTTAGCTAGGCTTCTTTTTACCTACATGGGAAACCTCCTTGAACTTTCCCGGAAATTTATGTGGGCCATACCTGCTCTACCTATATATAAATATATATACACTTTTCATCTACATTATTAATTAAGTGGTATACCGTACAATTAGCCTCGATTTGTTGAGCCAAAAGCTAACTTTGTTTGGTTCTAATGATGAAAAGCAGAAGACAAACAAAGAGAATTTGGCCAAGGAATAATATAATCAAACTTAATTGTACATACATGTATTTTTGCAAAAAAATTGTCTATTTGCATTTTTCCTGAACTGCCTCCCTCTCTCTCTCGACTCTCACACACACAATTAATTACTATTTTAAATGCTATTAAATGCAGAAGCATATATTTGCAAGAATACGTTACCAATATTAAAGGCTCACCCTTTAGGTTTAGTTTGGGAAGCAGTTTGGATTGAGGATGACCCATATCCTCTTTTTTGTATCTTGGAGTTATATATGCGATTTCTTCAATGCATACTTTACATTTCCTAAAAAAAATGCTTATACATTCATACATAGATATATATCACTGTGAAAAAATGTTTAAATGCAGATGATAATGCAAAAATTTGATTAGAGAATAAGAGTTTCACATATTATAAGCAGGGGCACATACATGAACAGATAAGTTCTAATACAGTGTTCTTCCTAACTTTGTACTCAATATCGTGTTTAATTTCCATTAAAAATGACATGTATAGATGTATATTCTTCTATTCCTTGTACATTAATTCGAGGATATATACCACAATAAACCAAAAACACATACTGGCCTTGTGGAAAATCAGTGGTACAGATATATTGTTCTGTATATATCAGTTGTCGGCAGTAACAATATCATGTCGATGGACAGTATTCTCCTTTAACAATACCCGTACGAGTATTAACTAAATTCTACATTTGTAACAGTATACTTCTTATTAAGGCGCGACAGCTTAATTACTCTTGTCATGAAGTGTACAAACTAATTAAAAACTAGAGGTGTCGAAATATAAATTGTGTTTTAGCTGGATGAAACAACACGGCATGATTAATTAATAATAATATATTGTTGCTTCGGGAAGTAAAAGATGAACGAAAATATCAAATTTTGGTTGATTTCTTTACTAAGAGGTTCTCTTTAATTCGTTCTTAGTAAATAAATAAAGAACTGATTATCATCGTGGCCAAAGATTTTTAAACATCCCGAGAGCTCCATCGAATGACTTCAAATTGATGCAATCATTGGCCTTTTTCTATATGTGGAATAGACTGTTAGCATTTATAAAACACTTAGTGTGCGTTTGGAAAGTCACATTGTAATTGGATTTGTGTGTAATTGGAGGTAATTACACAATTTGGCATGTTTGTTCCGACCATGTAATTACATCAGAATCGTGTAATTGGAAGTAATTAAGGGGTTCCAATTACACTCTCCAATTCTCGTGGCCCCCCATGAGAATTGAATGTAATTACACTGTGTAATTACTAAAAACTTTCCATATTAAACATTAACTACTAAAAAATATTATTTTCCCATGTAATTACTAACTATTTTGCCAAACAAGATATTAGGAATTCATATGTAATTACCATCTCATATCCAAACACACTTTGCATTTTAAAATATAGTGTAATTATTACACTATGTAATTACCACCCTAGTAATTACCCTACCTAGTAATTACACAGTTACTTCCAAACGCACCCTTAAGAAATATATAAATCACATATCTAAACATATTGCTAAAAGTGCTTTAATATAGAAAATCCTAAATCATAAATTTATGAACCTTTGCTAAATTAAAGAAGAAGATGATGATAAAAGATGAGCAGACCACTAACCTGAAGCCATTGTTGGAGATTGCAGGGAAGGTTTTGATATTCCAAGAATACACTATTTTCTTAGGTATTTTCTCTGATGGGAAGGAGAAAATACAGAAACCCTAGTGTTTCTTGGGGACCATTACCTATTTATAGACTCATCTTAGAATGAGTTTTGGTATTTATAATTTGGCCCCTCAACAAATTATAAATTAACTTATGGTAACTATACATTATTTCCATGACAATTAAATACCCTTTTGATACCCATAACATAATTAGTCACTTAATTTTGTATCACACTTTATAATAACATATACATTATACATATGTGCCCACATACGATTTTAATCCAACAATCTCCCACTTGGGCAACATATGTTACCTTATAAATATATAATCTTATGAGCTCAAAATTTGCTATTATGTAAAGGTATTCACAACAATTTCGTCCATCAACTATACCCATATAGGATCAAAGCGATTTTTGTCAAATCAATCATGACTAAACCCATCAATTGTCACATATACATATATAGCCAAATGACATAGATCAATCATGGATGTGTAGCATGGAAATTACATGCAATGTGAACCGAAATGCCTATTTCCAACTGGTCGTCCTTAAACCAAAGTGAGGTCAAACTTAAGCATAACAAAACAGAGTGAATAAACTGAAAACTTTATTTCTGAATCAGAAAATAACCAAATACATAAATGTCTTAAAGAAACATGAAGCAAAGAAAATAAAAACTCCCACTAAATCATGATATCCTCAAGCAATACTACACCCATATGAGTAGTGTGCCCATGAAAGACCTTGGGTGGTAATCCTTTTGTGAGCGAATCCGCTATCATGGAGTTTGTCCCAATGTGCTCTATGGATATTTGTCCACTCTACACTCTTTCTTTCACAACTAGGAACTTTATGTCAATATGCTTTGACTTGGATGAGCTCCTATTGTTATTGGAATATAGCACCGTTGACTTATTGACACAAAATATCTTCAGTGGTCTTTCAACATTCTCCAAAATACGCAGCCTAGTGACAAAGTTTCTCAGCCATATTTCCCTGATTTGATGCCTTATAACACGCTACGAATTCTGTTGCCATAGTTGTGTTGGGTTTTGTGCCTTAAATAAAACCCATTTCAATATAATCAGATTTACTAGTTAATAAAGATCAGAAATAATATTTTATGTTGCATGGTTCACATGATTACATTTAATGTAGAAATTCTATTAAGTCCAGAACATATGTATTTGTTAATGATTATACTGTTGTCAGCACAGTGGAATATAATCATGTTTATATGTTCGAAAGTTTAATTCCCTGATTTGTCAGTTCACTTAATTTAGATTGGCATGATAATCAGCAATAGGTATGCTTACACCTTGGATAAGTGTTATGTTTTTTCTAGGGCATTGGCAAAGTTTACCAGTATTGGATGTATGTAGTATACATTGGAAGGGACCGATATTGAACTTTGATTAGATATGTTATTTTTACTGTAATATCTATTCAATTCAATATCACCTAGTTGATCCTAGATCAAATGATCTTAATCTTGATATGTTTAGGTTTGATCTCAAGAGTATTATACATGTTCTTTGATTTGTTACTTAAGCCTACTTTTTGGTCAGGGTGATAAGTACATTTTGGGAACATGGTAGTGCAATTAAGTGGGAGCGCTAAACATAGATATAGAATCTGTAGCTTCTATAGGTATTTAGAAATGAAACGATGATTTCCTTCGAGCTTGCTAAATAGAGATAAATGATTGAACGTTCATTTAGTGACTATATTAGTTCACTATAATATCATTTATAAGTAGCAAATGTTTTAAGGATAAAATACATTGAAAGGGTACAGTAATTTTTATCCCTATGCAATGTAGATCATCTATAGAGGATCATTGATTATTGGGATTATAACAATGGATAACTAATAGCGTATCTATATCGTGGAACATATAGAGCATTCTATATGACTGAGAGTGCAATTCCAATTTCTATGTGTGGATGTACAAAGAATTAATAAGTTAGTGAATTTAGCTAGTAAATTCTGGGTCTGCTTATTGGAAGCTCGGTTATATAGGACCATGGTCCCCATATGTAAAGCCCGCTTAGTTAATTTGGAAATTAGCAGTTGTTTATGATTAATTATGAAATTATTTATAGCTATTTAAATAATTTATTATACTGTTATTTATGTAATTTAGAAATGCATGGTTATGTTATTCAGTAGTTTTCATATTTTGCATTTCCGGTGCCCGGTATTTTGGAACTCGGCGTGTGGCTCAGTAGAAATCACAACTTAGCATGTTATTAGTTTGGGAGGGTTTATTAGACATTGGGAATGTCGGGAATGGCCGGGAATTTAGAATTTTCCAAAAATACCCCTTTAGTGATTTTGATGTGATTTTAGTATGGAGGGGCAAAATGGTCTTTTTGCCCCAATGACTTTTTGTCTTTTAATGAATTGATTATTTGAATTTAATTGTTTATTTTATTTAAGTATTGGCTGAAGTAAAAGGATATTAGTGGCTTTTATTTGTTATTCCCTTCATTTTTACAAAAAAATACAAGTTAGGAAAAATAGAATTTTCAAACTCTCTCTCTCTCAAGCCTCTCTCTTTTCAGCCCTCTTTGAGCAGCAAGGAGGAGGAGTTTTCCTTGGTGATTCAAGCTCATCTTGTGTAGATTTTGTGATCCCTAGTTGCTAGTAAGTTGTTCTCAACCTTTCTTTATGTTCTTGATGTTTTTGAAGTGAAAATGGTAGGTTGCATGTTAGTTTGTATGGCTGTTTGTTGCTGTGTTTAATTATTGTTTACAGAAGCTTAATTAGGTTTAAAATGAATGGATTATCTAGGTTTTAATGCATGCTTGCTACCTTGTTTAAAGCCATGATTTTTCTAAGCAAAATATGTGATTTTTGAAGAAATGTAGTGAATCTGTTTCTGTGATGTTGTTATTGCTTTTAATTGTTTTCAGAGGTTTAGTTAGGCTTAATTAAGTAGAATTAGGCAGGTTTGAATGCATGTTTGAGGGATTTGCTCAAGTTTGAGTTTAGAACTCAAAGCTTGAGCTTTAATGGCAAATTTTGTATCTGTGGTTTCTGGGTTGTTTTTATGCCTTGGAAATGTTCTTTGGGGAATTTTCAGAACCCGTGTTTTTCCTCGTTTTTATGTTTTAAGGGGTATTGCCATGTTTTTTATCGATAGGGAAACTTTTAGTTCCTAGTTTAAGTCCCCGGGAAGTGATTTAGCGTGTCACTTACAGTGTTGTGATTTTTATGGTTTAGGAGCCTGTAATCCGCCGCTCAGCTAAAGTTCCAGTCAGGTTGACCGGCACACCTAAATTCGGAATCCAGGTAAGATTAGTATAACAGTATGGATATGTAGATTACATGTTTAGCGTGCATGTAGGAAGCCTGTTAGATTAGATTACATTAGTTATGTATGTTGGCTTCGAACCATCCAACCCTGCCACGTCGGTACAGGCTGGAGTATGACCAGCAGCCGGAGTATGACCGGTTCGACCGATCAGGCTGGCACTTGGTTGGTGGTTCCGTACTATTGACCTATCCCGTCGGTACAGGCTGGAGTATGACCAGCAGCCGGAGTATGACCGGTTCGACCGATCAGGAGGATACTTGTCAATAGTACCGTCCCTATGAACGTTCAAAACTCAGTACCATGTTGGACATGGCAGTAGTGGCTCAGTACCGTGTTGGACACGGTAGTAGCGGGACTCAGTATCGTGTTGGACACGGCAGTTAGGGTTATAATCAGGGGTATGGGCGTCTGATCATAACCGGGATTATGTATGAATATTATTATGCTTTTCTTACTGAGTCTGTCGACTCACAGTTTTACGTTTATGTGTAGGTAAAGGCAAGGCTAAAGCTGATGGGCCGTGAGCGAGCTTGTGAAGATTGTACATGTCGGGGCGGTTAGGCCTGGAGCGTACGATCATCGGGACAGCGAGGCTGATTTTTGTAACTGGTCGTTAGACGACCTTTATTTTGTGTATCAGTTAAACAGTTAAATCTTTTTGTAAATAATTTTATAATCGGGATCCCGAGTCTTTTGTAATATTGTTTTATAAGTTTAATTAAAAAGCAAAATTTTAATTAATCACGTTTTTCCATAAACCTCGTTGATTAGCAACGAGCTGCACAGTATGTTTAAAATGTTAGAAATTATTTTACCAGGATCTAGATTTACTAACAAGTATGTTGGATTAACAACCTAATATGAATTCTAAAACAATGAAAATAAACACATATAAAGTTAGAAAACCTTACAGTGGGTGCAGCGGAATAATATGACTCCTTCCGTTCAGATCTCTAGCCCTTGATTCCTTTCTGTAGCAGAGCATCACCAAGATCTGAACCTGGATCTTCTTTTCTCCTCCTTTGATGCAGAAATTCCATAGTCTTCCATACTATGATTGAGATACCACTTGATGTGTGTGGGCACTACTCATCTCACAAGGATTTCGAAATTTCTCTCTATTTTTCTCTCTCAATTTCGTGGCTTTTCATCCATACAAGAGAAGAGAGCAAGGTTGCTTTATATAGGGAAAAGGGAGAGCACAACTTTCCAAATAAACAGTTTCCTTAATTACTGTGTATTCAATTAACTGCCTTATTTAGTGTGATCCACCACTTTCCTATTATAGCTAGGCTTTGATTAGCAATTACATGGCAATTAAAAATGAAAATAATAATTGGGAAACACAAAGGGAGTGCTCGGCCATAGAGGGAAATGGGCCTCACTTGGATTTTGCAGTTTCCTCAATTTTATTTCTATTTCTCCAAAAATGCCATTTTTCCAATTCTAATCATTTAAATGCCAAAACTAATTATTTAATAACTAAAATAGATTATTAAATAATATTGTCATTTAAAATAATTATTAATTAGACATACAAAGTCTCTTAATTAATAATTAAACCTAGAAACCCTTTTCTTTACGATTTCATCCTTAAACTGTGAGAATTCATAAAGTAGACATAGTCTAACTTTTAGAATTATAATTGATTAATTAAAATCAATTAACTGAGTCTTACAAGCAGTATGGCCTCAACTAGTATGGGGACCATGGGTCTATATAACCGAGCTTCCAATAAGTCGAACCGAATTTACCAAGTAAATTTCCTAACTTATTAATTCCTCATTGAATCCACACTTAGAACTTGGAATTGCACTCTCAGTCATATAGAAACGTTCTATATGTTCCACGATATAGACACGTCATCAGTTATCCATTGTTATAACCCTAATGTGATCAATGATCCTCTATATAGATGATTTACACTGTACAGGAATTAAATTACCGTAACACCCTACAATGTATTTTATCCTTAAAACACTTAACCCTGTATAAATGATATTTCACCTAAGTGAAATGAGATCTCCACCATTTATCTTCGTTTGGTTAAGCTCGAAGGAAATCATCCTTTACTTCTATTTGCCAAATAGAAGCTATAGATTCCATATTTATGTTAGCGCTCCCCCACTCAATTGTACTACCGTGTTCCCAAAATGTAAGTATCACCCTGACCCAAAAGTAGGCTTAACTAACAAATCAAAGAACACGAGTAACACTCTTGAAATTGAGCCTAACCATATCAGGATTTCGATCATGTGATCTAGGATCAACATATGATATTGAATTGAATAGATGTTTACGGTAAGTTTCAAAATCTAATTCAAAGTTCAATATCGGTCCATTCCAATGCATACTCCATGCATCTGATCTCGGTAAACTTTGCCAATGCTCTGGAAAGGACATAACACTTTTCCAAGGTGTAAGAATACCTATCGCTGATTATACCATGTCAGTCTAAATCCAGTGTTCTGACAAATCAGGGAATCAACTTTTGAACATATAATAAAGATTATATTCCACTGTGCTGACAACACTATAATCTTTAACCAACTCATATGTTCTGGACTTAAAAAGAATTCATACATTATATACACATATAATCATGAAATAAATCATGTGAACCATGCAACATAAAATGTTATTTCTGATCTTTATTAATAAGTAAATCTGATTATATGAAATGAGTTTTATTTAGGGCATAAAACCCAACAAACTCCCACTTGCACTAATATAAAACAAAAAGTGCATTTCAAATAATCATTAACACCTTGATATACCAATCAAGTGTAATAGTAGTAAACTCCTCGTAATGGGATCTGACAGGTTGAATTAAACACAACCTCTTCTCCACCATTACTCTTCCTTAATCACAAATCCTTGATAATGTGAAATTCCTCTCTATATGTCTACTCTTTTGGGATACTGGATTCTATACTTTTGGGCAACTACTCTTTTGTTATACAGGAAGTAACCCTAGTAGTTAAGGCAAGTTGGAACACTGCCACAAATGTATAGAACTTTCCTTAGACTGAATAAGTATCTTTCCTGCAACTTTTAACATTCAGTCTCTCTCTGGTAGACCAAGAGATTTCAGATAGGTTTTTACACTTTTCCAAAATCACTACTCCACCCCCAAAGTAATCACCATCTCATCAGCAGACTCTCTAGCACACAGGCAAGTCTCGAAATCTGATGTGGTGTAGTCTAAGAGTTTCAAAAGCACCCTTATTGACTAACATATAGTTCCTCTTCTTAAAAATTTACTTGATTGTCTTCCAATGTTACTCTCCTGGATTAATCTGATACTTACTCATTACTCCCACTCAACAGCAGGTGTCTGGTCTAAGGCATACAAAAGCATATCTGAGACCTCTCACTGTTGATTTAAGAATTCTTTCATGGCTTTATCTTCTCTGGAATAGTTGAGACTTTTCCTTAGATAAATAAAATCTATGCTTAGAAGTTGTGAAGCTTCTATAGATTGCCATTGGAAAGAAAATGCTCCAGCATCTTACTAAAGTAAGTTGCTTGCATTAGAGTAAGTAATTACCAGGTATACCACAAGCCATAGGTTTAGATAAACTCAAACCTACAATACTAGGAACAGGAAGTTTTGTTCAGTCCATTGAATAGACTTATGAACGAAAATTTCCTTTCATGTCCTTGTAACAAAAAACTTTAGGTTACTCCATGTGAATGGATCAAACTATAGTTCTCTTGGCTTTCTTCTTAGTTTCTTATCTTGACAATACATTACTTGTTTAAACTCACAATGGATTTTAATCACTAGTGTCTTCCAAGTCATAAGAAGAGTGAGTTCCTAGAAACTCTCCCACTACGACAAGGTACCGTGAACTATGTCTAAGAAAACTAAATGGTATAGACCTCTACAGTTGTGTTAAGACAACAGAGGCAGTGGGATCATCTTGTAAAATAAGATGATAGAACACTTTTGAAATCAAGAAAAAATATCTCCTTTATTTGCTACTGTATTTTCAGACTTAGTCATTTTCTTAGAAAAATAGTATTTGTTTAAACAAACACTTTCTTATCTAATGACAATGGGATGCTCCACCCCTAATCACTTAGAATAGCTAACAAACATGCAAACCAGGGTTAGCAGTTCTAGCTTTTCTTAAGATTTCGATTAGGTCATCCATGAATCTAGTAATGATTTACATTAAGTATACAACCATTACATCATTATGAAATTTTATTACCATAGAAGGATTTAGGCAACGACTAGTAACTAATCATCAATATGCAACTCGAATTTCTGGGGAGGTAAGTTTGGATATAATTCAAAATCAAATTAATGATCTTTGAACTGCATATCTACTAACTTTTTCTCCACCCCTATCAGTTCGCAAGATCTTTAACCACTTACCATCACCATTGCTAGAAATTCATGAAATTTTTCAAACATTTCAAATTTCCTTTGCATAAGGTAAAATCTAGAGTGATCGTTTTAAGAATACAACGAAAACTCATATCCACCCCTGAATGTACATCCATCTGCGAATGAGATGAACTTAATTTCAGTGGATATAGGCATATTAACTCTTTGCAGAGAATGATCTTGTCAAAACCACTATGAACAAGATACAAATGCCTTAGATTTATAAAATATGTGGTTGTATCTTTTGATGACTTAAGTTACATCAACATCAAAGATTTCTTAGAATAGTGCAAGTGGATTCTGGTCACAGAATACTAAACTCATACAGTTTGAATCCATTGATAGAAAATGGTTATGAAACACTTGTGAAAGTGTAACTGTATAATTAGTAACTCTTTCTTGGACCACCACTACTAATCTAACTCTATGATTTGCCTATACAAGTAGGAGATATCTAAGATTGAGGATTTATATCATTTAGGGATAGAATTCCGGGAATATAATCATCTGCGTCATCTAATTTCTTAAGAGAAAATATGACTTTATATGATTTATAGACCATTCATCCAATGATATGTCATTAAGCTAATTCGAAATGAATAAGCTAAGAGGAATTAGGATAATTTCGTTTTAAATAAGAATCCAACGATGCTCCGATTCGCGAGAGTCAAAGTAATCTTATTTATACAATCTTCTTGTTTCATATTGTAAAACACTAGTCTGAGGTGTCATCAATTGATGAACAGCTAGATGTTGCATATACAATATTTATCTTTCGAGATCTAACACTACTATGTTAGTCTAATGGTGAAAATCCATTAGGGATTTATCTCATTAGAAAAACAAATCAAGTTAGACCAACAATGAAGATTCGAAATTAAACTACAATTTAATAACAGAAAATAACATGGTTCAATACAAATTCATACACAATTCAGAAATTATGAAGCACATAGCAAGTAGGAATGACAAGTGAAAATACTAAAAAATACAATCCTAAATAATTTCCAAGGTTTTCAACAAACTGATATAAGTGTCCCGTTTAGGCGAGAGTCAAAGCTATCATCCATTGAATAGAGTTGTCAGCTCATCTAAAATGTCAAACATTCTAGCAACCTTTTATTCGATCAAGATGTGAATCCGCGTTGTCCCGTTTAGGCGAGAGTCAAGGCTATTCTATCTTATGAGCTTCCACCATTGTTTCATATTCTTGCAAGTCTTATACAGTCGCCACCATTAGGGTGGTCATAAACTATATAAAAAACTTACAAGATTACTTATCTTTCGAGATTAAACGGTGCTAACTTGCTAATGAACGTTCCTCCATTAGGGAGGATTACTCACTAAAACAATAGCTATGTAAAACCAACAATGGAGATCGAATATCCTTATAATAATAAAGCTCATTATTTAATGAAGGGTTGTATTTTCTTCTAATATTTATTTTAATCCATTTATTTTAAATATATATTTATTTAATTAAAATTCCAATTTAGAATGAAAAATTCCAAATATAAATTTTAATTTAATATTTATAAATTATACTTAGATAGATAAATAACGTGAATTATTTCCATCTTAGTAATAATTTCCATAAATATTTAGAAAATTATTCAATTTAAGTTGTTTCAAAATTAATTTAAATTAATTTACAACTCAAATTTAATTTTCTATAAATATATATTGCATTTTCGAAAATGCTTTAAAATAAAATAAAATAAATCCTGGAAAATTACTCTAATTTTATGTTGGCCCAAAATTAATTAACAAAAATTAATTTTCAACAAAAAATATAATTTTCCTATTTAATTAAATATCTAAGAAAAATTTCAAATATTTAAGTATCATGATTAAAAAATCAACTTAAATATTAATTTTCTATTTAATTAAATACACTAGAAAAATACTTCAAGCAAAACAGATAATATCTATCTAGACTTTCATAGACTAATTAATCCAATTTCTAATTATAATATATTTTAGTTCATTTATTTTAATTAACCATCAAATGAAAAAGTCACTGATTTAAGTTGGTCCAAAATTAAATAAATAATTTTCAACTTTAATCTATTTTTCAAATAAAATTCGAAATTTCTGCATTAAAGAAATGCAATTTCGAAATTTTTATGAAATGATTAATAAAATAAAATAAAATATATTCTGAAAATTATTCAAACTTAAGTTATTCTGAAATAAGATTCCAAACTTAAAATAATTTTCAACTTTAATTAAATAACATGAAAATAACAATATTAAAGTATCATGATGAAAATCAACTTAGATATTGAAATTTTCAATTTAGTTAAATGTATTAAATTCAAGAAATAAATAATTAAGTAAAGAGGAAACTTAATTATTAATTCTAGTTTAATACTAGGAAAATATACTAAACTTAGATTGTACCAAAATTAATTAGGAAACAATCAATTTCACAATCAATGATATTTTTCTATTTGATATTAGAAATAATAACTAGTACTAGAAATAACTATCTAGAATATATCATTGACTAAGTGTTTTTTTAAAATTAAATTTAAAATATTACAATGAAAAATACATTTCATATATTTTAAAAGTTAATTATGTTGCTAATTCAATTTTAATTAGGTTAGACTAATATAATTAACCTAATACAATTATTTAAATAAGGCAAATGGGCCTTCACAATTGGGGTAGTTCATGTGAGGGGGAGCTGGGTTCAGTATGTCGTACCCACTTCTATGGCCCCCAACTCTCACACAAGGCCCAAAAGAGAGGAATTTAACCTTAAAATAAACAATTGTTATTCATTGAATAAGCCCAAATCTAATTGGGCCTAAATAAATTTCCTTATGTCAAAATTTATTTTAGCAACCTAGTCCATTTACTTAGTAAAAACTTAAATGGGCTCCCTATATGTATCTAAGCCCAAAAGCAAACATATAGGCTCACACAGGTCAAATGATTTGGATGGACCCTATCATGTTACTAGGTTTACACAGATGAAAGAAGTACAAAATTTACCTGTTACAAATTATTTATAAGATCTATCGTCAATTGAACTATGATTAAAATCAGATCATTGGATCATGATCTGTCAACAAGTTAATCATAGCAATTTAGATCAGATAAATAATAGGTTTGTTAAAAAGTTTTGAATAAACAATATAAACAAACAAACATTGTCCATGTAACAGATGTGAATCAAGATATTAATATAATTAAATTAATATTCTTAAACTAACCAAATAAAGGAAACTAATTTTAAAATATCTAGGTTTATTTGAATCAAATTAAATATCTAATAAGATCAATGATTTGAAAGGAAAGAATCTTCAATATCACTTTCAGATCTTATAATTTAATAAAATAAACCAATTTTAAAATAGATTTGGTTAAATAATAATTACCATAATTATATGTCAAAATATCTCAAATTAAGCAATATTCAAATCTCTACAAAAATATCTATGTTATTTAAATATTTAAGATATGGTTTATAAATTTCCAATAAGAAAAAAAATGATATATATAGAAAAAATATCATTTTTAAACTTATAATTTATAAATAATCAAATATTTAACAAAATAACAAATTTTGAATTTTAAAATATTATGGTAAGTATATCTATAAAAATATCTATGTTAATTTCAAATTTATTAATTATTTAATTTGCCATATAAGATAATTTTAATATAATATTTTAAATAAAAAGACAAAGTTATCTTTTAATTTAAAATATCTTAAATATCAAAATATTTAATCTTATAATTAAATAATAAATAAATATTAAAGAAGTTAACAAATTTTTAAATCTGACCATAATAGGAAATATTTAAAAATTGGAAACAATCCAAAATAGAAATATTTAAAATTGGAAAAATTCCAAATTGAAAATATTTAAAATTGGAAACATTTCAATTTAGAAATATTTAAAATTGGAAAAATAAATTTTGGGAAACAATCCCATAAAAAAATTGGATTTTTGGGGAAAAAACCTCAAAAATTCGCAATTTGTAGGGAACTGCCAGGATAGGCTGCATCCAGCAACCATGATTTCCAATCTTCCAAAATTCATATCTTTCTCAATTTTTATCGGAATCGAGTTCCGTAAAAAACAAAATTGCTTAATTTTTCACAAGGAATCCAAATAAAATATTTTCAAAAATTGAAAAAATATATTTCATGGAAAAATTTCGTACAACATTAACATTCATCACATAAGCACATAAACCAACATGAAACCATCCAAATCAACACAGAAATATGCAATCATCGTTTTAATTCATATTACATGAAAGTAAATCATTACCATGGCTCTGGTGCCAGTTGTTGGAAATTATTTTACCAGGATCTAGATTTACTAACAAGTATGTTGGATTAACAACCTAATATGAATTCTAAAACAATGAAAATAAACACATATAAAGTTAGAAAACCTTACAGTGGGTGCAGCGGAATAATATGACTCCTTCCGTTCAGATCTCTAGCCCTTGATTCCTTTCTGTAGCAGAGCATCACCAAGATCTGAACCTGGATCTTCTTTTCTCCTCCTTTGATGCAGAAATTCCATAGTCTTCCATACTATGATTGAGATACCACTTGATGTGTGTGGGCACTACTCATCTCACAAGGATTTCGAAATTTCTCTCTATTTTTCTCTCTCAATTTCGTGGCTTTTCATCCATACAAGAGAAGAGAGCAAGGTTGCTTTATATAGGGAAAAGGGAGAGCACAACTTTCCAAATAAACAGTTTCCTTAATTACTGTGTGTTGACCGAGGTTTTCGGCAACTATTAAAATATGATTATAATAAAGAGCTGTAAGAAAGTGAGATGAAGATTTTTTACGTGGTTGGGGCGTTAATGAGCCTTAGTCCACGAGCCTCTGTTATTAATGGATGTATTTAATGGAGATTCTACACTTGAGAGAATGTCTTTCTCATAAATACAGAGAATGTTCTTGGTGAGTATTTTCTCTTCTTGCTCTTTTGCAACCCAAGATTCTCGACCCCATTAAATGAGCTTTGAGGGGGTATTTATAGTGTTTTGGTGGGGTAATCCCTAGAATTGTTCTTACACATGTGTCTGTAAGTATCCATAAAGCTGGGCATTTCCGATGAATATACCATGGGTGATGCATGGTCAAATCCCTAGGCGCTGTAGGGCTTTTATGATGAATGTCCTTTTTGCCTTGTGATTGACGTGACTCTTCGCAGAGTAGCCGTCGCTAGACTTAAATGATCATTACTGTAGCGCTGCTGTTTGGGGGTTGTGCCGTCAGACTTTATTGCGTGTTACAGTCCCAACACGCTTCCTCCCATGCAGCATTAAATGCGACTTGATTGCTCGGGAGAGACCTGACATGTCCCGGAGAGCCTTCACGCTATACTAGCTTCCTGGAGTACCTTGTACTCCGGATGCCTCCTCCGGGACCCATGCTAACAGCGCTTCTTGGTGGCGCACAAAGACTTAGCAAATCTTTCCAAGTTATCTGATCCACGTGTCCCCTCTCGACTGGTCCACGTATTTTGGGCGAATTCTGGAGCAACATTTACCCCCAAGCCTTGTTTACTTAGTAAAAATAAACCAAGGCTTGTTCAAGTGTCTCCGGTTGACTCCTCGTTTCCCTAGCTCGAGCCTCGAGCGCGTGGGGGCAAATTAAATGATGTCATTTAATGCAGCGATTTGCTTTTTGCAGGAATGTCTCCAGCCGCCTCCTCGGTCTTCTGATACGAACCTGGGGGCGCGTGGAGGTGCGTCTGATAATGGCATTAAATGCAGCGATTCGCTTTTGCAGAGGTCGATTCGTTTCACACCCCACGATTGATGCGGCGCATTAATGGTGTCAGACGGATACTCAAACGTTTCCACCGCCTTAATGGTAGATTGATCTGATCCGTTGATCTTTGGGAATTCGAATCGTGCGTCTCCCCCACCGTGCGATTGGTAGGTGATGACGCCTGTTCCTCATGCGTTTTTGCCTATAAAAGCCACCACCTTTCCTTCATTTCGGTTACTTTCCATTCCTTGCCATTTCTGCTCGAATTTCCTAGAGAGAAAATTCCTCAAAGTAGCACGAACTGTCTTAATACCCAGACACTTCATTCAGTTTTCCGGTGTTTGACTTTGCCAGTTCTTCTCAACCCTCACTCAACCACATTCAGTACCTCCAGTTCAACGATCGACTGTAAGTTTCTTGCATCCTTAGATAATAACATGCTTATATTTACTTCGTTCGTTTTCTGGGTTCGTACTTAGAGGCTTCTGTGAGTGTTTAAGTTCTTCGTTTAACAGTCGCTTAGGGCATAGGATGGCTTTTCTCTTTTTTTTTTTCTTTTTTTCTTTTTGCAAAACCACTTTCTGCGATTTCACTGCACCCGACACTTGTTCAGGGATTCTCTCCAGAGCTTCCCATGTGACACGTGTCCGGAGGGGGCCTCTTTCCAACGGTTAGGGGACCCCCACTCCCTTTTTCTTGATTTAGGGTTTGGTGTGGGACCTGACTGCTGGACTTTTCTTTTTCCCTTTTTGTTTTTTCTCAGAACACAAAATGTCTGCTTCTGGCTCAAAATCTTCGAAGAAGAAAGGGAAAAGTATGGCCACGCTGGAGGAGGTTTCTCTGGGACCCGTTGCCCAGGAGGGGTACAAGCCCCGTGCAACTGGTTGGGAAGCGGCCGAGCTTCGATCGACCCTGACTTGTCCTCACCAGCTGGAGAACATTATTAATGTGGCTGGGATCAAACCCTCTACCTCAGGGACCTTCCACCGGCCTCCTCGTGACTCGGAGACGCCTAATCACAACTATGACGGCTTCGGGGCTTGGAGTCAGACCCATTTGATGACCGGTGCCATGCTCCCGCTCCAAGATTACTTTGTGAATTTTCTTGTATTTGTCGGCCTTGCGCCATACCAACTTATTCCTCAAGCTTACCGCCTGCTCTCAGGCTTATTTATTTTTTACACCGCCCGTGGCTGGGGGTCTCCCAGCCCGGCGGAAATTTTATATTTTTATGAACTTGTATCCGTCCCCAAGAAAGGGAACAAACTTAAGGATGATTTTTATGGGTTCCGGATCCACCCTGCTAACGAGGGGGTGGTTCCGTATAATAGGCAGACTCATGTTAAGGAGTACCGCCACCGCTTTTTCTTTTCTTCCGGGTTCAGGGCCGTGGACCACCCGGAGCTTCTCACGGAGTGGGTGCGGATCCCACCTTACCAACGGACGCTTCCCACTCAGGCTTTCCTTCGAAGGGCCCAAGCCTTTGCCTCCTACGACCACGCCGATCTTGATGTCGGGGGCCTAGTCACCACGGACAATTGTAGGAAGGCCAAACTTATCCTTTCTCACCAATCCGTGGATGACTCCAACCTCTCACGGGTCATCTGCCCCAATGTGAGGGCGCCGGTTGCGGAGAAGGCCTTCCGGGATGAGCTCATTGCTACGGCAGAGAAGAAGTACCAAGATTATCTCTACCGGAAGGCCCAGGAGAAGGCGTACTCTAAGGCCCAGGCTGCCTCTGGGAGAGGGCTTCGCGTGGGGAGTCCGGTGGTGCGAAGGAGCCAAGCCATTGGCGGGAAGTCCGAAGCTAAATTTTTTGACAAGATACTTCAAGAAGAGATTGAGGATCGTCCCGCCGGGGGGCCCCTTCGTCTTGAAGATTCTTCCGAGAAACAGACTTCCCGGCCTCAGCCTTCAGCCCCCGAACCAAACTCGGGTGGTCCCGGTGCTAGAACTTCCGGTGCCGGCGGTAAGTCTCCCTTGATAATACGCTATGTTCCTTCCGTTGATGAATATACCAGTCATAGGCCCGTAGGGTTCGACGAGCGTCTTCGTAGATTTAAGATGCCGTTGACCCGGTGGGGGGATCGATTGAAGGAATTTTATTTTACGAACTTAGGAGATTACCTAGGTCGGTCCCGGATGGGATCCGGCCCTCCAGAACCTATTCCCTTAGGTCCATCAGCTTACATAGCGTCCAGCTGGTTTCGGCCCTCAGACAGTTATCTTGGAGGTGATGCTGCCAGCATTAAAGTTCAGGACTTTTCTAGGGCCGAATTAGGAAGTTCGGGTAGGAGTAGCTTATTTGCTGTATCTTTTATAAGCGGTTCCTCACGAACTTCTAACACTTGCTTATTTTTTGGAACAGGTACCTCCATGGATGCCATCCTGGAACAGCTTGCCGGAATTCATACTCCCGTGGCTCCTCCGGCTTTCACCCCCTCTCCCCCGGCCCCTTCCTTGAAGGTTCCTTCCGGCGCTCCTCTCGAAACCATTGACTTAGTGGATGACGAGGAGGTGCTTCTGGGAGAGGCCGTTAAGGGTGCAGGAGAGCCTCAAGCCCTTCCGGAGGTAGCAGAGGAGGACGAGGAGGAGCCTGAAGTGGCTCTGATTCGCAAGCGTAAGGGCAAGATGATTGCCCTGGACGAGCCGAAGAGGCCTCGGAGGGCCGACACTCCTGCCCATGGCCTAGACGGCGGGGTCTCCCCGATGGTGGAAAATCCTGCTCCTCCCCACATCGAGCTTACCCCGATTCCGGGGGATGAGGTGAGGCAGGAGCTTCGCATAGCCAAACACAACTACGCTATGGACGAGTACTCCCGGGGGTATGCCGAAGTGGAGGCCCTTAGGAGGATTCTGCGAGCTGAGGTTGAGGCGAGCATCAACCACCCGGAATACCATGATCCGTGGAACCTCAATCTGGACCCCTTAACGGACTGGTTCCGTCCTCTCCTAGGGCCTACTTTGGCTCCCTTTGCCGCGGAGATGACCGACGAGTTCGCTTCTCAGCTTACACGTTGTGCGCCCAAGCGGTTTGCCACTTGTGCTTCCCTGAACTCCATCTTCCAGGTCCAGGACCTCAGCCATTCTCTCACGGTGGTAAGTACTTTGCAATTTTTTGCGTTTCCTTTTTGTTGTTTGTATTTTGTTTTCTTCCTTTGAGAAATTTTTCCTTATACTTTGTTATGGTTCAGCTTGCTGCTGAGGCTGGCCGCCTCTCCAGGAACATCATAAACGATGGCTTCGCTCTGTCCGACTTTGGGGACATGAATGACGTCAGGAAGGTCCTCCAAGACCTCACAGCGGAGAGGCAGATCTACCAGGAGGCTGCCGAGCGCCAGGAGGCAGCGGCCAAGGCCAAGGAAGAGGAGGCCAGACGGAGGGAGGCTCAGGCGGAGGCCATGATCCGGGACGAGGCTCAGCGGAGAGACAGGATGGAGGCCCATCATCAGGAGGAACTAAGGGCTCAAACCGAGGCTGCCGAGAAGGCCAGGCGAGATCTCCGGGAGGCCAGGGAGGCTTTGGATGAAATGGCCGCCAAGGTGAGATCTCTAGAGGAGACTCACCAGTCGGACATTGAATCCAAGGCCGCTCTAGCTGCGGAGCTGAAGGAGCTTAGGGATTTCAAAGAACAGTCCACCAGGAAGGCCAAGAGGGCCGAGCTCCTTTCTCCTGTTTCCTGCGCCCGGTGCCCGAAGCGCTTTGATGATGGTGTCTACATGGCTTGGGCCACCAATGATCAGAGTATCAAGCTTACTTTTTATCCCAAACCCGAGGAGATGATTGCCAGATTTCGGGAAAAGAAGAAGAAGCTTGATGCTGCGCTTGAGGCACGGATTGGACCTCGTCTTCCTCCGCGGGCTGACTGAGCTGCCGTATTATTGACCCAGATTCTACCCGTTTCTCTTATAACTCTTTTTTTTTTGTTTGTACATATTTGCTGCTGCCTTAGAACAATTTACATATAGGCGGCAGCTTTCATTTGAAGGGGAGACAATTATATTTTAAGGCCTGTCCCCGGGCCATTTATATGTATATGACCTGCCCTTTGGGCTAGGATATTTTTTTTATATATGCGATCTTTATTTGTCACACTTAGATATTTTAACCTGTCCTTTGGCTCAGGGTTTTTATACTTATGCTTTTTATTTTTGCGCATATTTTTTGACCTGCCCTTTGGGTCAGGATATTTTACTTAGTTTGTTTTTGTTTGTCCGTGCGGTATACCCTAGTACCCCCCTGAGTGGCATAGAAACTTTGTTTTTAAGGCACTCAGTTTTATTTAATATAGAGGAGGCATACATTTGGACGGTACAAACCCTTTGAACAAAATCTAAGTTTAATTCGCTACTGGTAATATTTTCTGAGGTGATCGACATTCCAGGCTCTTGGGACAGTAGTTCCGTCCATTCTTTTTAGTCTGTAAGTGCTAGAACTGATTTCGTCCTCGATTTCATATGGTCCTTCCCAATTTGGTCCAAGTACCCCCACTCCGGGTTCTTGGGTGGCTGGAAAAACCCTTCTTAGGACCATATCCCCAATAGCAAATTTTCTGTTTTTAACCTTGGAGTTAAAATACTTGGTCACCTTCTTTTGATAAGCAGCCATCCGTATTTGAGACTCATCCCGGAGTTCTTCGACTTGATCCAAAGCCTCTTGGAGCAGTGCCTGATTAGTGGCCGGATCATAAGTCGTCCTCCTGTGGGATGGGAATAATGTTTCCACCGGGACCATTGCTTCACAACCGTACGCCATTGAGAACGGCGAGTGACCGGTTGTGGTTCTGGGGGTCGTCCGGTAGGCCCACAATACCCTTGGCGATTCTTCAGGCCAGTTATTTTTACAGGCCAGTAGCTTCTTTTTCAAGGTGACCTTTAGGATTTTATTGACTGCTTCCGCCTGGCCGTTTGTTTGAGGCCGGGCTACCGCGGAGAAGCTTTTTACCACTCCGTGTTGGCTGCAGAAGTCAGTAAATTCCTCGCAATCAAATTGCTTTCCATTGTCTGAGACTATTTTATGAGGCAAGCCGTATCGACACACTATGTTTTTAATAACAAAGTCCAATGCCTTCTTAGCAGTTATTGTCTTCATAGGCTCAGCCTCTGTCCACTTGGTGAAGTAGTCCACTGCTACTATTGCATACTTTACCCCTCCTTTTCCCGTAGGTAGAGACCCGATGAGATCTATTCCCCAGACCGCGAAGGGCCAGGGGCTGGTCATCAAAGTGATCTCATTTGGAGGGGCTCTCGGTATGTTCGCGTACCTTTGGCACGAGTCACACTTTTGGACATAGTCTGTACAATCTTTTTTCATCGTTGGCCAGAAGTACCCTTGCCTCAATATTTTCTTTGAGAGGCTGGGTCCTCCCGTATGATCTCCACAGAACCCTTCATGGACCTCCAGCATGATTTGTCTAGCTTCAGGGTCCGATACACACCTTAAATAAGGCATGCTGAGTCCTCTCCGGTAGAGAATTTTATCCATCATTACATAACGATGAGCCTGATACTGAATCTTTCGAGACAGTGCCCTCTCTTGGGGCAACTCACCTGTGGTTATGTACTTTATGATGGGGACCATCCAGCTGGGTTCTTGCCCAACCGTTTGTGTGGTCTCTTTTATTTTGATGCTTGGCTCCGCCAAGCGTTCCACTGGTACTACCCCCAGCTCTTCGATTTCGCTGTCCGAGGCTAACTTAGCCAGACAGTCCGCATGAGCATTCTTCTCTCGGGGGATTCTTTCTATTTTGTAGTCCGTGAACTCGTGGAGCAATTCTCGGACTATGGCTACGTACGCGGCCATCCGCTCGCCGCGAGTTTGGTATTCTCCGGAAACTTGGTTTACGACCAGCTGAGAATCACTGTAGACTTCCACTCTCTTGGCTCCTACAGCTTTAGCCAATTTTAGCCCTGCTATCAGGGCCTCATATTCGGCTTCGTTATTCGAAGCTGTGAAGTTGAATCGGAGTGCTGCCTGGAGCCGCAATCCAGTAGGTGATATCATAGCCACTCCGGCTCCTGAACCGTTCTCATTAGAAGCTCCGTCCACAAATACTCTCCAAGTGGGGATTGGTGGCTCCGGTGTATTGGCTGTTGCCTCGGCTTCATTGCATTCGGTGATGAAGTCTGCCAAGGCTTGGCCTTTTATGGAAATCCGGGGCACGTAATGTAAGTCGAACTGACTCAGCTCCATCGCCCACTTGAGGAGTCTTCCGGATGCTTCAGGCTTCTGGAGAACTTGCCGGAGTGGATGATTGGTCAAGATTCTGATCGGATGGGCTTGGAAGTATGGTCTCAACTTCCTTGATGCCATCAGGAGGCAGAATACTAATTTTTCAATAACCGGGTACCTTGTCTCGGCCCCTACCATGCGCTTACTAACATAGTACACGGGGTGCTGAATTTTTTCTTCCTCCCGGACCAGTGCAGCACTGACCGCATGCTCGGAGACGGCCAAGTAAAGGAACAAGTCTTCTCCAAGGACGGGTTTTGACAGGATAAGAGGTTTGGCCATGTGGTCTTTTAACCTTTTGAATGCCTCCTCGCATTCATCTGACCATTCGAACTTTTGGCATTTCTTCAGTATGTTGAAGAAGGGTATGCACTTGTCCGTGGATCGTGAGATAAAGCGGCTCAGTGCGGCTACCTTTCCGGTCAAGCTCTGCACGTCCTTATGTTTCTTGGGGGATGGCATGTCCAGGAGAGCTTGGATTTTCTCCGGGTTTACCTCGATCCCCCTTTGGCTGACTATGAAGCCCAGGAATTTTCCCGACTTGACCCCGAAGGTGCATTTTTTCGGATTGAGCTTCATGCCATATCTCCGGACGACTTCGAAACATTCTTCTAAGTCGCTTGCATGGCTGTTGCATGCTTTGGATTTGACGAGCATGTCGTCTACATATACCTCCATGTTTCGTCCCAGGAGGCTTTTAAACATCCGGTTAACCATTCTTTGATAGGTTGCTCCGGCGTTTTTCAGTCCGAAAGGCATGACTAGGTAACAGTATACCCCCTTATCGGTCCTGAAGCTAGTGCACTCCTGGTCTGCCGTATGCATTTTTATTTGGTTGTACCCAGTATAGGCATCCATGAAAGACAGCAGCTTAAATCCGGACGTGGCGTCTACCATCTGGTCGATCCTGGGCAGCGGAAAGCAGTCCTTTGGGCAGGCTTTGTTTAGATCTGTGAAATCTATACAAACCCGCCAAGTCCCGTTCGGCTTGGGCACCAGGACCGGATTGGCCAGCCATTCCGAATAGTATACGTCGCGGATCATGCCATTGGACAAAAGTTTGTCCACCTCTTTCTCTAAGGCCTCGGCTTTCACCGAGTCGAGCGGGCGTCTCTTTTGCTGTACAGGGGGCATGTCCGGGTTGACATTGAGTACATGGGTGATGACATGAGGGCTGATGCCGGTCATGTCTTCTTGGCGCCATGCGAAAATGTCGATGGCGCCCTTCAGTGTTTTTATTATTTTATCTTTTTCCTCCGGATCCAGGCTCCTCCCTATCCGGAGTACTTTGGTGGAGTCGTCGTCGCACACTGGTATTTCTTCGACGTCCTCCATTGGTTCCACGACCCTTTCGGACCCTATGCGAGGATCCAACTCGTCCTCTTCAGCCTTCTCTATTTCAGGGGGCCCTCGGACCATGAGTACTGGCAAGTGGGTGGCAACATTGTAACATTGCTGGCCTCTCCTTGATTTCCCCTCACCGTTCCGACTCCGGCTTCCTGGGTAGGGAATTTTAGGCATAGATGTCGGATTGAAGTAATTGCACCAAAGTCGACGAGGGCTGGTCGGCCTAGGATTGCGTTGTAGGCTGTTGGACAGTCTACCACCACGAAGGTGCAATACTTGAATGTGCTTTGGGGGGTATCTGGGCACAGGGTAACTGGGAGCCTGACTTTTCCCATCGGGATTAGCGTCGTCCCGTTAAACCCTGTGAGCTGCGATCCACTAGGTGAGAGGTCCCGGTCGGTCAACCCTATCGCAGTGAAGGCTTCTTTGAAGAGCAAGTTCACGGAACTCCCATTGTCAATCAGGACCCTAGCCACCACCTTATTTGCGATGGGGGTCTCTATGACCAGCGGGTCGTGGTGAGGAAAACGCACCGTCTTGGCGTCTTCTTCCGTGAACGTTATGGGCTGGTCCATTAGCCGAGGCCTTTGAGCCAGGAGTTAAGTAACCTCCCACACCTCACTGTGTCTTGCGGCCTCGGCATATCTTTTTCGCTCCTTGCGAGTGTTTCCTCCGATATGGGGACCTCCAGAGATCATGGCTACCCGTCCATTAGGCCGGGGCGGTAGTCCGGGTATATGCTGGGTGTCACCTGCGGGAGCAGCTGGAGGCAATACTCCTGCTGTACCCCCTGGCGTTCTCGGAGGCATACCCCCTGCCACCTGCCCTGGATTAAGGTGGGGCAACCTATTTTTGATCCACTCATAGAGGTGGCCCAAACGGATCAAATTCTCAATCTCGTCTTTGAGACTTTTACACTCATTGGTGCTATGGCCAATGTCGTTGTGGTACTCGCACCTTTTACTCGGATCTCTCCGGGAGCTGTCTTTGTACAATGGCTGGGGTCTTTGTACAATGCCGATCCGCTCAGAGTGAGGGGGAAGCACAAGCATTTGGCGTCATTGCTGACCCGCATGACTGTCATGACCCGGTTGAACCGTGACAAGTGATCACTGGGGTCGGAGTTCCCAGTATATGCTGCCATTTCGGGCATCTTGAAGTTTTTAGGGAGCTCCGCCTCCAGGATATGTTTGGCACAAGGCTCCCGATCCTCACTGTCCGAGTCGGAGTCGTCTCCCTTCTGCCTCCGGGAGACTCGAGCAATATCTTTTCGAAGTATGGCAAGTTCCGCCATAATCCCTTCGTTTACAGTACCCGAGGAGACCACGGGCCTGTATCTTTTTTGGTCAAGGTGATCCCGGAGGTCACCTTGATTCCCATTGATTTGATTTCTCAGATCAATGGGTGGACATCTCTGTCCTCTTCTTCCTCTACCCCCTGGTTCCTGGTGCACGGAAACGCTTTTCCGGTCCCCTCGATCCTGAGGGCCAAGACTCCCTCTTTGGGGCTTGCCCCTCTGCGGACCTTTCCCTTTAGGGAAATCCGAGCGGACCCTTCGCGGATCCTGCACCTTTTTCTTCCGACCAGGGGTAGAAGTAGGGTTTTTTGTTTGGTTTTCCTCAGCAGGGTGCCTTATAGGGCTAGGTTCCCTAGGCCTTTGCTGCTGGGAATTAGGCGAAGACGTCGCTGGCTCCCCGTCGAGCCCAGCGGCCATCGCCTTGGGATGCACGTGAATACCAGCTGCCTCCATGGCTTTCTGCATGGCTAGCATCACTTCCTGCATTTTTTGATTTTGCGCTTTCTGAGCTTCGATCTCAGCTTCATGATCGATAGCTTTTTGTCTAAGGAGCACCAACTCCGAGTAGCTTCCTCCGTCATAGGCATACTCGTCGAGGTGTTCCTCGTAGTTTTCATCGGGAACTATTTCTTCTTCTTCTTCCTTGGACTCCTCTGCTGCCCTTGAGGCTACATCTTCCTCATTGGGGTCTTGAGCGTCTTCTAGAGGGCGAGGATGACGTGTAGCTCTTGTCTCCACCATTGTTGTGAAGTTAAATGCTTGTTGTGAAGCAGCTTTCCTCAGCTCTCAATGAAAGCACCAAAATGTTGACCGAGGTTTTCGGCAACTATTAAAATATGATTATAATAAAGAGCTGTAAGAAAGTGAGATGAAGATTTTTTACGTGGTTGGGGCGTTAATGAGCCTTAGTCCACGAGCCTCTGTTATTAATGGATGTATTTAATGGAGATTCTACACTTGGGAGAATGTCTTTCTCATAAATACAGAGAATGTTCTTGGTGAGTATTTTCTCTTCTTGCTCTTTTGCAACCCAAGATTCTCGACCCCATTAAATGAGCTTTGAGGGGGTATTTATAGTGTTTTGGTGGGGTAATCCCTAGAATTGTTCTTACACATGTGTCTGTAAGTATCCATAAAGCTGTGCATTTCCGATGAATATACCATGGGTGATGCATGGTCAAATCCCTAGGCGCTGTAGGGCTTTTATGATGAATGTCCTTTTTGCCTTGTGATTGACGTGACTCTTCGCAGAGTAGCCGTCGCTAGACTTAAATGATCATTACTGTAGCGCTGCTGTTTGGGGGTTGTGCCGTCAGACTTTATTGCGTGTTACAGTCCCAACACGCTTCCTCCCATGCAGCATTAAATGCGACTTGATTGCGCGGGAGAGACCTGACATGTCCCGGAGAGCCTTCACGCTATACTAGCTTCCTGGAGTACCTTGTACTCCGGATGCCTCCTCCGGGACCCATGCTAACAGCGCTTCTTGGTGGCGCACAAAGACTTAGCAAATCTTTCCAAGTTATCTGATCCACGTGTCCCCTCTCGACTGGTCCACGTATTTTGGGCGAATTCTGGAGCAACACTGTGTAATCAATTAACTGCCTTATTTAGTGTGATCCACCACTTTCCTATTATAGCTAGGCTTTGATTAGCAATTACATGGCAATTAAAAATGAAAATAATAATTGGGAAACACAAAGGGAGTGCTCGGCCATAGAGGGAAATGGGCCTCACTTGGATTTTGCAGTTTCCTCAATTTTATTTCTATTTCTCCAAAAATGCCATTTTTCCAATTCTAATCATTTAAATGCCAAAACTAATTATTTAATAACTAAAATAGATTATTAAATAATATTGTCATTTAAAATAATTATTAATTAGACATACAAAGTCTCTTAATTAATAATTAAACCTAGAAACCCTTTTCTTTACGATTTCATCCTTAAACTGTGAGAATTCATAAAGTAGACATAGTCTAACTTTTAGAATTATAATTGATTAATTAAAATCAATTAACTGAGTCTTACAAGCAGTATGGCCTCAACTAGTATGGGGACCATGGGTCTATATAACCGAGCTTCCAATAAGTCGAACCGAATTTACCAAGTAAATTCCCTAACTTATTAATTCCTCATTGAATCCACACTTAGAACTTGGAATTGCACTCTCAGTCATATAGAAACGTTCTATATGTTCCATGATATAGACACGTCATCAGTTATCCATTGTTATAACCCTAATGTGATCAATGATCCTCTATATAGATGATTTACACTGTACAGGATTAAATTACCGTAACACCCTACAATGTATTTTATCCTTAAAACACTTAACCCTGTATAAATGATATTTCACCTAAGTGAAATGAGATCTCCACCATTTATCTTCGTTTGGTTAAGCTCGAAGGAAATCATCCTTTACTTCTATTTGCCAAATAGAAGCTATAGATTCCATATTTATGTTAGCGCTCCCCCACTCAATTGTACTACCGTGTTCCCAAAATGTAAGTATCACCCTGACCCAAAAGTAGGCTTAACTAACAAATCAAAGAACACGAGTAACACTCTTGAAATTGAGCCTAACCATATCAGGATTTCGATCATGTGATCTAGGATCAACATATGATATTGAATTGAATAGATGTTTCCGGTAAGTTTCAAAATCTAATTCAAAGTTCAATATCGGTCCATTCCAATGCATACTCCATGCATCCGATACTGGTAAACTTTGCCAATGTCCTGGAAAGGACATAACACTTTTCCAAGGTGTAAGAATACCTATCGCTGATTATACCATGTCAGTCTGACAAATCAAGTAATCAACTTTTGAACATATAATAAAGATTATATTCCACTGTGCTGACAACACTATAATCTTTAACCAACTCATATGTTCTGGACTTAAAAAGAATTCATACATTATATACACATATAATCATAAAATAAATCATGTGAACCATGTAACATAAAATGTTATTTCTGATCTTTATTAATAAGTAAATTTGATTATATGAAATGAGTTTTATTTAGGGCATAAAACCCAACATAAAAATCACGTAATACGCCTATGTTAGTTAGGGTGTTACAATTTGGTATCAGAGCCGCCAGGTTGTCTTCCGAAGATCGTCACGACATGTACAATCATCATCAGCAGTTAGCTCGTTTCACGGTTCAGTGAGCCTTTATTGCTTTAGTAGTTTATTTTATTCAGTTATGAAAAAGAAAAGCCTGTTAGGAAGCATGTTAGTAGCCTGATAGTAGAATAGGCGCATGTTTCGTTTTTAATTTCCAAATTAAGCGGCATTAGTAAGCTCTCCTTGAATACGACCTGATATGCCAACTCTTGGTTTCGCAGGCGGTTCTAATCAGATGGACGCCAGGCGGACTACCAGGAGTCAGGGCAACTCCGTAGGGTCGAACCAAGGACAGGGAGCTCAGTTTCCCCCACCTGTTAGGGGCCGAGGTAGAGGTCCCCGAGGCAGGGCTCGTGGTCGGGGTGATGAGAACCCGCCACGCCGCCCGGGCTCCCTGCCCGATCGGGGAGCCCAGGGACTGGGAGTTGCGGTTTGCGGAGATGCAAGCCCGGATCGAAGAGCAAGACCTCGAGATTCAGAGGTTGAGACAGCAGGGTGTTCCTGCAGTTCCAGTGCCCGTAGTTCCAGTGGCACCGCCCCTCGCCGCCTGTGCCGAGATAGTGGTGGCGGCCCATAGATTGGAACCCTTGTACGAACGGTTCCGGAAGCAAGCACCTCCGGTTTTCCTGGGAGGTCCGGACGTGATGAAAGCCGAGCAATGGCTGACGGTGATTACCAAGATCCTGAATTTCATGGGTGTCACCGGTAACGACAGAGTGGTGTGCGCCACATTCCAGTTCCAGGAGGACGCTTTGGTCTGGTGGGACATTGTGTCTCAGATCCATGACGTCACCACCATGACCTGGGAAAGGTTCCAGGAACTCTTTAACGCAAAGTACTACAATGAGGCAGTCAGAAGCGCCAAGAGAAAAGAGTTCGCTCACCTGACCCAGCGTGAGAATATGAGCGTCACCGAGTATACGACTCAGTTTGATCGGTCGGCGAGGTTAGCCTCGGGAATTGTGCCGACCGACTTCAGCAAGAAGGAGAAGTATCTGGACGGGTTGAATGCCAAGATCAGGCATGACTTGATGATCACCACGGACGACAGCACCACCTATGCTCAGATGGTGGAGAAGGCACTGCGAGCTGAGGGCGCAGTTGGGTGTATGTCAGAATCAGCCAGTACTCCGGTGAGTGGCGGGGCTCCTACCCCTCCTGCATCAGGCTTTAGCAGGGGGAGTAGCGGTTCGGCCATTGACCAGAGAAAGAGAGCACCCACTGCTTCCGGTGGCTCGAGTCAGAACAAGAGGTTCCGGGGGAACCAGAACAGAGGGAGTCGTCCTGGTGGTACTGAGACCCGATTCTCGTATCCCGAGTGCCCTAGCTGCAAGAGGCACCATTGGGGTGAGTGCAAAGGTCAGGGATGCTTTCATTGTGGCATGCCCGGACACTTCAAGAGGGACTGTCCCCAGCTCCGATCAGAGGCACCGAGAGCTCCAGCGATACCCACTCCAGCCAGGGTGTTCGCTATCACTCAGGCTGATGCAGATGCCAGCCCATCAGTTGTCACAGGTCAGCTTTCTATTAACAACTCGCTATATTCAGTGCTGTTTGATTCTGGGGCTACACATTCTTATGTGGCGGCCAGGGTCTTTAGTAAATTGGGTAGACCGTATGATAGATATGAATCGGGGTTTGGAACCCTATTACCTGGCGGAGAATTGGTTATCTCCAATAGGTGGATTAGGTCTATGCCGATCAGGATAGATGGTAGAGAGTTAAGTGCTGATCTGATAGAGATGAGTTTAGTCGAATTCGATATTATTTTAGGAATGGATTTCCTATCTAAATATTCGGCGAGTATTGATTGTAAAAGGAAGATGGTGATCTTCCAACCAGAAAGTGAGGAACCATTTGTGTTTGTTGGTTCAGTTCAGGGATCTCAGATCCCGGTGATCTCGGCTATGTCAGCTAGGGAATTGTTGCACGGCGGTTGCTTAGGGTTTCTAGCCGTGGTGGTGGACACTACTCGGCCAGATACCATTCGGCCTGACGACATCAGGGGGGTTCGGGAATTTTTGGATGTTTTTCCCGAAGAACTTCCAGGGTTACCACCTCAGCGGGAGATTGATTTCGTGATAGACCTGGCACCAGGGGTGGAACCGGTTTCCAAAGCCCCGTATAGAATGCCTCCAGCTGAACTTAAGGAATTAAAGATTCAGCTCCAAGGGTTGCTTGACATAGGGTTCATTCGGCCCAGTGTGTCACCCTGGGGAGCCCCGGTTTTATTCGTCAAGAAGAAGGATGGGTCTATGAGGATGTGCATCGACTACAGGGAGTTGAACAAGCTGACAGTGAAGAATAAATATCTATTACCTAGGATCGATGATTTGTTCGATCAGCTTCAGGGGAAGACAGTCTTTTCTAAGATTGATCTCCGTTCGGGTTATCATCAGTTGAGAATCCGAGAGGAGGACATTCCGAAGACGGCTTTCCGCACTAGGTATGGACATTACGAATTTCTGGTTATGTCATTCGGACTAACCAATGCTCCTGCAGCATTCATGGATCTGATGAATAGAGTATTCAAGGATTTCCTCGATATCTGTGTGATTGTGTTTATCGACGACATCCTCGTGTACTCTCAATCAGAAGAGGAGCATGAGTTACATCTTCAGATGGTACTGCAACGACTTCGAGAACATAAGCTTTATGCCAAGTTCAAGAAATGTGAGTTCTGGCTATCTCAGGTGTCCTTCCTAGGGCACATTGTGAGCAAAGATGGGATCAAGGTGGATCCTGGGAAGATTGAATCCGTCAGGGATTGGCACAGACCAAAGACAGTGACAGAGATCAGAAGCTTCTTGGGTTTAGCTGGGTACTACCGTAGGTTCGTCGAAGGGTTCTCTAAAATTTCAATGCCCCTAACCGAGCTTACAAAGAAAAATCAGCGATTTATTTGGTCAGACAAGTGCGAAGCTAGTTTCCAGGAGCTAAAGCAGAGGTTGATTACCGCTCCAGTACTAGCTTTGCCTTCGAACAAGGAGAAGTTCGTAGTATATTGCGACGCATCCAAACAGGGTTTGGGGTGTGTATTGATGCAAGCCGATCGGGTCATCGCTTATGCCTCCCGTCAGTTAAAGGATTATGAACAGCGATACCCGACTCATGACCTAGAGTTAGCCGCGGTGGTTTTCGCATTGAAGATTTGGCGGCATTACCTTTACGGGGAAAAGTGTGAGATCTATACCGACCATAAAAGTCTCAAGTATTTCTTTACTCAGAAGGATTTGAATATGAGACAAAGGCGTTGGTTGGAATTAGTGAAGGATTACGATTGTGAGATCCTCTATCATCCCGGAAAGGCCAATGTAGTGGTCGATGCCCTGAGCAGAAAGGGTCCCGGGCAAGTAGCTAGTATGGTTCAGATCTCACCTCAGCTAGCAGAGGATAAGGTTAGATCCAGCATTGAGTTTGTGGTAGGTCAGCTTCACAACTTAACGCTGCAATCTGATCTGTTGGAAAGAATAAAAGTCGCTCAGATGACGGATCCAGAGTTAGTGAAGATCCGAGATGAGGTGTTGGCTGGTCAAGCCAAGGACTTTTTCAGTGTCAGACAGTGGGATGCTTTTATATAAAGCCAGAGTTTGTGTTCCGAATAGTGTGGAACTTAGGAATGAGATCTTTGAGGAGGCTCATTCTACCTCGTATTCTTTGCATCCCGGCACCACTAAGATGTACCAACTTTTGAAACCGTACTTCTGGTGGAGCGGTATGAAGAAGAATTTGGTAGAATTCGTATCGAGATGCCTCACTTGTCAGCAGATTAAGGCTGAACATCAGAGACCAGCAGGGTTGTTGCAGTCTCTAACCCTACCAGAATGGAAATGGGAGGATATTACGATGGATTTTGTGGTCGGGTTGCCTAGGACCACGGGTTTATTTGATTCCATCTGGGTAGTGGTGGATCGATTTACGAAATCTGCTCATTTTCTGCCAGTTAGAACAACATTTACAGTGGATCAGTTGGCAGAGTTGTATGTCAGAGAGATAGTAAGACTTCATGGGGTACCAAAATCTATAGTTTCAGACAGGGATCCGAAGTTCACCTCCAAATTTTGGCAAAGTTTGCAGCGGGCAATGGGTACAAAGCTGAAATTTAGTACAGCATTCCATCCTCAGACAGATGGTCAGTCCGAAAGGACAATTCAGATATTGGAGGACATGTTGAGAGCCTGTGTTATGGATTTTGAAGGCTCATGGAATAAGTATCTACCGTTGATAGAATTTTCGTACAACAACAGTTATCAGAGTACGATAGGGATGGCTCCCTATGAACTGTTATACGGTAGGAAATGTAGATCCCCTATCCACTGGGATGAGACAGGGGAGAGAAAATACCTAGGTCCAGAGTCAGTGCAGCGGACCAATGAGGCTATAGAGAAGATAAAAGCTAGAATGCTTGCCTCACAGAGCAGACAGAAGAGTAACACAGATCCGAAACGCAGAGATGTTGAGTTCCAAGTAGAGGACCATGTGTTTTTACGGGTATCTCCGATGAAGGGGATTAAACTTTTCGGGAAAAGAGGCAAGTTATGCCCTAGATTTACAGGACCTTTCGAGATTCTCGAGAAGATAGGTCAAGTGGGGTATCGGTTAGCATTGCCTCCAGCCTTATCAGCAGTGCACAACGTATTCCATGTCTCGATGTTGAGAAAATACGTTTCAGATTCCTCTCATATACTCAGTTATGAGAGCCTTGAGCTACAGCCAGACATGACTTATGAGGAACAGCCAGTGCAGATCCTGGATAGAAAGGATAAAGTCCTTCGGAATAAGACCATAGCATTGGTCAAGGTTCTCTGGAGAAACAGCAAGGTGGAGGAAGCCACCTGGGAGCTAGAGTCAGACATGAGAGCTCAATATCCAGAGTTATTCAGGTTAGATTTCGGGGACGAAATCCTTTTAAGGGGGGGATAGTTGTAAAGCCCGCTTAGTTAATTTGGAAATTAGCAGTTGTTTATGATTAATTATGAAATTATTAATAGCTATTTAAATAATTTATTATACTGTTATTTATGGAATTTAGAAATGCATGGTTATGTTATTCAGTAGTTTTCATATTTTGCATTTCCGGTGCCCGGTATTTTGGAACTCGGCGTTTGGCTCAGTAGAAATCACAACTTAGCATGTTATTAGTTTGGGACGGTTTATTAGACATTGGGAATGTCGGGAATGGCCGGGAATTTAGAATTTCCCAAAAATACCCCTTTAGTGATTTTGATGTGATTTTAGTATGGAGGGGCAAAATGGTCTTTTTGCCCCAATGACTTTTTGTCTTTTAATGAATTGATTATTTGAATTTAATTGTTTATTTTATTTAAGTATTGGCTGAAGTAAAAGGATATTAGTGGCTTTTATTTGTTATTCCCTTCATTTTTACAAAAAAATACAAGTTAGGAAAAATAGAATTTTCAAACTCTCTCTCTCTCAAGCCTCTCTCTTTTTGGCCCTCTTTGAGCAGCAAGGAGGAGGAGTTTTCCTTGGTGATTCAAGCTCATCTTGTGTAGATTTTGTGATCCCTAGTTGCTAGTAAGTTGTTCTCAACCTTTCTTTATGTTCTTGATGTTTTTGAAGTGAAAATGGTAGGTTGCATGTTAGTTTGTATGGCTGTTTGTTGCTGTGTTTAATTGTTGTTTACAGAAGCTTAATTAGGTTTAAAATGAATGGATTATCTAGGTTTTAATGCATGCTTGCTACCTTGTTTAAAGCCATGATTTTTCTAAGCAAAATATGTGATTTTTGAAGAAATGTAGTGAATCTGTTTCTGTGATGTTGTTATTGCTTTTAATTGTTTTCAGAGGCTTAGTTAGGCTTAATTAAGTAGAATTAGGCAGGTTTGAATGCATGTTTGAGGGATTTGCTCAAGTTTGAGTTTAGAACTCAAAGCTTGAGCTTTAATGGCAAATTTTTTATCTGTGGTTTCTGGGTTGTTTTTATGCCTTGGAAATGTTCTTTGGGGAATTTTCAGAACCCGTGTTTTTCCTCGTTTTTATGTTTTAAGGGGTATTGCCATGTTTTTTATCGATAGGGAAACTTTTAGTTCCTAGTTTAAGTCCCCGGGAAGTGATTTAGCGTGTCACTTATAGTGTTGTGATTTTTATGGATTAGGAGCCTGTAATCCGCCGCTCAGCTAAAGTTCCAGTCAGGTTGACCGGCACACCTGAATTCGGAATCCAGGTAAGACTAGTATAACAGTATGCATATGTAGATTACATGTTTAGCGTGGATGTAGGAAGCCTGTTAGATTACATTAGTTATGTATGTTGGCTTCGAACCATCCAACCCTGCCACGTCGGTACAGGCTGGAGTATGACCAGCAGCCGGAGTATGACCGGTTCGACCGATCAGGCTGGCACTTGGTTGGTGGTTCCGTACTATTGACCTATCCCGTCGGTACAGGCTGGAGTATGACCAGCAGCCGGAGTATGACCGGTTCGACCGATTAGGAGGATACTTGTCAATAGTACCGTCCCTATGAACGTTCAAAACTCAGTACCATGTTGGACATGGCAGTAGTGGCTCAGTACCGTGTTGGACACGGCAGTAGCGGGACTCAGTATCGTGTTGGACACGGCAGTTAGGGTTATAATCAGGGGTATGGGCGTCTGATCATAACCGGGATTATGTATGAATATTATTATGCTTTTCTTACTGAGTCTGTCGACTCACAGTTTTACGTTTATGTGTAGGTAAAGGCAAGGCTAAAGCTGATGGGCCGTGAGCGAGCTTGTGAAGATTGTACATGTCGGGGCGATTAGGCCTGGAGCGTACGATCATCGGGACAGCGAGGCTGATTTTTGTAACTGGTCGTTAGACGACCTTTATTTTGTGTATCAGTTAAACAGTTAAATCTTTTTGTAAATAATTTTATAATCGGGATCCCGAGTCTTTTGTAATATTGTTTTATAAGTTTAATTAAAAAGCAAAATTTTAATTAATCACGTTTTTCCATAAACCTCGTTGATTAGCAACGAGCTGCACAGTATGTTTAAAATCACGTAATACGCCTATGTTAGTTAGGGTGTTACACCATACTAGTTGAGACCATACTGCTTGTAAGACTCAGTTAATTGATTTTAATTAATCAATTATAATTCTAAAATTAGACTATGTCTAGTTTATGAATTTTCACTAAGCAAGAGCAAAATTGTGAAGAAAATAGATTCTAGGTTTTATTTATTAATTAAGAGATTTTATATGTCTAATTAATAAATATGTTAAATGACAATACTATTTAATAATTAATTTTTAGTTATTAAATAATTGGAATTGACATTTAAGTGGTTAAATTGGAAAATTGGCATTTTTGAGAAAATGGGATGGAAAAATAACAAAATGGCAAAATTGCAAAGTGGGGCCCAATCCACATCCTAAGGCCGGCCACTTAGTGTAGAATTTACCATTTATTTTTCTACTATTTTAATGCTAATTAAATCTAACCTAAACCTAGATGGTTACCTATAAATAGATAGTGATGGCTCACACTTAAAGTGGATGATAGATGAAATTTATTGTCTTCAAAAAATTGAGCCTCCTATTCTTTTCCTTAAGCCAAACCACCATCCTCTCTTTTCTTCTTCAATTATTCAGCCTTGAGTGATAGAGTGAGTGACCACACACATCAAGTGGTATCGCAATCATAGTGTGGAAGACTGTGAAGAATCCAATCAACAAGAAAGAGAATCGGGCTCAAGAAGGAGAGAAAGAGATCCAGGTCCAGATCTTGATAATGCTCTGCTTCAGAAAGGAATCAAGGGCTAGAGATCTGAATGGAAGGAGTCATTATATTTCGCTGCACCCAATGTAAGATTTCCTAAACTTTATATGTGTTTATTTCATTGTTTTAGAAATTCATATTAGGATGTTAATGAAACATACTTGTTAGTAAATCTAGATCCTCGTAAAATATTTCCAACAACTGGCCTTAGAGCCATGGTAATGATTTACTTTCATGAAATATGAATTAAAACGATGATGTGTGTTGATTTGGATGGCTTCATGTGCTTTATTTGTTACTTGATGATGTTATGTGATTTACAAAAAATTTTCCATGAAAATAATTTTATTTTGTTTCTCGAAATATTTTATTTGGATTCCTTGTGAAAAATTAAGCAGTTTTTGTTTTTACAGAACTTTATTCCGATAAAAATTGAGAGAGTGATGAATTTTCAAAAATTTGGTGACATGTTTGTCGAGTGGGTGCATCGAGTGCACCAGGCACTCGGACAACTCAAGACACGCGCGCGGAATGCTCAGACAAACCCGTGTCTTCAGACACGGTTTGCTGCTTTAGACACGCTCGCCACGCTGCATCCGCCCACGAAAATGCTGCTACCGCTGAGTTTTCTCGGCGTCTCCCTCCATTCGCGCGCGCGTCTTTGGGATTTGCAGCCTCCTAGGGCTGCACTTGCAGCCTAGCTGCAAGCCGCACCCAATTTCCGAATTTTATGGGATTTTTTCCCAATTTTAGATTTTTTCAATTTTCAAACCCTAAAATTAAAATAAAATATTATTTTTAATATATTTAAACTTAAATATAATTTTTTAAATTAATAATATTTATTTTTTAATAGAATATTATTATTTTATAATATTTTGAGGTTTAAATTTAAAAATTGATTATTTTAATTTTAAATTATGGTCGGATTTAAAAATTTGTCAATTTCTTTAGTATTTATATATTATTTAATTATAAGATCAGATATTTTGATATTTAACATATTTTAAATTAAAAGATAACTTTATCTTTTTTATTTGAAATATTATATTAAAATTATCTTATATGACAAATGAAATAATTAATAAATTTGAAATTAACCTACATATTTTTATAAATATTCTAACCATAATATTTTCAAATTCAAAAATTTGTTATTTTGTTAAATATTTAGTTGTTTATAATTTATAAGTTTAAAAATGATATTTTACTATTTTATATCATTTTACTTATTAGAAATTTATAAATTATATTTTAAATATTTAAATAACTTAGATATTTTTGTAGAAATTTGAATAATGCTTAATTTAAGATATTTTGACATATTTAGAAAAATTATTATTTATTTATTATTTTATTCTTAAAATAATAATTATCTAACCACATCTATTTTAAAATTAGTTTATTTTATTATTTTAATTTTTTTAAATTATAAGATTAGAAGATGATATTGAAGATATTTTTTTTTTTTCAAAGCATTTATCTTATTTGACATTTAATTTAATTTGATAAAAATAATTCAAAATAAACCTCGATATTTTAAATTAGTCTTCATTTTTGAATTTTAAATTTTGATGAGATTTTTAAGGGTTGTTTTTTAACAGCCCTAAATTTTTAAAATTTAGTTGGTTAGTTTAAAATAATAATTTAATTATACTAATATCTTATTTCAAATCTCTTACATGGACATTGTTTGTTTAATTTTATTGTTTATTCAAAAACTTTTTTTAACAAACCTATTATTTATTTGATCTAAATTGTTATGATTAACTTGTTGACATATCCAATGATTTGATTTTAATCATACTCCAATTGTCAATAGATCTTATAAATAATTTTGTAACAGGTAAATTTTGGTACTTCTTTTATCTGTGTAAACCTAGTAACATGATAGGGTCCATCCAAATCATTTGACCTGTGTGAGCCTATATGTAACGCCCTGACCAACAGGGACGCCACGTGTGTGCACTTTATTTAAAATACCAATAATTATATAAGATGTAATTATACTAAAAGTGTGGGTAATTAAAAATTTTGACAGTTAAAACTCAACCTTTAAACTATTTAACAAAAGATAAGTAACATGATTTATGGGGTCCCCCTGTTTCCAAAATATTTACAAACTGGTTTCAAAGTATTTTACAACATAAACTTTATATTTTCCAAAATACAATCAAAATAGAGCATCCTGTAAACTGGGCTGCCTGCGGCTGGTATGTACATTGCTGCTGTGACCATAACTCATGGTTGTTCGACTTTAGCTTTTCCTTTACCTGCACCATAAAGCACCAGTGAGTCACAGAGACTCAGCAAGAAAGTGACTAAAACAATAATTGAAAGAAAAATGATTATCAACTTATTCTCATGCCATTATGTTTACTCACTATTCGATAATAATAAGCATTTTCATAAACATCATACATTCCTGGTACTTAATAAAGTACCACTTTTACCACTCGTTACATACGAGCTGAATATGTCACTATCGTTGCCCAATAACGCAAACGATAAGTAAGAAACCTAACCGCGGTTTCAAGAGTAATTACTCATAACGGTAATAACCGTTTCCAACCCTAGGTAATAACCTAGGCTTAATCAACATCATGATAATAATCAAGATCACCTCCATTCATTCATTGATTTTTAACCACATACGGTGCTTACCACTTTTCTTACCTTAATTCAGAAGTCAAGAATATGGCCGACCTGGGTGGAAAAACAAGCTAGGCAATCCCGGTCCTATGTCACGACAATTGAAACACAATAAATACCTTAACATAATATTCCGGATTTAAAACCCTAATTTAGAAATCAAACGCAACCTAACTCCCAACAACCCCAATTTAGGTCAAGCATCCCATATTTAATTTAAAACAGATAGTACACAACTCCCCGGGTCAAAACTGAACATAAAACAAACCCGAAGAAAATCTCCCCGCAGTAACCGGTCGGCCGGTTACGGTATACCAGAACCCATCCGGTCGACCGGTTCTGGCAGACCAGGAACAAAAGTTCCTTTTCACCAAAATCGAACCAAAACCCCTCCAAACCTATCCAAACTTTCCAGAACAGTTTATTAACATACATATGACATAACCTAAGCTGCAAAACACAATGGTTCAATCTCTAGCTTGAAATCACACACTCAAGTGAAGAAATCAAGTTTCTTTTAGCTTTCTCACTCACCAATCAATCCCAACAGCCATGAATTCAATCCAAACATGCATTAACAGACCTTATTTAACTTGGATAACAAACCTACACCTTCACTAAACCTACAGCTTTGAAAATTTTCAAAAAAGTAACAAAACCTAGCTTGAAAACCTAAGAAAACACCAAAACTAAAAGGATGAACTTACCTAGGGTGCAAGGTTAACTTGGAGATGGAGTTTAGCTCTGAAAATTGATGTTGGCTGAAGCAAAACAATCCCTCAAGAAGCTGGTTCAGTTTGCTCGAAGGAAGAAGAGAAAAAGGTTGAGAAAATTTGGTTACTTGCCTTGGAAGGAAGCTCCTTCTTCCTTTTAAAATGCTTTTCTTTCTTTTTTTTTTTAAAAAATTTCTTCCTTAAATAAAAAAAAATGGGCAGCAGCAAAGAAAAGAGGAAAAGTCAAAAAAAATATTTTCTTGAATTCCTAATTTACCCCTCTCACATTTTTTTTAAAAGAAAACCCTAGGGGCATTTTGGTAATTTTACTAACTCCCCATTCCGACATTCTAATAAAATTCTAACTTAATCCGGGATATTCTCAAAATAATTCTTTCATTTAATGTCGTGACATTGCTAACCACATAGCTAAATTTCCACAATTACCGGGCCCAAAATAACATATTTACTTAAATAATTTCTCAAAAATTCATCTAAGTAAGATCATAATCCTACTTCATTTTCCAAGTAATTACATATTTAATAAAATATGTCCATTTAAATATTATTTATTTTCTGGGATATTACAACTATCCCCCACTTATAGGAATTTCGTCCTCGAAATTTACCTGAAAAGCTCGGGATACAACTCCCGCATCTGCGACTCTAATTCCCAAGTCGCTTCTTCAACTTTGCTATTCTGCCACAACACTTTGACTAGTGGAATAGTCTTATTTCGCAACACCTTTTCTTTCCTGTCTAAGATCTGTACTGGTTGTTCTTCATATGACAGGTCGGTTTGAAGCTCAATGTCTTCATAACTTAAGATATGAGTTGTATCAGATACATATTTCCGAAGCATCGAGACATGAAACACATTATGAACCCCAGATAAGGCAGGAGGTAGAGCTAACCGATAAGCTACATGACCTACTTTCTCAAGAATTTCAAATGGACCAATAAATCTGGGACTCAACTTTCCCTTCTTCCCGAACCTTCGAATTCCCTTCATTGGGGACACCCGAAGAAAAACAAAATCCCCAACTTGGAATTCAACATCTCTACGCTTTGGATCCGCGTAGCTTTTCTGTCTACTTTGGGAAGCAAGCATACGAGCTCGAATCTTCTCAATAGCTTCGCTCGTTCTTTGGACAGCTTCAGGTCCAAGATACCTACGTTCACCAGCCTCATCCCAGTGAATAGGTGATCGACATTTTCTTCCATAAAGCATCTCATACGGAGCCATGCCAATGGTACTCTGATAACTATTGTTATAAGAAAATTCAATCAGAGGTAGGTACTTGTTCCAAGAACCTTCAAAGTCCATTATACATGCCCTCAACATATCCTCAAGTATCTGGATAGTCCTTTCAGATTGACCATCGGTTTGAGGATGAAAAGCTGTACTGAATTTCAACTTAGTACCCATTGCTTGCTGTAAACTTCCCCAGAACTTGGATGTAAATTTTGGATCTCGATCTGAAACTATCGACTTTGGGGCACCATGAAGTCGAACTATTTCCTTAATATACAAATCAGCATATTGATCCACTGTATACGTTGTCCTCACCGGGAGAAAGTGAGCAGACTTCGTATATCGATCCACTATCACCCAAATAGAATCAAAATACCCTACTGTTCTGGGTAATCCCACCACAAAATCCATGGTGATGTCTTCCCATTTCCATTCAGGAATCTTTAAAGGTTGAAGCAAACCTGCCGGCCTTTGGTGTTCTGCTTTAATTTGTTGACAGGTTAAGCATTTTGACACATATTCAACAATATCCCTCTTCATACCCGGCCACCAGTATAAAGCTTTCACATCATGATACATCTTGGTTGTTCCCGGGTGTAAGGAGTACGGTGTAGTATGAGATTCATCAAGAATCTCTTGTCTGATTTCTCTGTCAACCGGTACACAGATTCTGTTTTTGTATCGCAACAACCCATCAGATAAGCATGAAAAGTCTCTTGCCAATCCAGCCTCTAACTTCTCCTTATGTCCCTGTAGCTCAAGGTCACCTTGTTGGGCTACTCTAATTCTTTCCAATAGATTAGATTGTATGGTGATATTAGCAAGTTTTCCAATTACAAATTCAATTCCCGCTCTCGTCATATCCTCAGCCAACTTGGCTGAGATTTCCTTTAGTTCACAAACTTGCCCTGGTCCTTTCCGACTTAGAGCATCCGCTACCACATTTGCTTTACCAGGGTGGTAGAGAATCTCGCAGTCATAATCCTTGACCAGTTCTAACCATCGTCGTTGCCTCATATTTAAATCCTTCTGAGTGAAAAAGTACTTGAGGCTTTTGTGATCTGTATAAATTTCACACTTCTCACCGTACAGATAGTGACGCCAAACTTTTAGTGCAAAGACAACCGCTGCTAATTCAATATCATGGGTAGGATATCGTTGCTCATACTCCTTCAATTGCCTGGATGCATAAGCAATCACTTTCCCTGATTGCATAAGAACACAACCTAACCCTTGTTTGGACGCATCACAATAAATCACAAACTTTTCGTCACCTTTTGGTAAGGTTAGCACAGGAGCGGTAATCAACCTTTGCTTCAATTCTTGGAAACTACCTTCACACTTGTCAGTCCAAACAAACTTACAATTCTTTCGGGTCAACTCAGTTAAAGGCGTAGAAATCTTTGCAAAGCCCTCAACAAATCTTCGGTAATACCCTGCTAACCCCAGGAAACTTCTAACTTCAGTTGCTGACTTAGGTCGAGGCCAGTCACGCACTGCTTCAATCTTTACTGGATCCACTAAAATACC